>NC_024325.1:5107039-5107338 GCF_000523025.1 Cynoglossus semilaevis | reverse complement strand
AGGGAAATGGCATTGCTCACTTGCCAGAACAACAGGGCTTCCGTCGATACATCCCAGCGGATCTTTGTGGGAGGATAATGAACATTTCTTTATTTAAAGGGACCAAAACAGAGCAGTCGATAGTTATGGTTGAACAGCCAGTCTCTCGAAGAGTACTTTTATGTAATTATCACCTTTCAGATATCCTGCTACTGCCTCTGCTACAAACCAGCTCTGGACTAAAACACGCTTTGTTCAGTGACTTTTTTTTTGGTGGTAAACAACTTTCTTTCTCAGCTTTTTTCCTCTTTCTCAAACTA
>NC_024325.1:5065157-5107001 GCF_000523025.1 Cynoglossus semilaevis | reverse complement strand
TATCAAGGGTTTTTCTTCTCGCCCTTTGAATTTGAAGGGTGATAAAACCACTTCATGTGTAACCATGGTAACTCACGCTTCACCTGTATTCAAAAAGGTAAATCTTAGCACATGTTATAAACATGTGGTAAAATAATAGACATGCGACAATGAAGTGTTTTGTGAAGAGGATTTTTAATTATGTTGTCTGTCGGTCAGATAAACAGCTGTTTATTATATAATTGTGAATAAGTGGTTTCAATCACAAAGCTCCAATGAGTGGACAAGAGGAAAATAAAGGAATATACATGTTCCATGTATATTTAAAAAAAATCTTATTTTAGCAGCAACTGAAAGGTAAATCTGACCAAAACTGTCTAAAACCACTAGAGCATCCTGGGCCTTTTTGCATAAATTATAATGTACAATGTGTTTGGGAAGATGCCTATGTTTAATGTAACGGTGCAGTGTAATATCAGTGTCATATGATCAGCCTTGGTATAAAGTCTCATAATGTAAGTCTCCATGTCCCACAGCCTCATATATAATGTCCTTTAAAGGATTCCATTAGTCTGATTTGTCATTGAACTCTTCCTATTCAGTAGTCGATGTAAATATTTGGACCAAATTTGGACACCACACTGCAGATTCAGAAGATTTCTCAATGGAAATTAACCTTATTCACATTTGGCAAAGCCTCCACCATTGAGACTCGAAAACTGACAGACTGAACAAGCCTTTTATTATTATGCTCAGAATGATCCAAGTGTGATTTCTCATTACTGGCAGAACCAGGAGATCCAAGTCTTTGTTGTTTTCAAAAACACCCGTGTCTCCAGTGGACCTAAAACTCTGTGAGGACATGCCACAGAGTAAAGTTAAACCATAATAGAGTAGGGGATGTGTTGACTCCTCAGCCCAGCAACTCCCAGACCTGCCAACTACTTAGTAAGCACCATGATAAATGAGAAAGAATCCGCTGCCAGCTGAAAGGCTCACCTCAAACAAGCTGATGGCGTAGATACGTTCATTGTGCAATGGTTCACAGTTGTGTTTGAACTCAGGCAGCGTGTGCGAAGCTTCTGATCTTCACTGTAAACACACTGGACTAATTAGGTGATGATGTTTGCTAAATGTAGCTCTCACAGGGCGCACAGGCTTCAGAGGGTTGATTCTAAAACCAGTTTATCTGAGAATGAACTTGTGGTTAGACAGTTTAAGGCTGAACTGTAGCCAGAATAAGAAATATATCACTGTGAAATTGTTTAGTTGTTAAATATTTGGAAACTTCAATGTCCAGATAATCCATGGGAATTTAGGAAGATTAGTAACGAGGAATAGTGAAATAAAAGAATACATGACAGAAACTGTACCTGAACTTGCAGTGATGAGGAACTGTCCATGGTGCTGAAATGGTCTGCACTCAACCTTATACTTGTGTGATTTCTACATTTGTTGTTAACTGTCACCATTTGTAACAGCTCTATATATGTTTATATATATGTAAATATATATATATATAAATATATATGTATATATATAAGTATATGTACTACAGCCAATATTGATGAAAATGACATTGTACGGTTACAAGAAAAGTTTTGTTTTTCTGCAGCTACTGTACAAATGTGTGAGTGAGGCTTAAAAATGACCAAAATATACACCTGGTAAAATGTCTTTTTTTTCTTTTAGAGACTTCTTTATTCAGTCTCAGGAAGCGTTGTGAAGACATAAGTGAGAGGAAAGAAATTGTGAAATACTGATGGCGCTGTTCCAGTAATAAGCCAACTTTGACTGGCTAAATGCTGTACGGTCCTCAGATTGATTTAAGTAGAAGTGAACCTGTTGAAACCTGCTGTAGGCAGTTAGTGTTTCTTTTGGTGACAAGTCATTTCATTTCTGCACAGTATGTTACCGGGACTCATGCCTAAGATTTATGTCTAAGATTAAATCAGGACGAGACATTTACTTCACTGCATAAAAAGACTCATTGCCAGACACAGCACAATGGTAGTTTTTCCTCCTTACTCCTGGCACATTTAAAATCACACACAGGTGTTTCACAAATCTAGAATGTCACACCTTTAACAACACTATATTTTTTTGCTGCTCCGCTGAGCTTAGATTGTTGCATGAAGACACTCTCAGCGTTTGGGGTTTGTTTCTCTCTATCTATAGTTTCCTGGTTCCTCCAATCTACTTTTTAAAATGGTCTGTTTAATATTCCAAAATTTGTTGTGCTTTGTTCATGGATCATAATGTTAATATTCGCTACTGAGCAAACAGACACTGGCACTACCATGGAGTACACACATATAACATGGGTAAAGAGTAAAGACACCCGGTGCTGCTGTTTTATTTTAAGCCACAACAACTGCTTAGCAGTCTGCTCCATGTGCTTTTGATAACCTGTTTATTTTAAGTTTTGGAAGGCGCACAGTTCAGCATGTGGATAAATCCCTTTTGTAACAATGACTACGTGGGTTTGAATCAAAATAGGAAAACAGACTGTGTATCAGACTTGGAGTGCTGTCAGCGTTCAAAGTGTGTTGTGTGGTGGTTTTAGTCACTGTCCTACTATATTTCGGACTTACATTAGAAGTTATATGAATCTACATTTATATAATGCGTTTGTAGATAGATAGATATTTGTTTTGTTTTTTTAGCTGCCTTTATCAACTGCAGTAACAAGGTAAGAGGAGTTGAAGTTCAGAAATTTTCCTTTTACACCCTTCAGACGGTGACAGGTAAAAGGCCCAAAAATGTAATAATACTGACAGATATATTAAAAAATAAATAAATTAAAAGCTCTTAGTAGAGACACAAGTGTGAAATTCTGCAGCCATGAAAATCAAAACGACAGCATGTTCTGTCACTGTGATGTATTTCGCCTGACTTGTTGGGTGAATAAACAAAAATTAAAACCCTCCTAAATCCCCTCCTGGCTCCCCGCACATTGTCACCAGATGCTGGTTGCATACAAATCAATATGTTTTCATACTCAGAATATTTTCTTTTTGGCACTGTTTTTATATTTCAATTTATTTTTCCGTGTTGCTCTAAGACCTGCACATAATGTGGTCCAGTTTGATGTTTTGAGGTCCTACCGGGATCAGGAAAAAAAACCCTGGACAGCCTGTCCATACAGGAATAAAAGGGACAAAGCAAGAGAAATACGGAGAACAGTGTTATTGAAGTACTTCTATAGGCTGTGACTCTTTCTGTCCTTGCAATTTGCAGGTAATGGACAGAGGACGACATTGTCAGAGGAGTAGAAGCACAGCACATCAGCCACTAATTGAAATGTCCTTGGGCGAGACACGCAGCTGATCAGTGTATGAATAAAGTATTGTATAGATGTGTGGCTGAATGTTGGGGTGAACCCTGAATGCAGTCAATTAGGCGGTGACAACAAGGAGAAATGGAAAGAAAATAAACATAATTCTGGATAGTAGGGAAATAAACTAGAGATTTATGAAATGTTAGCAGGAATCTTCCATGGTTCTCATGCGTGGTGACGTGTCTTAGAAAAATACTGTTGACAGATGAATTCAGTCAAGTTGGTCTGCTGCAGCCTCTCATATCCGTTCAACAAATTGTCGCCTGGTGTGCACAGCTCGTGGCTCCCTGCTCTTTCTGTCTCATCCTGGTGCGATGCTGTCTTTCATGCCGGGAAGCTAAGAGTCAGTTACTTGTCAGTGCACAGAGGAGACATCACACAGTAATCCACTGGAAGTCGAATGTATCCATTTAGTGACACAAAACCTCAGATGCAGATTTCCATCAACCTGTTTGAAACTTGACATCTCTGGTAGTCAGACTAAAGTGTCTTCAGAGATTGGTGTTGCTCCTTTCTGGTGTCTGTGGACTCAGCAGAAACATAGGGACATATTAATAACCTAATAAGAGACAAGGTGTAACATTAATTTAGTGGAAGAATAATTTCTTTGTGACATACTGTAACACTAAAACATATGTAAGTCAAAAAGTGGTGCTATATATATGTATATGTAGCTACAAATACATATTCATACCTACGTATACAATAGCAATGCTGGTTCTCTACAAGTCCACCATTTTAGTCTAAACTAGACCTTAAACTCATGACATGGGGGCCACTTCTGGCCTGCAAACCAACTAAATTATTATTATTATTATTATTATTTTACCATATTTATTCGTAAAAATGCTTTAGTTGTTCAGTTAGAAATAACGAGAAAACATCCGGCTTGCTGTTTGTATTATACAGTGTTTATACTTTTGTTTTTGTATTTACAGGTATTTATAATTATTTAAACTTAAACTTTAAACTTATCTTTATTTGTCATTGTGACACAATTTATACTGCCTTAAAAAACTAGAAAAAAAAAATTAAATGAACATCAAACACTGATCCCCTCAAATGAACTGAGGATGGCAGCAGTGGCTCTGTCAGTTAATGAATTTACATTTAGAAAAAAGATGTACACTACATTTTTAATTACAACACTATATTTAAGAACTATTTAAAGTTTTTTTCCCCTCTTCAAAAGAGTTAGAAATTATAAATTAAATCATCAAATAATTATTTTACAAAACAAAATAGAAAAACCCATCAACGCACCGCTTGGGATTTCTCTAAAACTTCTCTTCACTTGGAGATCGCCAGCTTTTAATCAACAGAGAATCGCCCTAATAAACTGGTGCTTCAATAAGACGGATGAGATCATATTATGATAATGAGATCCACCGCTGCGGGTGTTGTGTTTTAACCTAGAGTCGTGTGGTGAAAAAGCAGCAGGACAGTCACTCATTTATTCTCTATTTATAGCAGTGATCTTAGAAGGTAGAACAGGTCTGACCAGAAGGTCATGTCATGCCAAACGTCCTTGACAAGACACTCAACAAATTGTTTCTGCTGGGGTGTGTGAAGAGATTTGAATAAGGCTTTTGTTCAGATTGACCTACAGAAATCAGTTGTGTTTCAAACATTGTGCAAAAGATGGATTTTGGCCACTTTTACCTGTGGTGTGAACATAGTCTGTCAGGTAGACTAATAATAAGTAGGTGTGTATTCCGGAAAAAAAAGAGAAAAAAACCCTTAAAAGACCAAATGAAACGAATATACACACTTTTTGTCATGCATGATGAAAATCAAGAGTGTTTTTTTAGAGGAAGTGACATTTAGACACTTTCAGACTGGGGACACACTCATTAGTGCTCATCTGAGAGGGAGGTCAACATCAGTTTGAGGAGATAATTGACCGGAAAAAAAATGCATTTTGGGAAATGAGGTGAATTCATTTTACCCAGTTGTCAAAAGTGCTTGTTGACTTTTTTGTCTCCAAAGGTGCAGAGAATAATTTTCAACTGCAACAAAATGTAAACCTTTGACTTGAACGAGACGTTTACAAATGACTTATAGCTAACCAATCTATAGGTTTTCATGTCTGTATATAGGATTTTTGACTTGGTGTCCTGTTATTACAACTTCAAGAACCACAAGGCTTGACTTTTCTTGTCTTTTATTGAAGTTGTTTTATTTTTTGTAAAGATTGAAAATAGTTACAGAAAACACTAGCATATTCTTGAAGTCAATAAACATGACAACTTGATGTTTTAAACTTTGAACTATGAAGGCAGCACTGGTTAAAGATTGAAGAGTAACATGAAACAAGACTAAGCTGCTGTCTTTCACTGTATATGTTTCCGTGCCAAAGAGATGAGAACAGCTCTATACCTGTTCTATAAAAAACCGACTGCTATGCCAATGACTGGATGTACTCTAGTAGTTCTAAATGTCTTCCTTTAGAGGTTGGATAGATTATGGAAGAGAAGCTGGGAAATGGTCCAAACTAGATTTTCTTGTGTGTGTGTTTGTGTGTGTACAAACATTCACTGACTGTATTACTTTAAAAAACTCAAGCTCTGGCCCCTGAGCTGTGCTGTTCATTCTCAGTAACATCCATAGGTGTTACCTGAATGAAATGTTGGGGTTTTTATCACAGCTCTTACAAATCAGAGGATGTTTTATGGATGTCATGCACAAAAGGTCAGGGTGGTGCGATGAAACAGTTGGCCTTGTGTGACCCTGGCATCTACCTTTCCTTCCTTTATTCCAGACACAGTTAAAAAAAAACCACAGGAGCTTGTGTTAAACTCTGGATATGTCCTGATTCAGTGAGAGGACAGCAGGGGAACAGAGTGATTTAGCAGATGCTTATCCAAGTGTCTGCAGTGTTGCACAGCAATTATGGAGCAAAAGCTAAAGGATAAAGTGTCTGAGCCGGCTGTGTGTGACGGCAACTTCTGCGTAATCTGTATGAATCAAACTCTGAAGTGTTAGTGTGGTTTGGGGAGGTAAGATTGAATAAAATAAAAATAAAAATAAAGTGTGGTTTGGGGAGGTAAGATTGAATATATAAAAAAAGAGAAAATATTTTCCAGTATATTCTACTACGGTCATAGTTGTCTGCTGGTTTTTCGTCACTTTGGTTTTTCTTTTCAAGTAGCGATTTGTTCAGCCGACAGCCGGTTCAACCATACTCACCGAGGCAAATCAGCTTGCCTGGTTGGGAGCGTTTTCTGTCAGAACACAACACAATGTTGTATCAAATTTAAAGTGACATGCTGTTTATTGTGACAACAATTTACCACCTAGTGGACGCTCTTTGTCTCCTGATGTTGTAGAATTAAGTCATTGGGCGAATACAGAAAAAAACATTTGTTACTAGCAGGTTATGTGAATAAAAAATATATGTACATATATAGTTATATATGCCTATAGGTATATGTGTGTATATGCATATACATATTTGTGATTTGATACTCTATATAATAATAATAATAATAATAATAATAATAATAATAATAAAAATAATAATAATAATAAATAGTTGAGTCTTATTCATCCCAGAATTTAGAGTGAGTCTTTGCAAGCGACACAGACTGCCACAGAAGGCACTATTAGGGATATGTGGTTCCTCTTGGAATCAAACTCAGGACTCAGACTAAACAGTCTAACAGCTCTTGGAATCAAACTCAGGACTCAGACATGCTAACAGCTACACTATGGATACACTATAATTGTTATACAAGTGTAAAAACACTGCAAAAGTGTGTTCTACAGTACTGTAGGACACGAAGGGTTAAAATTGTATTGTGTTGTAAGAGTTAAATCCACTTATAGTTCGACTTCTGCTGTTGGCCTCTCCACTGCTGCCTGACATTTACAATATCTGTTATTTAAGGATACGGGTGTTCAGTGTTCCCTCGTACCAAAATTGTGTTAGTGTATAAGGTCTAGGCAGAGCACACTGACAATGTTGTAAACAGTGATGGGTACAGTTGCCCCGAGAAACAGAAGGTGTCAGAACTTTTGCTCACACTCAGCGTTGCAGGGTCTCCTGCGGTTTCCTGCGTGTGAGCCCTCTTTTTGACGTTTGTTCCTCCCACTGACTGCGATTTAAATAGGTTTGACTGCTCACAGACAGTCTCTCACTTTGAAACTTTGCAGCTCGACTTGCTGCAAGAACACATTTGCTCATTGTCAAGCTTTACTTGTACATGTGTGATTAATTAACAGGTAAGAGAACGACTCAGATCTATGAATAAATCAGTGGACACACTGCAAAACCTCAGCGTTTGTTTCCTTTGTCTATAAGTAGACTGGGTTGCATGGTTTTAAAGCATTTAATGTAAATCTGCAAGTGCATTATTGATACTAGACCAATGTAGAATAGGCAACCTAACATCCTCTAGTTAAGGTTAAGCCTGGTTCAGTGTAGAGTGTGGAGGGTTTCGGTTTCCTGGTAGTTAAAGTTAAACTGTTGTTCAAAGTTTTGATGGTCAGTAATATTACAGTAATATCCATCCATCCATCCATCCATTTTCATCCGCTTATCCGTTACCGGGTCGCGGGGGCAGCAGTCGCCACCCAAATCACATTGCACCGTACCAACCCCCCCAAACCTTCCTGCGGGTGGTGAGTCCACTGGAAGGTACCAACCGCCCTAACCGGGATTCGAACTTGCCCAGGAGGTGAACCCTGGGGCTCCACACCAATGACAGAGACATTGCCTGTGGGCCAAAGCGCCACTTACAGTAATATGGTAACAGCAAATATTCTTACATATTTTCAAATGACTGGTTTTCTGTTTTATAAATACCCAACACAGTCAGCCAGTCTTTGGCTGAAGGGACTCTCTTATCCCAGTTTAGTTCTTTGGAAGTCTGGTTCTATATAATCTGCAGCTCATTAACACGTTTCTGCCAGATTTCCTCCACAGCCGCCGCAACCTAAATGTCTATAAAATAATTATAAGCTGTTTCTAAAATGTGACAACAACTCATGACGGAGAGCTTCCTGGAACAGTAGATGTGACTCTTAAAAATACAAATTAGAACTTATACTCTTTTGTGCTCCAGAACTTATAAAAAAGGTACTCATAACTTTACATCTTAAAGTGTTTTCTTCTTTAACTCTTACCAGGGTTGTTGGAGACAGTGCTGCATTGATTCAAACTACTGTAGAACACAAAAGGAAAAGTCTTTCAAGAGATAAATTGGAAAGTATTATGAAGTGTTAATATGACATTTTGTACAGCAGCCATGTGGTTTCTGTTTTAATAAGTTAACACTAAACAGAACCTCGTGAAGACCACACAATTAGCAAGCCCATATTTTAATATTTTTTGCAGAAGGTTGATAAAAAAAATAGTTGGATGCAAAACTGAATTGTCAGAATTTATCAGAATTGTCCTCATTGATACAATAAAATAATGTTGTTTTTGAAATCCTAGTTTCATTAGTCTGCAGTAGTTACTCTAAGGAGTTACAAAGAGGTGCTAAGTGAACACACTTTTTTGCAATGAACTTTGACTGACGTGCAGACGTTTCCTGCAGCCAGCTAGGGACAGCTGGCTGCAGGAAACGTCTGCAAGTCAGTGAGAGACGGATAAGGAACAACAAATGAGAAGCTGCATTTTATCAGCACATTCTGAAGTGTAAATAAATCCTAATCCATATCCATATATAATGATATATATATATAGCACCGATTTTTTTTAAATTTGGGAATTTCTTTTTTTGACCAGCATGAAAGAGAAAAGCCATCCTACACTGCTGTGGTAGTTGTTTGCGATTGTGTCTGGTGAACAAAGGGAGAAAAAAAAAAGGAAGTTTATGAAAGTGGCATGTGACAGGAGATGAAAAGTACCCAAGCGTCATGGACTACAACATTCTGTCAATCTGTGCTGTCATAAAAAAACAGCCTGCTCATGTGATTTATCTGCAAATCCTCTTCCACTCAAACAGACCAAATGCACTCGTGTAAAGATGAACAGCTTTTATGGAGAGCTGACTGTATTTTATCTTTGCTTCACTGAGTTTCCTTTAAATCTTTCACATTTAAAGGAAACTCTGAGAATGAGTCACCAAACAAAGGAAGCTTAAAAAAATAGTTGGGTATCAAAACAATGATACAAAATACCACAGCGCCATAATGCAATGAACTAGTTGGAAATACAGCGACAACGCAGAGATGTCGGCACATTTTTGACTTGGGACTAAAACGACCTACTTTGATTATTCATATGAACTGAATATGCTTTATATATACATGGTATGTTGATTAGATGCATGTAGCTGTATGGTACTATAATTAAACACTTGCATTGTTGCAAATTTAGTCCTAAAGATTTAATCTAAAAAAAGATTTTTTTTAAATACTCATGATCTACCAGTACTCCCTTTGCGATCTACTGGTAGATCCTGATCGACTTCTTAGGGCACCTCCGATATAACAGAATACACTGTTAATGCACTGTAGTCAGATTAAGTAGCTGTATGGCACAATATGATTTAATATTGTCATGTTTTTTAAGCATCTGAAAATTAAATTACATCTTTATTTTTGATTGATAATGACCTGCTGTACCAGCACGCTCTTCACAATCTACCATCTACTTATTTGTGGTATTTAGTATTGTATTTATTAAATGCCAGCTCACAGATATTTGTTTTACACAGAGTATTACTCTCTCTCTCATAGAACCTGTAATGCTAACATTTAAAAAATAAACTTTTACATTTCTTTTTTTCCCTAGATTTTCTTGGTTGTGGTAAATTTTAATGGACATTATTTGTACTAATTAATCCATATCTATGTGAAGAACGAAGGTTTAGACCCAGCAGGGTGACTGTTGCACCACATTTGTGTTGGTGCTCTCTCTAACTATCTGAACAGTGGACGCTCTTTTATCTAAATAGTGATCCAACAGTGGTTGTTTCCAATGGAATTAATTGCCTACACTCACTGTGATCAATACTTAGTTACAAAACAGGATTTACTAGAGTAACTGCACAGGACAATATCAGTTCAGGGATGTTACCTTGACTACCTTGTATGTTGTTGATAATATTTACTTTTTTGATAAGGCAAGACAGTTACAGGCTAAACCTGTTCAGTGAGGCCACACGCTAGAGGACGGCTCGAACTTCTGTCTCCCAGTTAGGAGATTGTGTTCGATTCCTAGCGAGTTCCTTTGGCTAATCCGTCTTCCTCCTACAGTCCAGAAACATGTAGAATCAGGTTTCTACACTTTAAATCAACCATAGTTATCAGTGTGAGCCGTATTAGTTGTTTGTCATGTGACCCCTGTGAAATACTGGCGACCACCCTGGGTGCACCTCCCCCCATCCTCCACTCCCCCCTGATGACATCTCTCTAGTCTTGTAAAGTGGAGAGTTGCTAGCACTCCTGCAAATTAACCTGGCACATTTAATACGTCTCCTACCAAATTCATATTGATTATTACAATGTCACATGTTAAACTCTCCAAAGGTGAACACTGAATCAATGAATACTAAAAGCAGCCTCCAGCTGCACTAAGAGTATCAACTCTTCATTTCTAACCCTAACCCTCTATTAGCTCCAGGTTACAGCCACCCACATAACAGCGTATGCAGGTCTACAGTACAATGCCACCCTGTATAACAGATTGATTTTTTTTTTTCAACTGCAGGCCTGTGGTAAATGACATCAGATGCTAACATCGCTAATGCATTTTTGCTATATGTTGTTCAATAAGGTTATAGCATATAAAAGATAGTATATGTTTGTTTTATAATAAATCATTTCATTGTGTGGCGAATAAAGGCATGGAGTATTCTTCTCATCTTTTTTAAGAAGACTCAATCTCTGCAATATTCTACAGCTAGACTCTACTTTATGAAAACTATGCCAAAATCCACTTTGTTGCTTCCTACTGTGCTGCCGTCTGTGAGAAGTCTGCATAAACAGGATCAAAGGAATTTCTGCATTCGTATAAAATAAGAGCAAACTGATTTTTTTTTTTTTTTGCAAAGACACACATGTATGGCCGCTATGAGGAAATTGATTTCAATAGGTTTCATTTTTTCTTGTGGCCATACTGTGTAACAGAGTAAAAGGCATAAATGAAAAACACAAGACCCTGAGTCAGGATAAGATGCTGATTACATCGGACAGAGTCTTTGGCAACTAGTTTAGCCTTGGCTGTGAGAGCCAAGGTCATTCCGCTGGAGACATCACAGACTCCATCTCAGGACTGCTCTGCCTTTGCATTCTTGCAATTTCTTTTCCTGCTTTCCTTCCTTTCTGCTGCCGAATTATTGCAGCCAAGTCTTCGGAAAAACGTTGTTCCACACTCTACAAGATTTGTAGTTCTACACTCTGTTCCAAGTTCCGTTTCACACACGCCCTTCCCTAGTTGTGTTCTTTATTGACATAACACAAATTGTGACAGTTTACAAGTATTTGATGGAAAACATTTTCTTTTGGGGAGGTGTCAAGTATAACAAATGACACGTCCGCTGAGCGGCACGTCCTGATTTAAGATGTGACAAACGTCTGAAGATCTTTGATTTTCGTGCTGTTACGAGGAGACTTAGTCGTGCGTAAATCAGAGTGACACTTATGCAATAAAATAAAAAAATCAACTTCACTTCGCTGTAAATTATTGCAAGTAAACCACAAGTGTCAGAACGTCAAAAGCTGTATTTTTGCTTGTTTAAAGAAACATGTAAATAACAAATCATTAAGGAAAATAACATCAACAAATAACAAATCATTAAGGAAAATAACATACACATTTTTTAAATTGCAGTTTAGCAGTGTTGAAGAGTCTTTTTTTAAATATTTTGCCTGTGCTTCTGTTGCCCCTACACCTCTCCCCATCACTGAACCACTCCATGATTACAGGGTGGCTCCCTAACTGCATTAATTCATCACCATTTGCTGAACCTCTGAGTGTCATTCACCTCCCAACAAATAGGGCATAGAAATAGGTGCAGGGTTTAATTTCCTTCTCCACTGCTGTGCAATTAGTCCAATATAAGTATGATCAATGCGCGCTCACTTTTGTATTTATCTGCTCAACTCCACTTTCCTTCCTGTGGTCACAGAGCAGGATGTTCACTTACGGTCTGCTTTCATTCTATTTAACTACATTTAGCATGTAGTCGGACGAGTGTGCGTGGTTTTCTGCGTTAATTTCTGTCAGCTCATAGTCATCCGTGCCATGTAAGGTAATCAGGGCCTCTTATGCAGACTTTTTATCAAGTCCAGGCTCCGGTTTCTGAAGAATCTGGGGCAATTGAAATTTCTGTATTAAATAAATTATGTCGCAATCTGTTTCTCGAGCATTACCTATTTCACAAACTCTAATTTTATATCCACAAACTCCTACCAGTGCCACACTGTGAAGGAGTTACTAATGCCCCTGCCTCAAAGCATTAACTCTTGTTGGTTCGACTCCCAGTCTCTCTGGATGGGGCTGCATGTTGTCCGTGTGTCTGCCAGGGTTTTTTCTGGTTTTCTCTCACAGTCCAACAACATGCAGGATTACTGTAGGTCAACTGGACACTCTTGGTTAAACTCTAGTTTCATTGTTATTGTGAATGGATGTTTTTGGTGCATATATGGCCCTGTGATGGACTCTCGCCCAATGACTGCCTGGATTGGCTCTCAAACCAGGCTATGGCTCAGCTGGGGCATGATTTACCCTTGTTACCATATCAAACCTGTTTGCTCAAGTAGATCTGGTAAATTTGAAGTGCTGCATATCTTATTTTTCCTGTGTAATAAAATATTTTAATATCCATTTCATCAGATTACACAGGAGACTCATACCTGTGTGTTTACAGATGTGTGTAATGGATAAACTGAAGAGAGTGAGCGTTTTGTCATTTTTCTGTGAAAATAAGTGAGTAGCTCGTCTTAGGTTATAGGACTGGCAGTTTCATTCTAGGCTTTGTGTAACCTGTGCTTTTATTGTCCTTGAAATACACTGCATTTTGTTTCATTCTGTTTTACGAGGTGCTTTGTATTTAACAGTATATTGTATGGAAAAACAAAGAGCAAGGTTGAACTTTTTTAAATTTTGCAGCAACTTTGCAATTTTGCAGCATCCAAGTAAGTTTGTGTTTAATACATAGGTCTTTTGATGCACCCATTTGATATTCCTGTCATGGCAGTGTCCTGGTCAGGCAACTGACAAAGAAAAAAAAAAACTATATATATATATATAATTGCATTTTTTATTGTCTAGTTTCTAGTGGCAGTTGCTTTCGTATGCCATTGCCCTAAATTTTGCAGGAAAAGTGAAGTTACGTTGGAGTAGTTAATACATTTCAAATGTGAAGTGTTTTCTGTCTCCAAAATCCCAAATCCACTCTTTACCCCAACATCAGAAACTAGTAGTCAAAAAGCAAAAAAAATCATGCCAGATTAACACTCTCCCAACCATCTCACAGCACAGGTTTGGTTGTTGATCTTTTCGCACCTCCTACCGAAGACTGTATGACAACATGCTCAGGTTGTCTGTCGCCAAAGACTGAGCGTGATGGACTCTGACCCCTAGGTTCTTTAACATGGGCAGCTTGTCAGTTTGTCCGGTCCTCGATAAGAGACAGAAAATCCATCCACTCTGGGAGCGCCAGCATCACTGCCTATTTTCGCTGAGCTCTACGAACTGTCAGTAGATAGCAACATTCTAAATGACAGCTGCTTATCTGAGCAAGCCCCGCTGCTTTTGCAGGGAAGGGCTGCGGTGATACACACAATTTATTGCAATAAGTTTATTCTAGGGCGACTTGAGAAATCCCTTAGCTCAGAAATGCTGCTTTTAATTTTGACCTAAGTGGAAGTTGTTCAAACTGTAAGTTCACACAACCTTAATAAGCAGGAGTGATACCCAGGATGCTTTCTGATGAAGAAACGGTTTTCTAGTGTGATTACATGTGACAAATGTGTAATAGTGAAAAACTTTAATTTTATCTCACTGTCCTAATTAACAGCCACACTGTTTGTGTTTAATTGGAATTCCTTTGGATCATTAATATCAATCTTACACATCAACATCTAAAACTTACACTTTTAGATGTTTATGCAAAAGAGCGTAGGGGATAAATCATTAGCTGTACATCACATCAATGCTAATGAGGGTTAATGTGACAACTGTACTTGGTAGACGCGTTATATATTTTTTCATCCAAAGCATGAAAAATTAAATACAGGTAATCCGGAGTGTCATTAAACATTAATTCCTACCAATGATTTTTAACTGCACCCAATTAAAAGTTCTCCTTAATAAATAAAAATTTCAAAGCCTAAAATTGCTCAATATTAATGTAGTAATTTGTGAATCTCGTTCAAGACTTTGCATTAATGTTGATGCTGACGATTCCTCTCTTCTGCTGAAAGAGACTCTAATAGTTTTGCTTCTTTGTGGCCTAGATGTGTCATGGGTGGCTGCGTGTTTATAAAGAGAGCAGAAGAAGTGTCGACTCAAACAGGAAGCTTGAACGGATTTGCTTTCTAATTTCACACACACATTGACAGTCACTACACAAAAAAACCTGTCAGTTGTTGACTGATGGAATGGTCACAAGTCTCAGCTGACCATCGTAGCAAAATTCAGAGCAGGGTTGTCTGATAAGGGGTCCTCCCTGCTGTGATATTGTCACCGGTGTGGGTTAGGTCATCCCAGGGTTAGGTCAGATATTCATCATGAGTTGACTTCAGAGCCTCTGCTTAAAGACTGGCATATTTATGTACAAAGGCAAGCAAATGTCCCAGCTGTCAGTGTTTGGAATTATATCAATGTGACCTTAGTTTTTAAGGAGTGAAGGCTGCTGGTGCCAATGCCTTGTTGCCTCTGATCTGCCAGCAGAAATATATGAAATAAAATGATGTGCTTCAAGTTACAATACACAGAAAGTCATTTGTTTTTTGCAGCAAAAACTGTAATTTAAAACCATATTCCTTTGCATCTCAAAAAGATTCCACACCAATGTCCTCATCCGTTTAATTCATTTCTGAAGTGAAGTAATCTATTTATTTAGTTTTAATTTATTAAATTCACAGAGAGCAACCATAGTGGTGTTTTCTGGAATACTGGGACATGTATGGCCATTATTGTAGGCGTATGAGATTTGCATACCATAATAAAACAAAATTTGACATGAACGTAAGAACCGCATGCGGCTCTTTGCCCAGTTTCATGCAGCTCTTACGTTCAGGCATGGCCAACCCCAATCCACGGCTTTGCCATGGCTGATCTAGAGGGTATTTGTTTGTAAAAGTGTCAACAATGCTGGGGCGTCCTTGGTGCGTGACATCGTATTTGTCCACTCCACTCGCCATCTAGCTCCTGAGTGAAATGTGTTTCAACATACGTGGGTATGATAGAACAAGACCGTATTAATAATGACGGAAAGCTGTAGGTCAAGGACATCATAAAAGGAGGACCCCTGTAATTAGTTATTGTTACCTGTATCACGCTGGTAGTTCAAAAGGTCGCCTTGATAAAAAAGGTTATCATATTTATAGATATTTTAAGTACTCACTGTGTAAATCCAGTTAGCACTTAATAAGAAATTAAATGTGAATATGTAAACATAGCAATACTCCCTCAGTGCACATACATACATTTTGAAACGAGGGGGGTTATGGTTCAAAAGAGTATTTCACTCTGATTCGTCTAGTTTATATGTATAAACTTGTTTTATTACAGTAGGTTATTTTCAGCTTTTCTTTAGCATTCATTCTGTTGTTCTAATGTTCCTCCATCACTGTTTTAGTCTGATATATTTCACATCCAATAACCAGAGTTCTGTGATACTTATGGTAAATGCAAAATATTCTCAAGATAATTGACCTTTGGTTATCAGTGTCCTGCAGCTCGCCAGATTTTATGCAAAGTTTGGTTGTTTAAACCTTATGCTCCTCTATGCTAATTAGTTTAGTGTAGGAGCTATTACCATATACAGTTGTTGTGCATTTGGAACAGAACAAAATATTATGTGTACAAGGAGCACCATCTGGAGATGTTGGATACAAAGTTATCAAGTTAATCCATCATTAATAGATTAGTTTTATGGAGTATAGGTATTTATCAAAATCAGTCACATTATGTTGGCCATAATTAGCATATTGGTAAAGTGAAAATATTCATTGCTTGCTGTAAAGTGATACAGATTTGACACTAGTGTGAAAAGAAGTGGCCCAGAGTTTGTCACTCCATCTGCACACTGTCTTGTTGCTCTTATGCATGTCTAGTACCACCCTCACTTTCTTCTCTGCCACACCCGACCGTCTCATGTAGTGTCCCAGGCACAATTCATTAAAGTGCTCACGCCGGAGTAAGTGCTTACGTTAATAAATAAATAAATACATATTTCACATGTCCCAACATTTTCATGAGTTTACACAAACAGTCACAGTTCTCAGGCTGTAATTTCCCATTTAATTATCATGCCCGCAGACAGAAATAAATGTGCTGATTACTAAACTGCAGAGGCATGTAACTTGCAGCTACAACATTAAAACGTGAGATACCAATTATTAAGTTAAAGACATGACGTGAACGTAGGGCACTATTATTTATTGATTTTATTGTCTTTTTGCACGTTTAATTGTGAGGAGATGAATGAATATAAGAAAGGAAAATAGTATTGTTCTTAAAATACCCCTGGAAAACTATAACATTATTATGGAGTCATATAACCCTCTTTTACAACTCTTAAGTTAAAGCTGCAACATTTTTGAGAATATTGTAATATTTTGCATTTTCATTGGGTAAAAAAAATTCAATTCATTAGTATGAAATAAGAAGTTGTATTTAGGAAAGAGTAAAATATTTCAAGAGTATAATATTAATATAGTTTAATTATGAGATAAAATACTGCGTGTCATAATTACGATCTTATTATTGTCTTGACTTGTCTTATCATTAGTGAAAATCTATCTGATATTTTCCACTCCATAATTTTCATTTTCATTATTTTATCATTTCTGATTTGAATATTTTAAACCTCACATCTCATCAGTTAAATTCTTTATCTTATTGTTTTCTACTCAAATGGCAAATTTTTTAAACAAGATTTAAAAAGATAAGTAGTAGTGAACAATTAGCAAAAATGAACATCCCCAGTGTGAAAATGCAAGCTGTATTTTTTAAAACTGCTGCATCAGTTAAATGTGATGACCATAAAAAGGGAACATTATTCTGTAGAAAATTTAGTCCTTGTGTGTAGAATCCATGTTGCACACTATAGATTTGGATATAGTGATATTTTATTAAATCATAAAATACAAAAACAGGGTTTTTATTAAGATCAGAGATAAATAAATATTTATTTTCCATGCAGGTTTCAAAACCAGATTTTTCATGTTGTGCACTGATGCACTCATGGACTCAAACCTATTAAGTACGAAGTGAGATTGTCCTTGTCTTCCTCTGGTTCACATTTATAACCAGTAACAGTGGTAAGAATGAACAACAATGAAAGCAGGACAGTTGGCTCGGAGCAGGGAGGAGGAGGTAACTGCAGTCAGGACTACAGGATTCCACCAAACACTTTGTCCTTGCAGATATAACAGAAACAATGGCAGGTTTGGAGGAGGGCCTATTATGCTGTGCTCCAGATCATATTATTATTGGTTTGCTTGACACTTTGGTGTTTTCTGTTAACACATTTTAAATACCACGCTTTGGCTGTCATTCAGCCACTCCCCATTGCTTTGTGCTTAAACGGCCGAGAGCAGAAGAATGGTTTATTTTTGTCTTCTCTGTGGCTCCCGATAAGGATAATAAATCCTCCCTCTGAGCCATTGGAGTCATCTTTGCAGCAGACAAAATGGAAGATGCCACTCTGCATTTCCAGCTTTTTAATACCACTTTGATGTAAACGCTGTGACCCTGGAATTTGACATGTGAGACCCAGGGAAAAATCTGTCTTTTTTTATTAGCAATTTCAGGCACTTTGAGACAAAAAAAAAACTAACTCTGTTTTGTGGCTTGTTTGATTTGCAAGGAAGGTTTAATCTAGTTTACAACTGCTGTAAGAAAAATATTTCACAATGACTTTTGAGTCTGACATGGTTTGCTCTGTTGGTGTAATTAATTTAACATGAAGGTGTCAAATGAAACCCTCTTTGAACGTGAAGACATGAGGGAGATATCTTGATTCTTGATCCTGGAAGGGACCTGCTCTGCCCCGTGAGAAAATGGGACAGGAAGATAATGAATATTGAATGAGCGTATCTACTTGAAGCAATCATCCCCATTGACTAAATCCCATCGGCACACAAATCATCTGTATGGTTATGCCGAGTTAATTAAGATCTAGTGTGTGGAATTAATCGAGTCACGCCACCGCAAATGTCTTCGATCACTGGACCTGCACTGTCTTATCTTGTCACCGCTGTGTGAGTCGGAGAAGTACAGAAGAGTAGAAACAAAAATGAAATGCACATTGTTGTTCTTCCTGCCCTCTCGCGATACAAAAATAACACTTATGGATCACCGTGTCCAGAAAGGAAGGCCTGTTATGTGCTTCTGCAATGCTATTTGTGTGAGTTGAATATCGTTAGGGCTGTTATCTGGGGAAATACTGTACCCTCTCAGCCTTCTTGCACATCCACCGATAAGAAAAATGAGTAAGCTTATACCTCATTTTTCTTTTCAATGCCAACATTTTCCTTTCCATTGCCATCGGTAATTGTGCCCTCCAGACTTTTATACTGTGAGCGCAGAAATTGGTTGGCCAAAGAAAACAGGCTTGGCTGAACAAAAGGCCTCAATGAACTATTTACTGGAGTTGTTGTGACACTCGCAGGGAAGCAATCAGTTTTTATTGAGTGGAGAAAATTAAATAAGGAAATTGGTTGAAAAGCAGGAGAAAGATCATGGTTCTTAATCAATGTTTCAATTTCTGTGCGGTGACTACAAATGTGTTTAACAGATCCGAACAGTACAGTTAAACTTGTCAGATCTGAAATAACATCATGTCTAGTTCCTGATTAACAAAAGAAGAGGACACGTAATAATGTTTTATCTGCTGAGGTTCCGATGAGGTTACCAGCAGTGACTTTAACACTGATGCCTCCAGTATTGTAGTCAAGCCCTTACTTTCATACAGTGGGTTATTTGTTTCCTACTTGAAACCAATATTTAGCATCTTTTTATCTTTGACACCCAGACATTTTTTTCTTTTTTTTTGTTCACTGTCAGACTTTTTTTTCTGGTGTCCTAGAAATCTCTCAAGCAAATTACTTCACATTTGACCAGTTGGATTAAAATAAAAGCGGATCAAACAGATACTTTAATTTTCGCAGTGCCGTCCTTTCTTCTTTGCCTGTTCAGTCTGCATTCACTGTCACTGCAGCAACAGCACTGCTGAAAATATTTTTTCCACTTCCACTTGTTTGTTCATAGACATGAGGACAAACCACTTCAGTTAGCTTAGTGGTGACAGTTGGACCAGTTTTATAGTGATGTTAAGAAAATACTTTTTCATCATTTTTAAGAACAGGCAGATGGCATTTTTCTGACGGTTGACACTTACTGTATATGTTAGACCAGTGGTTCTCAAACTTTTTATACTGTACCACCTGAGAAAACACTGAGCTCTCTGAGTACCACCATGATGACCAACATTAGAATATAGCAGCATAGGCCTTCCCTCCTGGCTTCCACCACAGGAGAGATGTTTAGAAATGTTTAGAAAGATGTTTGTTTAAATGTATTAATTGTGCATGGTATGTTTCAGATTTATTCAAAATGTAAATGTGAAAATACGAATTTTCCCCGTGTACCACTAGAGAGTGGTGTTATGCGTACCACAGTTTGAAAACCACTGTGTTAGACTAAGCCAAATATGGTTATGGTCTATGATAGAATATCACAAATCAGAATGGTCTAAGGATCACTGTTAGTACATGTTACTTTGGTATAAAATACAGTTTAGCTCTGTTAAAGACAGTGTTAGTGTGATTTTTTTTTACCATGTCATCTAATTTTCTCCTGTTTCTTTCTTATAATTTTCTTCTTCGTTGTCTCATCTTTTTTTGTTTTATTTATTGTCTTTCGTATTGTTTTTCTTTTTAGTTTCTTTTTTTCATTTTCTTCTCTGTTTTATCATTATTTTCTTTTGTCAATTTTTTCTCCTCTTTCACTTTCTTCTTCTGTGCCTTTCTTTTTCATCTTCTATTTTTCATTCTTGTCATCTCAGATTCTCTGTCAGCTTCTCACTTGATTTATATTATTTAAATGTAACACACTAGGTAGTTAAACTATTTTATTTTTATGTATATAACTATTGGTCACACTGTAGGATTTTGAATTCTCATTATTGAAAAAAAACTGTATTGAATATCAGTATTTTACACTGGTAAAGATGGTGAAGAGGCAAAAGAGCAGCGGTGCATGTTATTACTTAAGCACCAAGTATCCTTGTCCGTGCTGTTGCCGAGCGATATCACTAATCCCTAATTGTCTCCTCATAAGATGTATTTAAATTTGAAAGTCAAAGAAAACCACTCTCCACTGGTGCCCCCCCCACCCCGCACCAATGAACTAACACATGCACTTATGTAGCTAATGCCTTGTAATGACTTTAGTGATTAAACAACTCTAATCGTTGTCATTCGAACGTCTGCCTGCATCATAAACTCTAATATCGGTTTATTTTCTCCTTAATAACTGGGCCACACAAAATTAACTTTTTACAAACAGCTGCAAAATAAATGAGAGAAACCAGAAGAAAAAATGTTGGTCATATACATTTTTTAAGCTGTGGTTATATATACATTAAAAATGTATGTATTTTTCAAAATGGGTTTTAAGGTACTATATATATATATATGGATATACACACATATATATACAGTGTATATATATATATGATACTGTGGTACTGGCCAACCCACCTGAATTTAAGAGATGGTACATATTACATATTTGTCATATTCTGTACCTTATGCAGTTGCAGCACAGTTGCTAGGCAACAGCTGTAATGTTTTGGAGATCTTTGATGTATGTGTAATTTTAGTTTAACCTGTGTGGTCTATGTTACCACAAGAGGTCACATATATTCAACAACACCCTTATATTTAGAAGTATATCTTCTAGAGTTTGTTGTTTGGTTATTTTTTTTAAGGAGAGAAAGACGTTTCTCTCTGCACCACTCTCCACGTTAACTCTCACAGTTTTCAAAGATTTTCAGAAACTTATCCCAGAGAGAATATACTATAAAGTGCTAACTCTGCTGGAAAAAATTTCCACATATATGGAAGTCAAAGTGGCCATGAAAACAGCTCATTGTTTGTATCAGTTCTGATTGACTCCTGCTGAGGTCTAAATTGGATGATTAAGTAGCTGAAATTGTGTGAAACCAGCATTTAAATGGTCTTCTCCCCAACCCCCAGAATTCCCAACTTTCCCAAAGCAGCATCCATATGTCAGTGTCAAATCTGATCAGAGCTTCTGATTCGCTCTCCCCCGTGATATTAGTTCCATCTGAATAATATTTGAATGGAAATTGTTCAGTCTGATGCAGTTATCCTGAAGTGAGCAGAACCCATCTCTGAGATGATAGTTTCTGTTTAAATGAGTATTATACTCCCTTCACTTCACACTGGGCACAGTTATTGTCAGATTCTAAATAGTTTGTAGCCCCAGGGTTAAGGACTGCTATATTTACATACGAACAAATAAGCAATTTATGATGATCAGACTGACATTGGGGTACACTTCAACGGTTTGCTTTTTGCTCGAATAAATACAGTCACTCTGTCTGAGGACCACACTGATGAGTGGTCATTAAAGTTACAGGCAAGTTGACTGTAGGTTTGTTTGTGAAAAGATGTTGAAGCCGTTTTCACACTGGCACGTAATACAGTATTTGTTGCAAAGCAAAACTAGTTTCGATCCCGAACTAATTTGGGTGCAAATTCATAAAACTACTATGCTACTGATCACATGACAACATGTTTGTGACGTTTAGCAGTTGTGCAAAGTTGGCTTTTGATTTCCTTCTGAATGTGAATAAAACAGGTATTGTTTGCACGGTGAATCTCAAATTAAAAGTCAGCCTGAACCAAAGTGTGTTCGCTCCACTTTGACTCCTGTATTAACTAATATGGAAGTCAAGGTGGGATTGAGTCTGAAAGCAGCAAAAGAGTGATATCTGGTTAGTTTGTCAAAGACAAAAGCATTAGCACTTTGGTGCTAAGCGTTAGCTGTAGCAACAGATTTAAAACTTCCAACAATAATTTAACAAAGGGTTTTAATATACCAAACATGGTCGAGGGCCGGCATTAGAGATATGTGCTTCCCCCTGTGCTTCCCCCTTTTACTCTCTCCTTCTCTATCTCTCCCTCTCTCATCACTCACTCTCTCTCTCTTGCTTTTATGGGCTCCATTTAAAGTGCCTGCTTTAATGAAGGGTAGGTAAGCTTTGACCTTTAAGCTGTTTTATTTTTATTACTTCTAGTCGATAAAGGTGTCCAAAATGGTGGGGATATTGACTGATAAGGAAAGAGGGGAAAATATAAATTGAATTTCACATTCAGGTGAGAACCCGTTCTATCATGAAAATATCAGTACTGTGTTCCTGCAAGTCTTTCATTCTAACACCCGCTGCCACAAATGCCACATGGAGTTGAAAGGACAAGAGTACAAGAACATTCCTGGTCGTTGAACCTCTGCTGATGAATAGCAGAAGCCTGAACATTTTAATAATTTAACAGAAACACTTCCTTAAATTGTACTGTCCATAGTGAATTCAGGTCACATCACACTACATTGCACCAATAGAAAAGTCCAAAAACTGGACTGGGATGAAATTAGACAAAGGCTACAGTAGGAAACTGCCAGAGAGAAAAGGAAAGACTACAGAATACTGTGGTCCTGACAACTGGTAAAAGCAGACTCTCTTTATTTACTCCCTTTTTTGTCTTTTTCAATTCTGTTACTGGGGCTGAGGTGTCTGATTACAGTTGTCTGGTAAGTCAAGGCTAAGTTAAAAGTAGTTGTGTGAGATCAAAGTTTGAACGAAGTGAACTTCTTCATGCCAGGGGCACCTACGCTTCTGCAGGTACAAAGACCTGACTCAACCTGCTATTTTGTGTAAGAAAACGAAGGTATAAAACTGTTTCTCTCAGACATCAGAACCCATTGCTCTTGTTTCTCAGACACTAAACTTTATTAGTTCTGCACTTAAGGCGTTCAAGTTAAGGAACCGAGTAGGTTTTTGTTGTCTTTTTTTTTAAATGTAGTGCAGATATTCTTCCCCTGCCTTTTCCAAAAACAAGCAAGTAAAAGGCCAGAGGAATATGAAATTGCAAATGTGGTACTTTATGGGAAACTTGCACATATTTTAAAATTCAAGATATTTAGTTTTATATTTTTGGACACATCAGGTATCAGTGTTCACTTTTTTTTAAGCTCATTATAAAAGTGTTCTGTATCAACCAAGGCTTTCAGACATATTTTTGTGTAAAAATCTGAGCTCCTGAAGACAACGGCTTTCATCGAGTCAATGCTTTTTATTTAGTCGAGCCATGTTTTTGCTCGGGTAATAGCCTGCTTCCGTCGGATGACGGCCTATTGTCTGCTAGCTCTGCCCACCCTCGCATGATATGAATGAGGATTAGCATAGATTGTTTGAATAAACCACCCGCGTCTCGTGTTAATGCCTCGCAGCAGGAAATTATGTGAATGTCATTGCATGTATAAGTGAAATAAATGACACACACAGACAACCAGGAGGAGTTGGACTGTATGCTACTGCAACCAATCACAAAGATGTTGATTTAAAGTGAAATGGCTTTGTTCATTTGAGCATGGCAAAATCAATACCTCCTCCTCGTATTTTCGACCTGGGCTACTTGATGTATGCTGCATAGTTAAGCTTTTCCCCACTTTTCCTCTCGCTCTGCCTGTGTTTGTGTGATACATCAGGAATGATTCATGTGGCCCTTGCAACAAACAATGCCATTCTAATTTGTCATTTCTGCATGCCTGGCATCCTCGCTCTAGGTGGAGCTGTAGCAAGGTCATCTGATGTACCCGACCTGCTGTAAAGTAGAACAATGAGGGTCAAAAACATAATGCATATGACATGATTTGAAATGGATTGCAATCCCATCTTATCCCCCAAACACCACTGTGCAAAGCTGCTGTAAACACCGCACGTCCCAGTGACACTCCCCTACTCCCCTGGACGGTGCTGTTAATAAATCCTCTTTATCCTTGTGCAGCATGGATAGCCAGCTGCTAAGGTGTTAAAGCGACTTCACATGACCAAATGTTGCAGATGTAATTGACTGTGGAGGGGTGTCTGTGAACAAGAGCATCAGTCCACCCCCACTCCCTGTACCCCTGACTCTAATTAAGACCAAATATCTTAGATTTTGCTGAGGTCATGGAGGGGTTTTAATTTAAAAACCATTAAGATGTGCACACAGTCAGGAATTGTATTGCATTCCGGGCAGATATAATTTTAATTAAGTCTTATCTTTGCCCAATTTCTCTAGCAGAAGACTTCATTATAATTCCACAATAACAACCTAGAAATAAACCCGACAACAGTTTGGTTAATGGCGAGGGGTCTTAGATATGTTACATCAACTAATAACTTGTGTAGCTTGAGCCTTTGCTGAACTTATCGTTTGTGTTTTTTAACACGCTTCACAGACAGCAAGTGTTCTTACACAGCCTTACTGCATTCTTGAAGAAAAGTCCCCTATTTTTATTTGTTTTACCACTAATGTTGACAGTTCAGAGGCTCTAGAGGCAGATGTCTCCCACAGAGTCAGAAGAGATTGTCTAAGCAACAACAAAACAATATTTGTGTGAGACCACAGTTGTAGAAAAGTTAAACACCAAATGTCAAGGTTTGTTGTGGATATTTTCACCAGTTCTCTCTTCGAACTGGAGTGTTTTTACAGGCTGATATGTCTTGTTTGTAAGGTGAATGTCAACACTACGAGAATTGGTAAACACAAAATATTAGAGGAGATATTTACATCCATAGCTACTGTTTCCAGTGAATGTAATTTCTCAATCACATGGTCTGCTGTCACTGCTACATTGGGGCCCAGGAGAAGGGTCAGTGACCTTTCCTTTGGAAAGTAGATTTGAGCCATTAGGGAAAAATTCCCTTTAGGAAGGTACATTTCTTCCGAGCTCGAGAATTGGAAAATGACCTTTAGAAGACTGCGTTTGTTAGTTGGTGCATTTTCATAAAGTTAAATCTAGGGAATAATGGTGTTTAAGAGCTGGGGGACATACTCAGGAAAGCATGGAAAATATATTTTATTGTTTATGTTTCCTCAAGGTCCACTTGTGATGTGCTCAAATGTTGTGCTACAGGGAAGAGAGCAATAAAATCGGGAGCAAGCATCATGTCTGCTTAAAGATACAATAGCCTCCTTTTTGTCCGTTATATAGAATGTGCTGAAGGTTTCTGTTGTTATTTTTAAGTCTTACATAGACTGCAATCAATACTTCAGTCTCGTGAAAACATTTGACCCCAGTCAATAACAACACCATGCATCAACATGCCTGCTTTTCCTATAGAAAACGTCTGAGGCTGTCAGTGCTTTGTCATTCGTCGGTTCTTGTCAAAAAACTTTGCAGTGTGCGACAAAGTGATGGTGAGGTGAAGATCATCCTGCTCGGCCTTCTCATAAGCCTCAAAGGCTGTCCTTGTAATTCTAAGTACTGCTTTTAGATGTGCAGCAAAGTGCCACTATCACTCTGAGTACATGGTGTCACCAGCGTGCATGCAGATATGGATGAAGAGAAACAGCTCAGCAGAGCATCAGTGTACAATGAAAATATATATTTTTGTCGATGACTTAGCGTTGCAAACTGTCGTCAAGCACATAAACTGAACATTTCATAACAAATGACAGGTAATGCTTCTGAATTCACATTTTAAAAAACATGTCTTTATCAAAACAATTCAAGCAACTGGCTCTAAAAAATATCACCTAAAATATATATTTTAGTTAAGAGAGACTAAGTGAGAGGGAAAAAAACTAACTTCTTCCACATGCCTTATAGGTAAATTAATGGAATCAATCTCCAAACTGGTTTCTTGGATTAATCTCGTCTAGATCTGATTTTAGGAACCAGAATTAGCTTAATTTTACAGACACTTATACTGTATATAATATAAGTTGCTTCTGTATAGAGTGGAGCACTTAAAGTGTTCAACTGCAGCCACGCACCTAAACTACACTGTGTTTTCAGTTTTATATTATTGAATCCAGTGAGCCTTGGGAATTGTAGCATCAGATTTTGGTTTAAGGTAACAGTAGAGGGAACAGTGGGGTCGTCAGCTACTGCAGCTGATCTGTGTGAGAGTTTGAATGTGTTGACAGTTGCACTTATGGATTCCTTTGTTGTTGTCCATTACCTTCAAATGACTCATTTTAGTCCAAGCCAACCTCTGGGCCTAACCAGACCCTGACGGTTAGGCCTTTACTGATGTCCTCCAGCCTTCCACGATGAATAATGGGAATTGCTCCAGCTCCTCCCACAACTCTAAAAATAATTTAGCAGTAAATGATAATTAATGAGCTTCACGTTGGGAAAATCTAGAACGCTTGTCTTGACAGCAAAAAGATCACTGGTGCACAACACTGATCTGTGGTTGTTGAGCAAGTTTCCATCCCAGGTAGATCCCTCTGATGGAGTTCGCATGTTCCCCTGCAGCCCAAAAACATGTTTGATAAGTGGAGTAGGTGGATTGAATACTACAAGTTGACCATATGTGTGAATGTGAGTACGAATGATTGTGTGGCCCTGCGATGGACTGGTTAACTGTCCAGGGTGTAACCTGAACTTGCCTGTAGATAGCTGGCATATGCTCCAGTGCCCCCCCCCCCGACCCCAAAAGGGAATAAGCAGAAGATGATGGATATATGAATGATAATTAATGTAATGTTCAATTGTATGTTTGCATTAAAATATATTAACTTCTTTTTTTTTAATATTTCCATCTTAAAACTGTGAAGTACACTTAACTTTACAGCGAGAAGATCATTGGTGCATTGGTTGATAGTTTGATGCCCAGTCTTTCCTATTTGCACTTTACATGTTCTCCTGGTGCATGTGTGGGTTTCCCACAGGTATTCATGTTTCCTCCCACAGTCCAAAAGAATGCCTATTACAGATTGGGTTGTGTACAAATGTGAGTGTGACTGGTCGTTTGTCTCTGTGTGTGGCCCTATGATGAGCTGGTGACACCACACCATCGTCTATTGACAGCCGGAATCTGCTCCAGCCGTCCCACAATACTGCACAGGATGGAAAATAAATGAATGAAGGAACTTTGAAGTCAACTGAGGCAAAATCCGTGTGATTGATTTGACTTGCCCTAATAAGGCATGAGGAGAAAACATCTGAATCTAAATAAAGTAGTCACACAATTCATCACATTTTGTGCTGTTTGATTGAATGAAGCATGGGCTAAACACTGCATATTTGAAACATTATTTAATGGCATATGCCAAGAAGCCCCCATCACTGTCTTTGACCCACAGATAACCACAGATTTTCTGTCTGTCTGGTGTCACTGAAGCCCCTAGAAACGCCCCTGGTTTTAGCCATATGGTCCTGATGGTGCAGGGCTGGACGTGCTGGGGGTTAAGAGAGATGGGGAAAAGGATGAGAAGAGAAAAGGGGTGAAAGATAGAAAGAATCAGAGGGAAAAAAAGAGATGGAGAGAGAGTGTGGGAAAGACATGGAGAGAGTTAGAACAAGAGAGAGAGAGGGGAGGATGACTCGGGGAACTGTTTGCTTTTTGACTTGTTAAGGTGAGGGAAATATACTGGAGCCGTTTTCAGTCTCTCGCTTTAACACCGCAAAAAAGGAGAGAGAACACCGAGAGAGGAAACACACACACAGAGGGAGAGAGGGAGCGAGGGAGAGAGGGGGCACACACTAACACACAGTCAGAGTTGGCTGGAGCATCTCTGTGAGCGGCATCCATTTCACGGCGGGTGCTGTTTGAAACGCGGGGGACTGTGCGCATTTTCCAGAAACACGGTTCTTTTTCTTCTCTCCTCTCCCAAGTCAGTTTCCTAGAGCGGTTGGCGGGAGGAGAGACACGTCTCCCCCTCCTCCTCCTTTTTCTCCTCATCCTCCCCATCGTCTGCGTTTATCCTAACGGACTCTATTTCATAACGAGCTTGTTTACTTGGAGCGAAACCGAGTCGAAGGCAGCTCCTCGCAGCGCGTCCTGGTTTGTGGAGTGAAATTTACGCACCAAAGAATAAAAAGAAGGGGATTACCAGAGCGTTCAAGTTTGCTGAAAGTTGTGCAGAGGGCGAAAAGAAAACAAAATGGGAATTTGCGGCCGTTTGGCAGTGTCTGGGAAAAGCATCGTCGTGCTTGGACTTAAATTGTTGTTGCTTTTACCTGCAGGAGTTCCAGCCAGGAGCGGGGATTCTGTATTAAAGGACAACATCACGGTCAGACAGGGGGACAGCGCCGTCCTGAAGTAAGTCCATCACTGTTTTCTATTTAATTATTTATAACACATAGTGACACCGACCACCTTAGGACTCACTCAGAGTCGTGGTCTCAGAAGCCATTTAAGTGCAACGGTCCAGGAGTTACCAAAGGTCAGATTGTGCCACATGGAGGCGCAGAAACGCGTCGCCGAGGTTTTGTATACGCATGACCATAAAATGTGCGCTTTTTATTTGCAAGTTGTGTTGTGTGGTGCAGAAGTCGCCTCCTGCTCATTGCCCTTGAATGTTATTGATTCGCCTGGTTAATGTCTTGTTGAGGATGCACACAGCTGAGATACTCAGGTCCAACATTACGAGACACGTTGAATTGATTGCTGCTTGTAATACACGTACAATCAGCAGCTAAATTATTCAGGGATGCGCTGCTTCCCATCACACTTGGATGAAATGTATTCGAAGGAAGACTAAGACTATATCTGGCAAGTCAATGTATGTATGTAATATTAATTATTATTCTATTTATTATCATTTCTATTGGATGTTCATGTTGCAGCCGTGCAATGTTTCACCTAGTTTGTGTATTATCATTTACAAACATTTTTTATTATTATTTTTTTCTCCTGCAGCTGAAGTGTTATACTAAATAAAACCAAAACATAAAAAAGAAAATTCAAAACAATAATAATGAAATATATGGATCAGAAAAGGGCGCCGACAAAGTGCCTGCCAACTTATAAAAATATTTTTTCTTTTTTTTATATTTGTAAATAATAAAAAAATCCAAGAGGTTTACTCAACAAACAGATATGCTTGTGCTTACTGTAAAAAACTGATGAATTTGGTTTTGCTGATGCTGGTCTCTCTGCTTAAAATTAAAAAGACTTATATTACATACATAAGGGATCAGGACAAGAAAGAAGAAATACAAACCCATGGAAAAAATAGATACAACGTAAGTTTTATTTAAGTGTAAACACTTCCAGTATATATGTTTTCAACCTTTGATTTTTCAATGTGCCAGATAAGTTTGACACACGTGTGTAGTGTTAATGGCACCCCCAGTTGCATGTGTGAGTACCAGCATGAGCAGAGCTGGGGCTGTGTATGAGCTATGTGTGTGTTCAGTACCTCAAGCTGTCAGAGCAGGGCAGTAGAGTTCAGCTGGCTGTATGCCAGCAGAGATTTGACTGAATACATAGAGAAGAATTATTGCAAAGTCTCGTGTCTGTTGACAAAGATGAGCAGGCAACTGCTATCCTGTTGTACTTCATGTGGAAGGTGATCGTGCATCAGCAGCAGAAGCAGAGGAAGTGTGATGTCTTTGAACAGGTTATAAGCTGCTCATATGTTTGGTTTTAACCTTCTCTCTCCTCCACTGGTTTGTTGACTATACCATCATGAGCGATGGCCTTGGCTGATTAATAGGATTTGTTGAGTAATCATCTTAACCCTCTGAAGCTGCTCACTCTCACCAAACCTAATTTAAAAGATGATGGGTCAGAGTCGGCTTTATACCAGGCGTGCTGCAATACCAGTTCAGATCTTCCTTTTCTTGTCCCGACCCAGTCAGCCACAAAAGAGGAGCCATCAAAGATGATGTGCCATGGCCAGAGGTGGATTCTTCAAGGGAGCCATGCAGAGAGCAAACGCTAAAGCTGACAATACAGTAATTCAGGGAGCTCTGTGTTCTCAGTGAAATTAATACTCTGACCTGGAGAGAGACAACTGCTGCCTTCCAGTCAGCCTGTAATCCAGGAAACATTCAACCCCCTTACGTTACTTTGTGCTTCTCCTCCAAAGCAGCGGTGGCTGTATGATGGTCACGGCCCCCAAACATTAGGTCATCCCACTCATTCGGCTCCTCAGTTTGGACAGTGGGGATGAGGCCTGTGTGGCGGGTGTAGGATTGCTTTGTCCGTGAATTTGACAGTAATCTGCAGCCCAGCTGTGTTCAACTGTGAACATCCTCTGTCTATCGTGGGCAGGTTGTCTCAACTCCCTTATCACCTGGATGGCAGGATAACAGTGGGTTTCATTTTCTCAAAAATTGAAGTCAGTAGATGCAGCAGATTTCCTTGTTATAATGAGAAATGCAAATGGCATTTGTGGCCCACTGTTTACATTCATAATGACCTCTTATATTAGTTCATTATTTTTAACCCTTGTTTTACATTAGATAAATTCTATGATTAAGATTGTAAAAAATAGCTTTACTATTTCTGCATAAAATATTGATGGGGAATAATGGATTGTATCAGTACAATGCCTATATATATATATATATATATATAGGCATTGTATATGTATTGAGTAAAGGTTATAAAAGTTACATACCAGAGTTGGTTGAAAAAGTTCTAAGACTGAAAATGGTAGTTATTTCTCTAAATAACTTTATTTCAGATGTGAGCACTTTTTGGAGAATTCCGTTAGATGTCTTTCACACCAGATCACGAACTCCTTCCTTGTGTAAAGATTAAAAATTGAATTCCTTTTAAATGTTCTTTTAGTTTTGTTCAAAACTAGAAACTCGAATAGAGCTAGATCACCTTATCAAAAGCTTCAGTGATTTGAACGAGATTCCATTCATGTCTGTTAAAAATGTGATGGTTTTCTGAGTAAAAAAACAAAACAAAACATTTTTGAGGTTTTAAAAATTTGATCCAAAAAATCTATTTGCTCAACTTAACAGAATATAAAGTAAGGAGTTGCTTTCACACGGTGAAGCTGTTGTCCTCAACAGTATTAATCTGGTCTACAGTCCCTCAAAGTCCATTTGACAATCGTGTCAGTCAGCCTGTCAGTCGTAGACTTATTTACTGCCATGCACTCAGTAATGTTGGTCTGACTCATACGATGTCTCATCTGAAGTTGAAGTCTCCAGAAAAGTATGCTGGGTGTTCAGTTGGTATTTTAAGCTCAAGGAGCTTCATGAAAAAAAAAAAAAAAATCTTAAAATGTGTGCAAATGTGGGCTGTGAATTAGAGCAACAATTAGTGGATGGACAGTGAACGTTTGGATATATAGTGTGTTATTCTGAAAATGCAATACAATAAAAAAGTCATTTTTATAATACAATACATTTTATGATAACCACATACAGTTTCCAAGACTTCAACATTTGAAGTTTTACTTTTACTTTTCCAATTCAAGACAGTAATGTAACCTACCATACAGAGAGAGACAGTGGGAGATTGCAGCTACTTTTCCAGCTGCAGACACTAAGAAAAAGCCAGCTAAAGTAAAGGCAATCCTCAGTGCAAGCCAGGTCACAGCCACAACACATCATCAACCAACCAGCTTATAGTGTTTTTATTTTCTATATGTGGTAAAACAGAATAAAAATTTGAACGTTATGGCAGAGCAGTGTCAATAACTGTCAATGGACTCATAAACAGAAGATAAAACCACTAACAATCGATCCAGAACTTGAGCCAAAACTTATTACTTCATGTCATTTGTTGGTGCTGCTTCAGAGCGGGGCTTTGCTCTGTCAGAGCAGAGAAAGAGGGAGAGTGAGAGAGAGAGCAAAAAGATAGGACTTATTGTTCTCCTTAAATGAACAAACTACTGATGAGGCAAAAATGAACATCCTCATAAAATGATTTACTCCAACCCTTTTCCAGGGGGATCTCCAGGGAAACACGGATACTTGTAAGTCCACCAGCAGCCTGAGCACCCAATGTCCTGCACCCTGTAAGATCTTAACCTGCAGCTACCCCTGGGGGAGCAGACACTAATGAGGATGGCTGCATACATAGCAGGACCTCCACTCCACCATTTATGCTGTCATGTTGCAGAGCGGCGCTGCCTATGACAGCTTAAATGATGCTTTGGGTCATTGTGAGGGTGCCACAGAATGTAATTAGCTTGCATTAACGTCCTTGACACAGCCTATGATTATTATGAAAAAAAAACCAAACAGCTATATACAGAGTTTTTTTCCCCCTGACCAACACCTGGTTTTCTAAAGGACATTGTAGAATATAAAATGTTGCTTATAATAATGAGTTGTCAATGGGTTAAAGGAAAATTTTTTTACTCAGAAAACCATCACATTTTTAACAGACATGAATGGAATCTCGTTCAAATCACTGAAGCTTTTGATAAGGTGATCTAGCTCTATTCGAGTTTCTAGTTTTGAACAAAACTAAAAGAACATTTAAAAGGAATTCAATTTTTAATCTTTACACAAGGAAGGAGTTCGTGATCTGGTGTGAAAGACATCTAACGGAATTCTCCAAAAAGTGCTCACATCTGAAATAAAGTTATTTAGAGAAATAACTACCATTTTCAGTCTTAGAACTTTTTCAACCAACTCTGGTATGTAACTTTTATAACCTTTACTCAATACATATACAATGCCTATATATATATATATATATATATATATATATAGGCATTGTATATGTATTGAGTAAAGGTTATAAAAGTTACATACCAGAGTTGGTTGAAAAAGTTCTAAGACTGAAAATGGTAGTTATTTCTCTAAATAACTTTATTTCAGATGTGAGCACTTTTTGGAGAATTCCGTTAGATGTCTTTCACACCAGATCACGAACTCCTTCCTTGTGTAAAGATTAAAAATTGAATTCCTTTTAAATGTTCTTTTAGTTTTGTTCAAAACTAGAAACTCGAATAGAGCTAGATCACCTTATCAAAAGCTTCAGTGATTTGAACGAGATTCCATTCATGTCTGTTAAAAATGTGATGGTTTTCTGAGTAAAAAAAAAAAACAAAACATTTTTGAGGTTTTAAAAATTTGATCCAAAAAATCTATTTGCTCAACTTAACAGAATATAAAGTAAGGAGTTGCTTTCACACGGTGAAGCTGTTGTCCTCAACAGTATTAATCTGGTCTACAGTCCCTCAAAGTCCATTTGACAATCGTGTCAGTCAGCCTGTCAGTCGTAGACTTATTTACTGCCATGCACTCAGTAATGTTGGTCTGACTCATACGATGTCTCATCTGAAGTTGAAGTCTCCAGAAAAGTATGCTGGGTGTTCAGTTGGTATTTTAAGCTCAAGGAGCTTCATGAAAAAAAAAAAAAAATCTTAAAATGTGTGCAAATGTGGGCTGTGAATTAGAGCAACAATTAGTGGATGGACAGTGAACGTTTGGATATATAGTGTGTTATTCTGAAAATGCAATACAATAAAAAAGTCATTTTTATAATACAATACATTTTATGATAACCACATACAGTTTCCAAGACTTCAACATTTGAAGTTTTACTTTTACTTTTCCAATTCAAGACAGTAATGTAACCTACCATACAGAGAGAGACAGTGGGAGATTGCAGCTACTTTTCCAGCTGCAGACACTAAGAAAAAGCCAGCTAAAGTAAAGGCAATCCTCAGTGCAAGCCAGGTCACAGCCACAACACATCATCAACCAACCAGCTTATAGTGTTTTTATTTTCTATATGTGGTAAAACAGAATAAAAATTTGAACGTTATGGCAGAGCAGTGTCAATAACTGTCAATGGACTCATAAACAGAAGATAAAACCACTAACAATCGATCCAGAACTTGAGCCAAAACTTATTACTTCATGTCATTTGTTGGTGCTGCTTCAGAGCGGGGCTTTGCTCTGTCAGAGCAGAGAAAGAGGGAGAGTGAGAGAGAGAGCAAAAAGATAGGACTTATTGTTCTCCTTAAATGAACAAACTACTGATGAGGCAAAAATGAACATCCTCATAAAATGATTTACTCCAACCCTTTTCCAGGGGGATCTCCAGGGAAACACGGATACTTGTAAGTCCACCAGCAGCCTGAGCACCCAATGTCCTGCACCCTGTAAGATCTTAACCTGCAGCTACCCCTGGGGGAGCAGACACTAATGAGGATGGCTGCATACATAGCAGGACCTCCACTCCACCATTTATGCTGTCATGTTGCAGAGCGGCGCTGCCTATGACAGCTTAAATGATGCTTTGGGTCATTGTGAGGGTGCCACAGAATGTAATTAGCTTGCATTAACGTCCTTGACACAGCCTATGATTATTATGAAAAAAAAACCAAACAGCTATATACAGAGTTTTTTTCCACACAGCCTATGATTATTATGAAAAAAACCCCAAAAAAACCCTGACCAACACCTGGTTTTCTAAAGGACATTGTAGAATATAAAATGTTGCTTATAATAATGAGTTGTCAATGGGTTAAAGGAAAACTACAACTGAATTGTGCTGTGGAAATCCTTGTAGATAGAAGGTTACTGCTAACAGGTATTAAAGTCTGATAACACGCTATTTATACACTATTATACAAATCAGTCTTTTTATAACCTAAATATGTAATATGCTGTATATATACATATATGTATATATATATATATATATTTGATAATGGTCTTACGTGGAGCATTTTTCCTGTCTATAGAACAGCATTGTCCATTTAGAAGAAAAGGTGACATACATTTATACTTCATAACAAGAAGTTTTAATGACTTATTGTATTATAACACTTGTCACATCATTACCTGTGACATTTTACATTACAGTATGATAAATCTGTACATTGTGATGAGCTGAATCTCATGTTTAATTGATGGAATATGTGCAGGCAAATCGATGAATATGGCTCATTTACATTTCAATAGTTTCTGCTATACTGTCAGGGAAACACGTGGACATTATTCCACCTCTCTCCCCCGTGTTCACACTGTATGTTAATCATAATTTCTTCCGAGCTGAATAACAGAACATATGCACTTTTTTTTTCTACAAAAAAGCCACGCTTCTTAATTCATATGTTTTAAATCTGTAGACTTGAGCTAGAGGTATTGTAAGTTTTTGTTCTGATTTTTAATGGCTCCTGTGAAGTTAGTCCTGTGAATCTGATTTTTAATGGCTCCTGTGAAGTTCCTGAGTTAAATGCATACAATGGATTTTTTTATATTTTTTATTTTTGAGCCGATCCTACTACAAGTCAAAGCTGGCTGCACCCGTGCTTAGCATCATGTAGCAGTTATACAGTAATTAATTTGGTGGCAGAAGAAAACCCAGCATATTCTGCTTAATGATGTGTGACTTAAAGCACCGATTTAAGTGGCAGCGCTATGTAACATGAGTGAGCTAATCCATCAGCTTATCGTTATCTGTTGTTGTTATTAACAGGTCTTTAGCCAAAGTAGTCTGATTACAGCTGTCGCTCATTGGAGTGATTCATTATAGTGAGCTGGCAATGGAAGAATGTGGAAATAAGTTTTGAGTTAAACTCTAATAGTCGGAAAATGACACACATCCAAATTACAGTATTTAGTTTCAGTGCTTATTAATGCTGAATCTTTCACATTTCAGACAGTGTTCATTTATCTGTGTGTGGTGGAGCTGTTCATCCTAGCATTGCCTAATTTCAATACAGTAGCAGAGCTGCGTTGCCAATCAAATCAATATCACATGTCTGAAATTGCCTACACAAAATAACGGAGTCGATAACTACTTAATAATTAATGCTTTTTATTCATTTTTAATTCTCAGGCTAACGCATGCTGAGCTGCATCATTAGAAAGATAATCACCCACAAATGTGGTTATGTTAGATACTTGAAAAGCAAGTTCTGACCACACAGCACATCAAAAATCAGCCTTCTGTTATTTGAACTCAACAGTTTACACACTTGGCTATAAACACCTGGACTGGAGGACTCTCCATCATTCTGCCTCACTGTGTTATATTGTGAAATATTATGCAGGTCACACAATGTCTGCTCTTATTAGGCTTATAAATTGCATTGATTTATTCCTGTTTGATAGTTGTGGGCGTAGTGTGCATCCTGCTGCAGACAACAGCTGGAATGAAAGCAGGCAGGAAGCAGTAAATAAGACATGAATTTGGAATTTTGTACAGCTCTGTGCAAATGATCCGGTTTCTAACACGGATAAAAATCCATGATTGTTGTCATGTCTACTTTTGGAGAGCACTGCATTAATTTTTTTTTCTGCAAATTGCATGTCCAGTGCCTCACACACTGCGGTCCTGTACACTGCTGACTCTGTGGCTGACACCTCTGTGACACCAGGTATCACCTGCTGCAAGTGATGAGCTTCATTATCTCCAGCCTGTCCCAGGGTCAGGGCTTCAGTGCAGGTGCCACGAGCAGAGGCAGTCACTACTGCCACAACAAGCTGGCAGCTCTGGCTTCTGACCCGTGATTATGGCCAGTTGTGTTTATTGGAGCAGTCGAGTTGTGAAGTGTCTCTGGCTGTCTCAGCAGTATTGTAATGACACGGTGTCTCTCTTCTAACTGTATGCTTGCATGTCAAGAAATTTAGCCGAGCCAAGCCACGCAGTTTAACTGCTCTGCTATGTGTCCATATGCAGAGACTGGTTGTCATTTCATTTTTTTTGCAGCGAAAGTTTGACAATAGATGTGCCATCAAGATTCACATGCAGTAATGTGTGTTATCCCCCTTCTGCCCACTAGGGTAGTTTTAAAACCCAGAGCCCTAGACGTACTGTAAGTGATTTTTCTTTTTCTAACTGAACACTGACGTGCAGACCGAATGGAAACATCGAGGTGTGAACAGTGTGTGCGTCACTTTTCGTGTCAACACCCATATTATCAGATTACAGCATACTTACTGCCCACACAAGGGCTGTTTCTCAAACGACATCTCACACGTGGGTTGCACAGCTCTTTCATCAGGCATGGCAGTCTGTGTTAACTACCATCAGAGTAGTAAACATGTAGGACAACACGCATGCTTTCTTTTCAGTTATAACAGTTTTATTATTAATGTGATTGGTTTTTTTTTAAGACCTGTTGCTGACTGGTTTCAAACCCACATACAAACAAAGCTATGGTCACAGGAGTGGTATGCTGTTTGATTAGTTCTAGTTTGAGACTCATTAAGTGTGTCGACCAATTGTTGACTGTAGACTGCTACAGCACAATCTTACTGTCAGCAGGTTGATGGCAAAACCTGTGGTATTCAGCAATAGTTTTTCAAGTTCTGCAGAAAAAAATAATAACATTTACCCTTTAATGTAGCACTTATGCTGAAATGTCAGTACAACAGAGCGACAGTAAAGACTTGACGGGTACAAAATAACAGTAGTTAGTGGATACCTAATCACTGCCATGGTGATGTTTGTTATCAGTACTTTGAATCTGAAGTAACACTTGAATGTATTACACACCTGCTAACCTGCTAGTCCTCTGAAGGTGTCATGTTCCTGGCTCTAGACTCAAATGGTGAGGTTTTGTTGTTTTGTTACAGCAGAATAAAGGGAAAATAAACCAAAAGAACACAAAGTGTTAAAAATATGCCAAGGAAAGAGCAAATACATCAAAGCCTAAGCTGAATGATTAATATAATACTTGAATACATAGTGAATGAATAAACAGTGAAATAATAAAAAAAGATTTATTATAGCTTTATTTGATTTAATATCATTGCATCAATGTTTGGGTTTAGATATTCAAGAAATAGTTTAACTTCTGTTGTGCAAAGACATGACTAATGATTAAAAAGCACCTCATTTGAATGAAGCATTTTAAACCATATATTACTGCATGTTTGTTCCTTTGGCAGAACCTTTAAAATTAAAGTGAGCAGACCAGACCTTTGTCATTGTTGAACCTTGTAAAATACAAAAACCAGAGAAAAATATCCCCTAAAAAAATCAAATCATTGCCAAGCGTTAAAAAAAAAAAAAAATCAAATTATGACAATCCCCCTTACACACCGCACGCATTTAGTGAGACCCACTCTGACACTGAGCTACACGGCACATTTTATTACCACAGGTGTACAAAACATCATCTGTGTTTGGGCCCTGGAGAAATTAGTGGTTTTTCTCCCTTTTTTGTTATTCACACAGTGGTGACACTATTGTGTGAAGTGATGCAGCATTTGTTGAATTAAAGCGGTTTCCATCAAGGTCACACTCCTCCCTTTGGGGTTTAATTAGTTTTTCTGTTTTTTTTTTTTCACTTAATCACTTTACAATGTGGTTTTCTGCAGTAGTTAAATGGTAATTTGTCTGATTCTTGCTTATCTTGCTAAACTAATTTCCAGGGTTGCAATCCTGAAGTTCACATTTTGTTGTGATCTACTCAACCCATGGCTGATAGAACAGTCGGGAATTTGATAGAAGCTTCAACCGATTCTTCTCCTCTGTGTCTCTGACTTTTCACCGACAAGCCCCTCATAATTTGACCCCCCTCCCCACCCCCGTGGTCCCTTTCCAGGGTCGACAGATTAGCAGCGAAGGTGGCTGTGATGCTGTCACAACCTTGCAAACCGAAGCAGAGAAAGTCAAGTGTCAATTGATGGCGGTCCTGTTAGGGCAGAGGTGCAGTCACACCAGAATTCCTCCTACACTCCAATTTCTTGGAGGAGTGTATGAGTTCAATAGCTTCATGTGCCATTAACACTTTTTTACAAGGGGCTCTGAGAGAGTGTTCTGTTCTAGTGACCATGTGATGTAACTGGCTGAAATCTGTGCAGGCCGATGCTTCACTGTTAGCTTTAGCCACACAGAGTAAATCAGGTGAGACAAAACAAACATGTTTTTTATTGAAGCTTTTTAACATCCTCAATACTTTTTGCACGCTGTGTTTTCATTTGGGAATTTATTTCTTTTAGCGCTCAGAGAGTTTTTCCAACCAGTTTAGAACCTTCCGCTGTGTCTTTTCTGAACACTGACATTTGTTTAAAAGTTTTTTTTCCCCCCACTTTTGAATAAAGAAAAATAAACATAGCAAAAACTAGTTTTCCTCAATGTTTGAGGGTTTTTCATTTAATAAATTGGTTCAATTCTGATGTTTGCTGAAAAACCAAATAGATTTGTTTTTACATTTGCATTTCATAAACAATGTAACTCGAAGTGCTTTATAATACAGAAAATTAATGGCTTTAGAAAAGTCAAAGTCAAATAAAAAATTATACATAAATTAATATTACTCTACTGTAAGAAGCCAAACATAACTTTAAATAGATGCAAATAAAATGTACAAAAATAGATTTGTGATCTCAATTTTAAGCATAAGAGAAGAACCTGTCTGCTGGAGATAAGTGTGGGTTAATAAAGTGAACACAGCTCAACACTTAAAAAAAAATTATAAAACTTGTCAAAACTGTTGGAGACTAATGGGTTTCAGTATTTAAAATCAGACACATTCAAATTATAACATCAGTTTTAAACACCTTCTCTAACCCTTGTAAAATATATTATGTGGTTTTAATGCAAAAAGTTTAACCTAGACATAAAAATGTAGCCTTCAAATGCCCCATAAATAAATGTAGAGTTTATAATGTATTTGAAAAAAATCTGTACATGTCAGCAATAAATATATATTAACATATTGACTTAAAAAGTTCAACTCTATGCCGGCCCTTAGAAAGAATAAGTATTCTATCCACTTTGCTTTTCCTTTTATTCCCCACCATATTTTATTTATATAATTAAACGTTGAGGCACTCTTTGGTAACCTCTGTGATGTGAAGTTGTAAATTATTAGTATTTTTATTCAATGACTATAAAGCCATATATTGAGCTCACTGAAAACTTAAAAGCACTCATAACTTTGATTCACGTCTTATCAGTTTTTAACCTTTGGATTTTTTTCTAACCTTGTGGCCATAAGAAGCACTTTCCTGTAATGAGCAGGTTTACTTTAAATCCAGTTCTGGTTTGATCATAAATGCACTTAGCACTTACAGTATTGCGCGACACTGAAATGATGATATGCAGGTGCTCCCACCACGTGGCTCTTTCTTCTTAGAAGAAATAAAACAAAGACCTTCACCTGGCTACAGTGTAGAACTGGTGGCTTTGAAAGTTTTTTTTTTTTTTTTTTTTTATCGTTTCTCTAAAGCTTAGAAATATTTTTAAACAAGAATCCAAGGATAAATGTTAGCTTTTTATCACACAGTGCCCATTCTTTCACTCAAAAGTTATGTTTGGAATTCATCTGCCTGAAGCAAGCAATCTGTGAGCCACAAAACTTTACAATGGTAAAAAAAAACTCTGATATAGTTGTGTTCCTTTGTATCATATCCTGCACATAATTCCAGGGTTTCTATTCTTCATAAAAGGATAAAGGTTTTTAGAAGAAACCAACCATGTTACATTATTTAAAGCAAAGATTTCAGTTAATATTGAACACACTTCTAAAGGTCTGTGTATGTAGACTGAATGATTTCAGTGTGCTGAGGGCTGCAGTGATTTTTCCAAAGTAAACAAAATTGTGAAGAATGACTTAAACAAGTGTTTTTGTATTCCTCACACAAAGGAAAAAAAAAAACGCCTTCTGCTTTTCTTTGATTGATCAGATCTACCAGTTTGAAAACATTTTTAGAGGAGTGGTTAGTGCTCTTGTCAGTCCAAAGACCTGCAGGATTAGGTTAATCGTTCGCTCTAAATTGACTGTAGGCCAATTTAGAGGTCTACTGGATTGGCTCCAGCTCATCGCCGTCCTGGAAAGGATTATGTGGTAAAATATGACTTAATAGAAGCGCAAATTGCAGCATGAAGCTTTTGTCTGAGTTAAGAAACCTAAAACTATCCCCAAGTCTCATCACTTGCTACATTTGAAAGTTAATATATTGAGCTAACGTGACCAAATTTGATTTTTGTTTTTACTATTAATTGTGGTTGGAAGACCTAGAATTTAATAACTATGTAGCTACGTATCCTATATAGACTTAAAAAATAAAAAATCCACAATGACTTCTGTAAAACACAGATGAGCATTTGGAAAAATCTCATCAAAATATATTCAAATATGTTTAATAGTAGTTGACAAAGTATCAATATTATCAAGATTTAAACCTTTCCACTTCTCCAGAGTTTGATGTAATAGCATGCTGTTGTTTGAGGAACTGAGTTCACACCTGAGGATGGTGGTCTAGTTTATATTGGGACTCCACCAGACTGGGATCCATAGTTTATCCTCCCGATACATCCATCTTCTGCAGACTGGGTTTCAGCATCTCTTTGCTGTCGTAAATCACTGAGATAGTCATTAATTTTTAATATCCAGACACCCATGTGCTGTGCTACAGCCTGACCAGATCCTTCACTTCTTGGAGCCCCAGCATCCATTACATCCTCTCTTTGCTG
>NC_024325.1:5010387-5065128 GCF_000523025.1 Cynoglossus semilaevis | reverse complement strand
ATCATCAATACTCATCAGCACCACCTTCTATTCATGCCACATTCCTGCCAGGCAATTTACACTCCGCTGCCTTTGCCGCCCTGCCTACTTTTCTCCTTCCACATTTTTAGAAAACCTCCATCCCTCATGATGATCTTCACGGGCTCATAGTTAGGAGCTGATTGTAAATGGACAAAAATTAACCTAAAATTGATGCATCGGTTAACTTAGAGAGTGGTACAGGAACAATTACTGTCAGAGAACAGTGTCAGGAGTGCCATCGCCATTTTACTAAATGTGTAATTAGACCTAGCTTGGCTCGGTTCTGTTCAGGAAACAAGTTGATGCCAGAGTTTTCTCAGACTGGAGTTATTCATTTATTTTTTTCACTTCTTAATGCCAGGGTAAAATGTGGTGTTGATAAGTCCTTATCTTATACATCGTAGCAGATATACACTGTAACTCAAGTAATGATAAAGATTTCGACCAGATCAGAACTTTCACAAAAATGAAAGCCTTGCTGCTTCATCTAAGGTTGCATATCTTTGTGTACAAAAAAAAAAAAAAAATACTGTCAAGGTGAACAATCCAACCTTTGAAAACCAATATGCAGTGTCCTGTTATTTTGTCTAAAACTGAGGCCTGGTCAAGAACAGTGGTGAGATAGTTGCAGCACACACACATATGTATATATGTGTACATATTTATTTATGTGCAGATACTGCAGCCATGATCTAAATAAAACATTCTGATTTATATTATATTGTCATAAGTTCAGTTCACAAGCTTTTTTAAATCCACTTTATAATGCATAGAAACTAGTATCCTGTCCAATGTTGAACTGCCCAGTTAACGTATAAAGTCACATCTTTTTTTTTTTTTTTTTTTTTGCTGTAAAGCCAACTCTGGTGTCAGTGGTTTGCAGTTTGAATCTTGTAAATCCCAGAAGTGTGATTATCACAGCATCTCTGCTGCAAAAAGCTTTTAAATTTAAATGCAAACTATTCCATGTTATTGTTTCTGCCTGCTGCCATCCTTCAGCCTGTCATTCAATAGCAGTATTTCACAGAAACATCTGCTTTGGGATCTGATTAGACTTCAGAGTATTAAGCCTAATCTATTTTGCCGAGAAATTACTGAGAAGACATATTCTTAATCCCTTAAAAGCCGCCGGTTGCGTTTAGCGTTTCCCAGCCGCGATGTGGAGAAAAATAAGTTGGGGCCTGTTAATTAATGAGTAATTTGGCTTAATTGCCGACCTCCCTAGCATAATCAGTTATGGTTGATATATTATTGTGATCAGAGTGGTGCTTTTGGGAGCCATTGCGCTGTTTTCCACTGTAGTAATAGCTGTTATTTCTCCATATACTGTCAAGGTGTCTAGTGTTTTAAGAATAGGTTGCTGAAAAAGTAGGACATCCTCTCAGAAGTGACTGAGGTAAACCTAGAACCGTTTCCGAGTGTGTGTGTGGGGGTGTCCATATCTGTGTGTCTGTGTGTGTGTATAAGTGGCCATTGCATTTTGGTCTGTAGCACAGCAAGAAACATTGAGTTCAAAAATGTCAGGGGCATATCAGAGTCATGGCAAAAGTGGAAACTAAACTAGGGAAAATAACTGCCTGCTGTAGCCACTAGAGTATTGCAGTTGAGGACACTGTTACTTGTTGCGGAACCTTTGCAGCAGGGGAATTAAAGTCTCCTCACTGCAGGCCTTCAAATTTAAGTGCTGCCATATAAATTGATGCAGGGGTGGCAATGATCATTCAACGCGCGCCTATTAAGCCGCACTCTTTATTTGCACACCAAATCTCCCCAATTTCAGAAATTACATGTTTCTGACCATCTGTCAACACAACCTTCTGACTTCCTGTGAGCAGACGAATCTTTCCAACTCTCCCGCCCCTCCGTTGGTCCCAGATCCCAGACAAATGTCCTCCAGTGAAACAGATCCCCCTAATAGAAGAATATGGCAGAGAAAAGTGCCTCCCATTGATTCTGTTCCCTGGCCAATGCCGCCTCAAGGATAGTGCAGCTGAGCTATACTTAGATCAAGGATGAGGTTAATGTAGTATTCCATTTCTTTTGTCACGTTCAAATTACTGTATGAGGTAAGGGCAACAGAAGCACGTAGCTAATCCTGTCAGAATAATTTTAACATAAGCAGAGCTACAGTGGCGGTCACTCCTGAGCAGGCTGTGCTGAATATGGCTGGCCATGGGACTTGGCTGACTGCCTTAGCTTGTAAGCCTCCAATGAAACCTTCCCAAGAACATTTTTGTTGTTGTTGTTGTTGCAGACGGTGTGTTGCGGTAATTATTTTAACATTTGGAACGATGCATTTTGATCAGAGACCTTTTTAGTGGCCCTACCTGCCCTGGTGTAAAACCACAGTGCCTGCAAAAGTGTTTTTCTGTCTCCTTGAAAGGATGGATATGCAGGAAAATTGATTTTTGTGTCATGCAGAGACTGACAATTCCCTATTTTTTGGTCTGAAAAACCCTGTTCAATCTGTTCAAACTCAAGCAAGTGTCTCCAAGGTGAGGATATTCATCCTGTGGAAAATATTGTACAAGTGCAACTGCGCACGATGTTCATTGCCTTCCTGACTGATATCACCATTTTTAATGCACACAGCTCTGCTGGGGTTAGTTTGAGCACGGGAAAAAAATCAATAAGTGTCCTTGATTTATTATGGCAACAGGAGTGTACTGGCTGAGGACAAGGAAGGGGATTTGTCTTCGTCTGCTTTTTGATGCTGATACGTCACGTGTCATAGCACAAGATGAAAAAGTGGCTGTAATCAGCAGCTAAAGTTCAATGAGTTTCTTCATCGGCTTTTTCTTTGTCAACTTTTACCACATTTGAGAATTATGTGCAAAATTATCTTCTCCTACCAGAGCCTGTGTTTAAATGTTGCTCATGTGAGTGATTCTGTAAAATTGAATTGCCTAAAAGTTATTACCTTACAATAAACTTAATTTTATTCGTCGAATTCTCCTTCAAATCCACAATATTACCAACCATGGCTGCGGTTTTGACTCCGTTATAATTGAGTGCTACAGTAAAGCTTTGTAATGCTGCAGTCACTTTCAGTGAGCTGAAGCAGATAATGCCACTTTAACATGCTGCAGCTAAATGAAGACAGGGATTCTGATTAGTGTACAAACTGCCCTCTCTCCTCACTTACTGTCTCCACACCATATATCAAATGTACTACATTTAGGGCATGAGTTTTTTTTTTTTTTTTTGAGGATGCTACAAATAAACAGAACACTGTGTTTGACTTTGTGAGGTGCACAGAAAGGAACACTCAAAGAATTGCTAAAGGAGACTTGTTATTAGATTTATTGCCTGTCAGACCAGAACTGTACCTTTATCTTTACTTGAAATGTAAACATACTGTTTGTATTTAATTTAATTTAATTTCAGCCACTGCCTTATCTGCACCAGTATAAGATCGTACTGCACTGTTAAAATAAAAATGTAGAATAATACGTGTCAGTAAGGAAAGAAATTACATATAATTTTCTGGAAGTAAAAAATGTCAAACGAAACACTCAGCATCACTCTTTTGTTCTTCCAGTCATTCGTTCGATGTTCTTTTCTGACCATTCTTCACCTTTCTTCTGAAACTGATACTCATAACGTTTTAAATAAATGTGCTGTAATTACAGCCAGTCCTTGGTTTTGAGAGCACCACCAAAATAATTGCTCTTTACAATTAGCAGAAATTTTCGGCTGGACAGACAAGATATTTTTGCAAAGCCAACGTCACCACATAAGCCACTTTACTTTAAATCCATATCAGTTTGAGTCAAAATTCTAGACTTTTGTCAAATGCAGCTGCACGTGTACACCAGTACAGTAGAAGTAGTAATACGAACCCAACAAAAAAAATTGAATTAACTTAGAGTATAAGAAACATGATAACTGTGACGTTAAGCATAGAAACATAGAACCAACATTTACAAATATGTGCAATTGATCAATATATTATAATAAAAAAGCCACTGCTGTAAATTGAAGCTGCACATTTAGTATTTCTGCCATGTGAGATATAAAAACAATATGATGGAAAACCTGTGGGAAAATGTTTTCCCACCAGAGGCACTGCTGTATCAAATCCCTTTTCACCTCATACACAGTTAATCACATTGACATTTGGGAGATGGCGTTTGCACTGCAGTCTGGGCACTGAGCAGTGTCAGCTGGAGGAGTCAGGAGTTCATTTCCTCGGTCAAGGACATATCGTCGGTGATTATTGACGAGGGACAAGACGCCCGACAGCTTTTTATCTGAGCTTTTTTGTTGAGCTAATCGTTGCTGCACCAACAGTTTCTCAGCATTCAAAAGAAGCCTTCGTTTTAAGGACAGCTTTAAATATATACGTGTGTTTCAGTGCATAGAAAATATTCCACAGCTCCATCGGGGTACACTTTAAACAGTTGTTTAGACAATATTGATGAGACTACTAGATTTGTGTTCCCTTACAATAAACCCTATTTTCTGTAAATCTTTGTTGATTGTATTTTGATTTTAACTTTTTTTTTTGTGAAAGGCTGTGGCTAAATGAACCTCAGAGTACTGTCCTTCAGAGTAGATGGCAGTACCTCTTTTCTTTGCTGTGGAATCATTCCACTATGTCACTTCTGGACCGATAGCTTAGAAAATAAACAGAAAAACAAACAAATGGAACAAAAATGACAAGGAGCTACTGTAAAACATTTCTGGCAGCCACAATTTAACTCTAAAGAATCAATGAAGCCAATTTGGGAAAGTGCTTTGTTTACCTTAGAGACAGTGCACCAACATGTTTGTGAAGAATATTGTCTTTTAATGAAAGATACAGGCCTGTTCTGTGGCACTCAGCAATCTCTGATCAACTCCTTTGATTGGCACACCAGGACGCCACTTCATGTAATCAAGCAGAAAATTCAGGCCTTTCTGTGTAAAGGGTTTTGTGTGTGTGTGTGTGTGTGTGCTGACGGTACACTCTCTCCTATTTCTCCACAATACTGCCCTCTGCTACCATGTAAAGACACTGAAAAATTGCATTACTTCTGAACTATAAGAAAACAGACTGATATTTTTTCTAAAGTACCAGAGTGATTCATAAATTCCTGCCTTATGGCCAACAAAGGTACTTCTTATTGGTTCTGTGACTGGACATGCATTACTGCCTACTGGACCCTAACTGTAGTGCATTTTTGTTATTTTTATTATGCGCGCTTTAGTTTTCTTCTTACAAAAGAAGTCGGTTAATTTGATTAAATTAAACATTTGGAAGTTCTTGCAGCATCTTGCTTACATCAGCTGAGCAGAAATATATATATATATATATTTTTTTTTTCTACTAATGTGAATTTTACCGACAGATCTTTTTCCTTTTCTCTTTGAACATGTCCTTCTTCCAATTGAATACAGTGCCTTCTGGGCAGCCTTGGCAGTGTCTTTGTCCACAGTGTCTCCTCACTATTCAATGTGGGTTTCATCACTGTTTCATAAAATGAACACAGCTCTTGAAGGACATTAAGATTGAGTCTGTTTTATTACCGGAAATTACCAAACATAAAGCCCACCCTCTGCTCTATGTTCATTGTCTGCGTGATGAATAATCAGTGTTTCGTACACCACAGCATTGGCAGGTCCAGAGTTACGTCAATGTTTAAGTGCATGTATTTTAGCCTTGGTGCTCAGCAGAGTCAGTAGATGAGTAGAGTTGTGAACAGGATGCTCCCACCTGAGGGTGCCATCACCACTCCTGTCACTGTTTAGCTGTAGCGCCACCTACGGATGCACTTCAGTTGTGTTTGCCATTTGCAGTCTGTCAAGATGTGGGAGGATAACCTGCTCTAAATAACGGCCTGGCAGGATGTAATTAATTCCTAAGTGTAGGCTACTATATAACCTTTACTGTTCCCTCATTTAGTGTCAGACCAAAGCCTAATGGTTGGCTTGGAGTGCAATGAGCCATAAGGAAGGTGTGGACTGTAATGATCACTCGGTTAAAATGTGCTGGAAGACCTGGAGTGGAGGTTTGAAGACAAGTTATAAAAAGCACACTTTCACCACAGTGTGATAAAAGCAGAAAGGTTACACTGATCAAGTATTTAATAAAAAGGCACATAATTTCTAGACTCAGGTAGGGCGAATATGAAAATGGAAATTATTCTTTCAGATTTTCTACAGCTATAAAATGGTGAAAAGTCTTTTATTTTAAATTTACAGAGACTACTGAGTCTAATAGGCTCCATTCTTGTTGAGCCTCTCTCCCTCTCTCTCTCCCTCTCTCCTTCTCTACATATCTGTTGCTAGTCATCACCCTGTATACATTTTTCTCACTGTTTTTATCAAAATCTCTATTCTTATGGCTCTTTCTCTGCATTTGTTCTAATCAGTGGTTTCAGCCTCGTACTTTGCTGTTTGATTCTCTGTGGCTCATAAAACCTCAGTCTTAGGACTCCTAGAAGAGAGTTTCCCCATGGGAGGTGTGTGGGGTTGCTTAGGAGGGAATCCTTCTCCACTGATAGACACTCTTTAATTGCTTGTTTTCAGTCAGGTAAACAACACCCCCCATTCATCACTCACATAACCTCACAATCTCTTTCACGAAGCTGCCCGCCACCCTCCTCGGTGTCGTCTCCGTCTCAAATACTGTGACAGAAACACTTCACTTCCTCAAAACTGAGAAAAACTGGGCGGAAAATTCAAGTGTCTCCTCGCACACGCTCAAAGGTCATTTGTCAAACTCAGGATCTCAGCGACATATGGAGCTTAGCTCTTTGATTGCGTCTGAAATATCAGTTTACTGAGTCAGGAACTACATGACAGCCCCACCAAGTAGCAAACGGCTAAGGTTTATTCACCTGACAAGCCCCGGCAGCTAAGCTTCAGATCAATAGAGAGAAGAGAGCAGAGATGTTCAAACCTCATATAAAAGAAAGTGATTCAGGGACACTGTCAGGAGTGTGACCAGATCCCAGACGAAGAGTCCAAGAAGGTGGCAGTCTGGGAAAGATGCCACCATCAAGACTCAATTTGACCCAATGTTTCATTTTACTCCAAATTAGTTTACCATTACCATATAAATGTAAAGTATAAATATGATATAAATATATAATATGACATACAAATATGTGACAGGTGACAGATGATATCGAGTGGTGAAATATGAACACAATTTGCAGGGAATAGTCTGCAAATTATAATTGACAGGAGTGGAATTGGGTGAGAAAAAAAAAAAACAAAAACGGGCACGTCAGGCACCGACACCACAGTCAGACAATTAAAGCTCAAGTGCTTCACTGTTGCCAGAGGCTCCGCTAACAAGATATGAACAGCCACCTCCAAACATAATTAGTTTTACCATAGAATCTGTCTTGTCTGTAGAAATTCTGTTTACCTGCTTCATCTTGTGGCACTGCTGTTACATGTTCATATACCGTGATGTGCCTGCGGGCGTGTTGAACAGTGAAGAGGAAAAAAAGGGTGTTTCTTAATTAATTTAGTTCTTGGTCATTGTGGCAGCCCACTGCCAGTGCTTCAGAAGTGGGGCTGATGCACAACAACAGTCTGTTTATTACTGTACCATTAAAGATACATGTCTTTTCCTGCTGGTCAGAGCTCAGCTCATCCAAAAACTGCATCTGACATCTGTTATTGTAGTCCATAATGAAACCAACTTCAACAGAGAAGTGAGTTTACATATATAGTTCAATGAGTAGTGCAATGACCTGAGATGAAATACTGACTTATGTAGAAATTAAGGTACCTACACTGTGATCTCAAATATATTTTTCACACTGACTTTTATGAAGATAATATAATACTTTTTTGTCATCCTGCATGAAAATGAGTAGTATTTCTATAGGTGGATGTAAATTGTACAGTCAGCTTCATGTTCTGAAATAAGCTATTTTGTTGTCGTTCACACGACTAGATGCTTTGAATGTGGTCAGGTCAAGTGATGAGTTTGTTTATTCCAGGATCCCCTAATGGATTTGTTTTTCATCGAAACGAAGCAGTCAGAAAAATGACTTCTTTTTTTTAACACCACCGAAAAAGTAGATCTCAGATGCATCACTGTCTAACAATATAAAAACTCAAGGTGAACGTGGGTGTGGTACAAATTAGCAGCTTTATCTTTTTTTTACTGTGTAAACAAGAAGAAAGGAAAAAGTTAACTGATACTGATGTATTTGTGCTGATTCATTTTTTAAGTCTGCTCGTTTAGACATGAGTACAATGGAAATAATAATAAGTCAAATATTTTCTGCTCTTAGTTGTATGTAAGAGACATAGTTGTATGTTTTAGGTCTAGCTGGAGAACTGGTTCCCCTGCCGCCAGTGTTAATGATTGGCCAGTCACTGTCTTGCTCTGTTAATGTGACACAATAGATATTCCAGCATCAATAACAGTCTGAACCCCCTTTAATTCATTTAATTTAGGTTCTCTCTGGTGGCCCCAAAAACCCAGATGCTAGATTTAAGATTTTGCTGAGAAAAGTGACTATCTACACATTTGTCATGTACTGACTGTGTGAGCATATGTGCAGTGTGACTGAATCCCATTTGATGAGTTGGGCATTTGATGGTTTTTGATGTCTTTGGGTAAAGACAGAGAGATGAAAGAACAATAATTAGCGGTTTCCATCTGTCACGTCACTGGAGGAAAGTGACCTGCTGTACACTTTAAACAAACAAAGATGTTGGCTGTGTAATGAATCTTCACACAAGTTAAACAAGCCTGGCATTGAACAGGGAATTATCTGTGGGGAAAAAAATGATCTGGAATTCACTCAACCTCAAGGTAAAATTTATTTTTCTATTCTTACTAATAGCTACCAAAGTGGGGAGCTGGGTGGTCTAAGTGGCCACTGAGCTACTACACACAGCAAGGCAATTGAATTTTGATTTGAATGGCTTCTTTATTGGTCGGGGTGGTGTGGTGGTGTGGGGAGGGCTCATCTGTAGTCCTATCCTATAAGCAAAAGTATGGGAATAAACAGGGTCATACTAACATCATTAATAATAACAGTTCTTATTATTTTACATGGTTTACCATTGTGAATGTAGTAGTATTATTATTTTTATGCCTCTGTAATTGCATCTAGATGATGGCTAACAGATTTTATTTACACTTATCAGAGTCTTATTAGCTGTCACAGTAATTTTGCTCAGTTGTCACATTTCATTTTCTCTTGCCCTTTTTTCTGTAAGTCCTCATTTATCTCCCACAGTCAAACAGCAGAATATTTCTCTGCTTCTCTCCCCTGCCGTAGTCAATTTCAGCAGCACACAGCTCTACACCTGGCCTTCATGGCATGAATATTAAGGCAGCGGTCAGTTAACCTTCTCCCGGCTGTCTGCTGTCCCTAAGTTGGCATTGAGTATAATGAGAAATGTGAAGAGCAGGCTGTTGACAGTGACCGCCTCTAGTACCACCAAATTTACTGTTATCAAGTGGAGACGATGCACTGGGCTGCTGTGAGGTCAAAGCTATCATGGCCATAAAGGTTTAATTACAGGTCTGGGAGCTGGCAAGTGCACGCTGTCACGAATCGTCATACATGGAATATAGTCCAGCACAGCTCCACCTCATGGGGATGTACTTTTCAGACAGGTTATATATGACAGCCAGTACAGGCCACGGTGGATGCAGTAACATTGAGGTTTTCCTATTTTGTTGAATTGGTCCAACCCTCAAAATGAAGTACAATGTGGTATTGTTGGAATGTAGTACAGGCTTTGGGTAACTATACATATTTTGTAATGGTTGAGACAGTGAGCTTATCTTACTGACCAATCAGTGTCCAGGCCAAAGTATAGATGGAGGCTTACCAGTAGTGGTGAATCGAAAGAATAGTGGGGAAAAAAAGACAGTGTATTACTGTGCTCGACCTGAGAGTGAACTGTTTAGCCGAATTTGATTTATTTTATAATACTGGCCAGAACCCAGTTTCTGTATTTTTTATTTTATTCCGTAGAGCGAGCTTGTGCATATAAATACTCTCTCTGTGTTTTTGATTTCCCTGAATACTCTAATTTCCTCCCTCCGTGAAAAACACAACATTTATTGGTTAATTATAGGTGTGAATGTCAGTGGTTGTTTTTGCACCACATGTATTACAGGCGTTCTCAGGGTGTATGCCGGCTCTTGGTGGGATTGACCCTCAAATGAAACAAAGTTTTATTTCAGACTGCTTCATTTATAACAGCATGCCTCACTTTACAGTCAGATGTGGATTTTGTCAGTTTACTTTGTTTAACATTATTCCTATTTTCAAAAAGCTTTTTCAAAATGCATAACCATTACTTACTTATTTAGCCAGGGTAATTTTCTATGATTGTCCAATTTTCTATGTAGGTTGTTATTGTTGTTCCCTAGGTTTCTGGCTAGTCACTTTAGTCTTCTGACTCTTAGCATCTTTTTTTTTTTTACATAGGAATTAGAATTTAACCCCCCCTCCCCAACTCTTACTTTGTTTACAGTAGTTTACAGTCTCTCTCTTCATTTGTTGTTTTCTATCTTTATTTATGTTTCTGCAACGTTTTGAAGCTTATTTTCCTACATGGTCTGCTGTTGATTGGACAAATCTGGGTGTGAGGCTGTTGATGGAGCTGCAGTGTGTCAGACGCTCATCCCTGCCATCTTGGACTCTGTTAGTTGTTAGAGTTGACAACAAAGGGAAATGTTAAATATAAAGATAATAAATAATATTACAATGAAATGATTTTTTTTTCTACATAGGTCCAAAGTTAAGCCATCAGGTTTACCTTTCATATCATGTTCAAATTATCATGGAATCAGCTACTGTAGGTACTGCAGCCCTTAAAACAAGATATTGGATGATGTTATTCTCTGTTGTAATTGTTTTTACATAGTTATAAAATAAGCAGTGAACAACTAAAATATGTACAGCCTCCCGGTACATTTGTTTGTGTGCAACAAAGCTCAGATTCTAAGTAATCATTTTGACTCTTGTATTAGTTCTGTCTTCACCTGGTACTATTTCTGTCTCCATGAAATTTCACATCACTGTGTAGAAGCTCAAACAAGGAGCAGGCTTTTTTTGTTTTTGTCCACTGTTGGATGTGTAAATAATGCATTATGTCTCAATATTGGAAGGAGGATTTCCTGACATGTATCACACCCTAGCAAAGTGCGCCAAAAGCGATGAATACATAAACAGCTACATAAGTGCCTGAATAAATCACAGGCAAGGTCTGGATTTAGAGTTCACATTGGAGGAAAATCTATAACTGTGAAGGAGTATGGGGTCAATGATGTTGTTCTGCTAAAAGTGAATTGCACTCATTTGTCTGCCTCATGGGTGGCATGTTTGCCCGGCAAATAAAAAAGAATGCTTCCAGATCAAGGTAGCACATCCGATAAAATTAGCTCCCAAACAAGGGCAGCACCACCTTCGTAATCCTTGATAGTGGTCTGTCTTTCCAGCAAGGTCTCATTTGGGACACTTGTGCTCAGCTTAATCCATTCCGCTGTGTTTAGTAAACTGAGGCCTGTCACTTCAGATCAGCATGGTGCCATTAGCCCAGAGCAGGAAATGATCCACTCTCTGCTTGAAGAAAATTGAAGCTGTACAAACTAAATGTTTAATTTAAAATATGGAAAAATCTTTTTGTTAATAGAACTCTTTAATTGAATGGTGGTGCTCCATATTACACTACTTATATTGTTCTAAACAATACCATTGTGCACAGGACCAGCACCAGGTTATGTATCATTTGTTAATAGGACAGAAATAAAAATTATTGTTATTTTTAATTTAATGTTAGTCTGCATGGTATTCTGTTTTGAAAAGCACTCACTTCCTTATACTCCTTGTTTAGTGCTTGACAACAAATGTAGTTATTTTAATTCACTGGTAAGCCCTCAGCAGACGGCTCCAAAAGGAGATAAAATGACCTGGTAAAATAAGCAATTGCTTGGTAAAAGTAATTTTACAATTCTAATAATAATAATAAAAAAAAAGATCCAGAACTATCCACAGGGAGCGCTGTGTGTTTTTACTCCGGTAACAACTGATGTAGCAAAGCCACTCTGGTCTCAGGACATTTCCTTTCAGACATTGGGTTTTTGACAGTGAACTGTAGACCATCGGCCCAGGGGATTGACCAGCAGATCCATCACAGCTGTGTTCTCTTCCCTCTTCATGTTGTTGTCATTGTTGCTGGGGATTTTCAACAAGGCAACATGGAGACATTTCTACCCCATTGACATCATTAGGTGAAGGGGTCTGAACGCTCTGCACTGGGTTTACATCAACATTCAAAAGGCTCATGCCTCTGCCCCTGCCCCTGCCTCTGTTTCTGTCTGTGGTCCCAAGCTTATAGTCTGTGATGCTCCTTCCTTTTTTCATTTTCTGCAAGTTCCCTGTTTTGGAACATAAAAAAAAACTGTGGGTCTTCACAGGTACAGCTCTGTCAGAACTACAGGCTTGCAATGACTGGTTCTCAATTCAGTGACTGCTAGAACTTTGGTGCCAAACACCTAAGAAACCCTGAGGGTAGACCGAGGGACAGGGAATACTAACAGCTCATTGCAATTCTTTCAATTCCTGAAGCTAGAAACAATATTTCAACCGAACAATCAAGCTAAGAGTGATGTAATGTTGATGTAAGTGTCTTTTATGATGCCACAAACAACAATTGCAGGAAAATCAAAAACTTTGCTACTGTACTGTTTGGACATTTTACTCTGAATAGTCAGTGATGTGATCATTTTGTCAAAAAATGCAACATGAAATATATATGAAATTGTTCCACGGTGCAAACTTTATACTCCGCTTGCATGTCAGAATTATCTGAAGAAAATAAAACTTGTGGGCAGACCTGTTCATATTGTGGGCTGGGTGCTGATAAATTGTTCCCACTAGCTGGCACATGTCCCTGCTGGCATTTTCAACACCTTGTTTCATCACACTGTCGTCTCATCATGCTTCACAACTGCTAGCAATTTTCCAATTCCTCATTTAAACAACTGCTGCCCTCTCGTAATGATGAAGTACTTTGAGAGGGGAGTTAAGAACCACATCATCTACCTCTCCCACTTGACCCGTTCCAGTTTACACACTGGCTGAACTGCTCTACAGAGAAAGCCATTGGCTTTATAGCCATAAACCTCAGCGTAGCATTCAGTGTAATAATCCCTCAGCACCTGGTGAGCAAACAGGGACGACTGCACCTGAGCACATCTTGCAGTAATCAGGTACAGGACTTTCCCAATTACAGTGTAGTCAGTGGAGGTCAGTCATAAAAACTACATCTCTGTCTCTCAGCACTAGCTACATACAATCTTTTGTGTCCCCTGGTGGTCAACAGTGGAGGAGGAACAGTTTTGCAGGGTTAACACAAACCACTTCATTAAATACATAGAAGCAGTGGCGACGTCTAGGACAATAACAAGATGGTCCAAAGAGTAGAGACAAAACTAGACAGATGCCCTAGAAAATTACAAAGCAACAAATTACCTAGGTCTGGAATATGGTGAGCTTTAACATACTGTATATGGACATGTTTTTGCTAGGGCTGTCAGAGAGCGTCAGAGTTGATGTCTCTCTAAAGAAAGGTCTGCATGACAGACAAAATCATTAAGTCCACTTCCTTGTCTCCTGGACACTGCAAGAGAATGCTGTCTGACCGAGACTAACATCATTATTAAAGATCCCACCAACTCCATCACAGGTCGTTTATACTGCTGTCCTTTGGTAAAGGTCTCACTGCATTTGAAGCAGAAAGTTCAGTTTGATCAACAGCAACCCCCCTTCCACCCCACCACCACCACCCTCACCCTCCCCCTACAGACTATTATCTATTTATTTTATCTGTCTTTCTGCTTGTGCCTTTATATCTATATGTCTACCTTTCATATTAATGTCTCAGAGAATATTCTGCAAACTATTTGCAGATCACAGTCAGCCAGTGTTTAAACATGCACCCGCCGACTGATGGTGTACTGAGATATTCAGTCTGATTGAAAAGCTGTGCCGTGTACAAGGGATTGTTTGGCGTTTGAAAGGCTGAAAATCTGATACACATAATACATTAGCAAAAAATGTCTTTATCAAAAGAAACAGGGTTTATCCATCAGCACTGGGGTCAGTTTCATCAGTTGTAGGGTCAGTTTAATAAGCTGAAAGCCTTGGACTGGTTTAGCTAAAGGTGGAGCAGTGTGAAGAAAGGATTTAATCCATTTATTCACTGACTTTAAAAGAACGCATTAATTTCAAAGAATGCAGCGCACCTACGTAGCTTGACGAGATAAATTGAAAATGCTTTGAGTCTTGGTTTCAGTTAACATACTTCTCTTTATTAACAGAAATATGTTGACATGGGCACCAAAACCGTATTTACAATTTGTCAGTTCAAAAATATTTTGATTAAAAGGTGTTTGGCATAAGTTAGCAACATATTTTTTAAACAAAGGCAGGCATTTAGATGTTTTGCTTTTGCTTTGCAAATTTCTTTTTGAAGTCTGTTAACTGTTTTTCTGTAATGCTTGTAGTTTTTAATTAATATTTGACAAAAGACAAGGATGAGCTAGCTGCAGATGACTTAAGTGAACTAAATTAACATCATATGCTTTGGTTTAAAAATTATATGTAGTCACATTTTGAAACAACTCACTCTAAATGTACTCAGTCATTAAAAATAAACTTAAAGTTTTTCAAAATGACATCACATCTCTCCATTCTTAGTTTATGCCTTATAATCCCATCCCTGTCTTGTCTCGACTATGTTACCAGAACAGCATGTCTCTGTAAACCTTGTTTAAATGTAAAAGCTATGATAATACGTGTTATGTTGCCTTTGGTGGTTTGAACGAAGCTGCTGGATGTAGAAACGGCGCGTGAAGTCATCCTGGTTTATTTATTTGGTTTGTTTATTTTCGGCTAACTTATTGGTTTTCCTCACTTGGAATGGGTGTGTTTGGTAGCAGATGCCTCAATTACAGACCACAGTGCACACAGGCTCACACTGGACAAAAATCATGCCTCCATCAGCTTTGCCTTGTCTGTGCTACAAATATTGATTTACAGGCCAGTTATGAGCTGGCTGTGAAGCCACCTCTGGACTTTTATGGGAACATGATAAACATCATCAATCTTTGTACACCCTTCAAGAGATGGCAGATGGTCCATAGCCCTTTAATCAGTTGGGATTCAATGGTCCAATATACCTCATGTACGGGCACGTATGGCACTTTGGCATTCTGTGTTAGTTCATGCTGTTGTTGTCCACTTTGATGCACCTGTTAGTTTTCACACCACACTGACATGTTTTCTGTGCAACTAACATTGAATTATAATGTAGTTACACAGTAGCCTGAGTGATATATTTTGTTATGCTGGAAATGTCATAAAAAACCAAGTACCTGCTTGATCTGTGATTCTTTTGCTGTGAAAATACAGCCATTTGTCAATATTTTAGATTCACTCTAGACTGGTTTCTTGGCAACAGTTATCTGTCACTGATAAAATGTTACATTATTGTCTGCCTTCTCGCGCTTGTGAGATGTTTGGTTATTCCTTGGGAGACAGTGAAATTGGTGACTGGAGAACACTGACACACTCAGTCATGAAGCAAGTATATTTATTTAACCCTAACTATAGCAAAGCAGAATGACATAAAATACATTTGCATTCACAAAAAGGTAGATTTTTATTCAAAGAGGACAGCCAGCATGGCCGAGCCTCCATAAATCATTTTATGATGTAATCAATGTAGTATAATACATGTAAAAGAATGAATGTATTCATTTTGCTTTCTTGCACTTTCTAGATTGCAGTACATGCAATACATTAGGCACGTACAAAAGTCTGGCCCATGGGGCTGATTGTGGCCTGTGGACTTTTAAAGGCCCACTGCCTCTGTCTTAAAATGAAGTGAAATGTTTATTTACATTTATTTTAAATAGTACATGCATCTACTTATACATGTGTTTCTGCAGTATACTGCATTTAATGGCTTGGTGCATCAAAAATAAATAAAATGTTCAGAAAATTGAAAGACACTGCCACTGCAACTAAAGACCTAAAACTGTAAAAGAAAGTGTCCACAGAAACCAGTTGACCTTTTAATGTGTTATATTGTAAAAAGCAAAAATCCATTAAGATAAGTGTGGTACACCCCTGCTGGGTGTCTCTGCTCTCTCAGAGTGTGCTGACCAAGTGATACTGAAACGTCAACTCAAACACTTCAGCTCCAATCTGCTGCATTGATGTATGTCAACATCCTGTGCACGCAGACCTTTCACACCTCATTTTAACACAGCTCCATGCCCTCATGAGTCATACAGAAGAGCATTAATCCTCTCTGTGATCGCTGATGTGTTGCAAAGTTTCTCTCTCACAAAGTGTATTTTGTGGTCTGAATTTCACTGAATTCATTAGTGGAGAAATGGTGGTTAAAAATGTTGGATTTTTTTTACACCTACAGTATGTCATTTAGTAGCTCTGGGTGTAAAAGAAACATTAATCACATCAACCTTTGTTTAAACAAAAAATAATGGTAGTAATTTTATTTTTATATATATTTTAAAACATTTTTTTCTAAATTTGCCGCCTTACCAGATAAATATCTAAATGTAGTCTAGTAGTATAGACAAGTATAGTTATTTTAATTGAACCAATTTAATAAAAAATAAGTCAGTACAGCATACATTAGTTGGTAGAAATTGTGTTTTTTAAAACTAAACTTAAATTAAAACTGAAAAGAAAAAGGGTCACCAACCTTCAGTAAGATAAAACTAAATTGGAAAGACCAACAAATTTGATTTGTCTTGTTAAAATTGAAGAAAGAAATCATCGCAACAAAATGCATCCATCCAAATCTAACAGTTGAACACAGGCTGAGGACTCAAAACACACGACTCACAGGGAGGAGGTCAGTTCAAGACTTTAATAGCACAGGTCAATAAACAGGTAGATATGGCAGACCAAACAATCAGCAACAGACGCAAATGGCGGTACCCAGAAAAAAAAACAAAAGGCGGGGCGAACCATAGGAGAACATGAGGACAAATGTTGGAGGGGAACAAAGACAATCTGGCACAGTGGGCTGGAAGAATGACGATGGTACAAACACAGGGGTGGAGAGATAATGAGGTGCAGGTGAGACACATTAGGGAAGGAGCTGGTAAACACAGGAACTGAGAAACACAGGCGGGCAGGAAGAGGGAGACTTGGAACAGGACATTGGAAGGCAGTAGATGAAACAGAAACAAGAAGATAATAATGATAGGATAAATGTGACACTAACAACTGTAGATTAAGTCTCTTTAATTTTCCTCTTTAGTATTTTTGCAAAAAGATGAGACCTTGTTTGTGTTCATGTTCATAAAAAAAGAGAGAAAACTTCCAATCATTGAGCCAATCCCACCTTCCACCCTCCCATCCCTACAGCAGGAAGTTCACCAGTTCAAGCCACAAACTAATAGATGATGGTACAGTCCTCACCCTGGTGTGTGATGGTTTCTTCCCCCCATAGTTATAAATGTGAGTGTGAATGTTTTTTGTTGTTTTTCTCTGTATGTGACCCTTGAATGGACTGGACAGTACATGGTTTACCCTCAGCTTTGTTTGGCCTACCAACAGTGTAGAAATGGATGGACTCTCTTGGGTCCAATGAAATATTTTGCTCCATAATTATATATAAATTTTTAAAGCCAGTAGAAAATAGATAGTTAATTGAATGCAAGACATAAAACAGATGAATTCCAGATCCCTGATAAGTTACTGAGTGTAGTGAGCTGGCAAGAATTCAGACGGATTCATAGATTTGCAGAGAAACTGAAACACTAGAAAATAATGGCATTAATGCCCCCCCCCCAAGTGTTAGGGGAGAGCTGTTGAAAGTAAATTGAGCAAATTACGCAGTGATTTATCATCTCAGATCAATAGAAGTTGTCTTACTTAATCACCTCGGTCAACACACGTGACGGTGAGGAGTTAGGGGCACGCCGAGGAGCAGCATTTTCAGTGAAAGCCTTGGCAGAGAAGACTGAGATCACTGTCAGTTCAAATTGAATATTCCATTGGCAGGGATGTCTGCTCTGAGGAGCAAGGGCAGGAGTTTTCTCTTTGGAATTGTGAACTGCTAAGTGGGAGGAGGGGAGCAGAATGGTTAGCATGATTGATATTGGCAGCAAATAATGTTAGCATTAGAACTATTTTGTTGTTCTTTGCTATACAATGAAATGAGAAACATTTTCTTAAATTTAAGCCTCTCAAGTAAGAGTACAGAGGTTGGTCATTAACAAGGGTTATACCAAATAAATTGGGCCAATGTTAGCCGTAGTTCTAATCAGCTAAGTAGTTAATGCACAATGACTTTAACAGTTGACAGATTCAGGATGGCAATGATAGAAAAAAGTGAGAAAAACACCTTAGGAAAGGCAGCTAGCGCATGATCATTTATGAAAAGCTTTAGCTTGAAGTCGTAATATAATATTTATTTAACGGTTTGATAGTTAGTCACTGTACAAGACAGGTATAAGTCTACAACATCAATTTTAAATTAGATGATTGGACACAACTATGTAGAATTCACAAATTGTAAAGGACAGGTTGTCTAAAAAGACAGTTGTAAGGTTATTTACTTTTAATCTTTGTTTTTTATTAGCGCCACTTGTCACTTGATATTTATGGGCATTGAAATTTTGAAAATGAATTGCCTGAACCTTTGGAACCGTATACCGCGTTCACCAATGTACATAGAACTGATGGCATTTCAGGTTCTCTCTACAAGAATGTGAAGATCTGACATTTGAGATGCTGTTTGCATTTCTGTGTGTTATTTCTTGGTGGTTTCAGTACTTGATTTATGTCTGTAGTAGTCTTAGGTAAACCTGCTAGGCCTGTCCTGCTGTATAAATGTTGGTACTTGGAGCGTCAAAAATCCACCAAACAAAAATGCTTTGAGTTTGTTAAGCTTCTCCAAATCAGACCGTTTGTTTAAGAAAGTGGGCCACACAAGCCCAACTACAGTGGTTTGCGGTTTACCTCTGTGTCCTAGAACCGCCTGTTCAGCTCAGTTGCTTACTTCGCTCTGCTTGTCTAAAGAAACATCACTGGAAGCCGGTGATTGAAATTCTGATACTGCTAACACCTTTCCAAAGCAATTATCTTTAAGTAAATGTGCCTTCATTTTCCTAACATCCTGAATACAAGCTTTTTATGTACATAATCAGATTTATGGTATATGCTCAATCACTAAAGAAAACATCTTTACTGCCTGGCATTATAATGGAATTTGATTTGAATGCCCAAACATATCAATTATGTTTTATTTCATAGAACAGAGCATGCATAATAAATTTCATGTTGCACTGAATGGCTGCACAAATTCGCTTGAGCAAATGTGTACGGTCTGATAGAAACTCATTCTGTCATTTAATCTGCTGTTGCTGATCCTCCAGTGGAATGGAAGGAAACGATTTGTTCACACTGAGTGACACGAAGGCACCAATGCACGGTTCTACTCTGCCAGCATCCCATCATCAATCTTTTTTGCCGAACCCTCATCAGAAACCAGCTGGGTTTGTTTTCAAACCAAAAAAAAAAAACTAAAAGATTTCAAGGTTCCCACAAAAGGACAAAATGGAAAATTGACGGCAAGAAAATAATGTAAATTAGATATGTCTTTTAAAATAACATCATCCAAACAGGGAAAAGAGTAAACATTCATATATATATATATATAAGTGTGTGTGTGTCAAATGAGATGCTGAGCTACAGTATGACAGACTAAAGAGGGGTTGGTGGCTTACTTACAAGCCAAGAAAAGTTACTGGTGCGCCCGTGGAAGTTGAAATGCCAAGACTCCTATTCACTTTTATGCCAAGGCTGAGTTGGTCTCTGATTGACTGGAGGAAATGTTCTCATTGAGGTGGCAGAGGTGGACTGGCAGGAAACACAGGGCAGAGGAGTGATGGCCTCTTTGTCTTACTCTGCTCTACATTTTTCTTTCCCTGTGTTTTTTCTCTCACATTCAGTGTCTGAACACTGGTCATCCTTTATAATAAAATCTGGCCTAAATAATGTCCAGGACAGAGAGCAATTTAAATTTTTATCAATGAGAAATTATTGTTGAAATCCACATTTTAATTATGTTGACTAATTTGTCTATAACAATTAGGTTAATTAATTAAATTTTTAAAGGTAATTTAATAGAGTAGGAGAATGAACTGTAATGTACATGGAATACATTTAAATAAACAGACAATAATTCTTTTAATATTTAGACCCTACCAAAAAGATTTTTGTCCCATGAAATATCATCTGAAATCCCATTGAGATGATCAGCATTTTAATAATTCCACCATTTGGATTAGTCACAAATCAACTCAGGTTAGAAACACATACATCTACCTGCCGTTATTGTTCGTATTTAGGATTCTAATATACAGTATCTGGATTAATCGGCGAATAAGTGTGATAAATCCACAGCTGTCCTATGATTTTATTCCGTTGACTGCCTTTATTCAAACATAATATAATACATAATGTAACATTTAACTGTGGTGTTTGTTGTTTTATTTGTGTAGATCCAAGACAGGAATAAATCAGTAATATGCTACTGTTAGATTCAAAGTGAAACTACTACTACTACTACTTTTAATGTTCAGCTACTGTTTCATTTTCATTTAATCTCTTTAGCATTTCAGACATAGAAATGATATAATAAAAAAGCATGATAACCCTTAATAAAACAATAAATAAAAATGTTGTTGACAGAAATGTGAACTTTACATTGTCAGGAAACCGACAGGAAATTCTCGTTTTTCTTATCCTCAGTGAAGGAAACAAGGATAAAAATTAGAACCAGTGATGAGTCTCTAGCCAGATGCTGAACAGACTGAGTATCACACATGGTGAACTCAGCAGCAGTCTCTAATCCAAACCCTGAATGAGCCCAGAGGAGGACCAGGTCCCGAAATCCCACAGCAAAGCAGAAAAGACTACAGAGCACCGAATGGTTCTTTTTACTCTTTGTTAACGATCGTCTTTCATCGTATGCCCGTGTCAGTGAAGGATTTCAAGCAGTTTGTAACATTTGTGCAAGAGAAAGCTGTGCATTTCAATCCAGGTGTTGACAGAGCCAGAGAAGGAGAGAGAGAGAAAGAGGGCGATTACAACGTGATGGTAGATAACAAGAATCCTGGGGGCGGGTGGGCTGAGCGGCAGCTGCACCGTTCCCTAACATTGTTATTGCGCAATGATAAGCTCTTAGACATGGCAGAAGGGAATTTGACTGCAGGCGGAATCTAGGCCACGTGTAGAAATCATCATCTTCAATTTGTAGCCCTCGAGATAGCCCAAAGGGAAGAGGAAATAGTTGCCCCATCCCCTATTTTGGTTCAGCTTGTAATTAAAGGAGAACCAGCTGCTCGTTTGCAGACTCTGGGTGCCTGATTGCTCCTGAAGGCAGGTTCTTTTGTTTTAACCTTTTAGTGTTGTTTGCTCCTACTTTCTAATGATGAGTTAACATTTGAATAGCGAACAGTTAATGGTGTGTTGTGTGTTATCGTTCACATTTCCATACCCCCCCCCCCCTCTGTGTTTCATTATTTCATGATGTTTATTACCTTATTGTTTTCAAGCTTATGTTTTATTATTTTCCCTCATATTAAATGAATGATGAAATGAAAGGAATTAAGAGAAATGTCCTAACAAGAATAGTCATGCACAAAAGTGTGTGTGTGTGTGTTTTGTGAAATATGTTTATGCCTGTGGTTATAAAAGGATTTCTGTGCGTATTTATGTTCATGTTCAGTCGATGGGGAGGAAACCGTTGTGCAGTGGGACAGCTCCCTGGTGCCATTGTGTATTCAAAAGTTGATTATTTTTTTGGCCCAGTATTGCTGACGATTACAAAGTCGTTCTGCTCGAGAGAGAATTCTTCTAGAAAGCTAAAATGTTTACTCTCTCCACTGAATCTGCCAGTTTTTCCCCCAACAAAGAAAAGGGTATTTTTCTTTCCTTGTAACGTTTCAAACACAGATGAAACACAATCAGGTGTTTGCAGAAAGATATTATGAAAAAAAAAACTCTTTATTGTATACTGGCGCTGGTGTGCACAAGTTCATGCTTCATGGTAGAATAGTTCAGCCATAGTCCTCAAGTCGGTTGAAAGAAATTACAAAGCTGATCTTTGATCATTATCTGCTCAATTAGTTATTTCAGTCCAGTCTGCGCTCCAGCCTTTCCCCTCTGCTCACACAGATAGTTTTGCCTTTTTATGAGATTGCTGTTCATGGACTAATGACTCCATAAAGCTCACACCACCTTGTGGATGTAGAAAACCCCTGATTGCCTGATGACCTTTGGATATGATGAAAAAAACAGCATTCCTAACGAGCTAAACTCTATAATTAACTAATATTAGTGTATATTACTTGTTTATAACTCTGTGTAAAAACTAAAATAAGGTATGTTGTTTAAATCATAGAGTAGCAGCATTTTTCTTTTTCGATCCGTCATCTTAATCCATCCAAATTGTGGACAGAAACACGTACCAAGGTTCATCATGAGTACCTGTGTCATAAGAAACCCAACAAAATCTGAATTTCTATGACCAATAGTGTTCTCCCTGTACCCGTCACATCCATCCTTGTGCAGAGCCGTGAACTGTTCACGCAGTTGCTGACTGAGATTGAGTTCCGTCAAACTGAAAAGGTCAGTGTTCAGTCATCAGTGCACTGAGTGTTCCACATCATTCTTTAATGTCATTTGCTTTTCTCAGTGCTCTGCCCTTTTTGAAGACTGACATCGTACTGACTTCAGCAGTCGTGCACCTAACAGGTTCTTCTTCTATATGTGAGAGTATTGTAAAGAAAATAGGCATCCAACATTGAAAATTTTATATATTCAATAAAAATAAAATTTACAGTAATATGTTAATTAAATATGCAGGTGAAGAGAATTTATTCCAGCCATGTGACCAAACTTTAAAATAAAATGAACCCTTTGAAAAAATACAAAACTGCTCTTTAAAGTTCAGCAACAGCTTTCCAAAAAAACAGTTTGTGGATCATTAGGCTATGAAAAATGAATGCGCATTTGGCAGTGGATCTTTTTTTTTTTTTACTGTTCTTAACTTGTCATGTCTTAACATGTCATAATAGTTGTTTATTTTGTCCTAGAGAAATCAGCTTATGATCCAAAAATGTTCGACTTTGTCTCACAATTCTTTGTAATTAACAGCCGTTTCCTGATTAATAAGTTGCTGTCACAATTTCATTATGGTGTTATCTTTCCAGTGCAGACGTGTAACTCTTCTGTGTACCTTGGCAGCACTAAAGTTACACAACGGTAAATAAATTAAATGTGTAAATCTTAGAATGTCCCTTGCAGGAGGATTCTATATTTATACTAGCTGCTAACAGCTGAATAGGGAGGAAAACAGAGGACCAGTGGTGACTCATAAGGAAAATACACTTATACTGTAGTCTTGGGGATGAGGACGTCTCCATTTGAACTGTCAAAGCGGCTTAATTAAGAGTCCAGGAAACATGGTCATGTATACAGCAGTCCGCTCTCATGACAATGAGATTCCTTAAATACATATAAATGAACAAAACCTATAGAACTGGAAATTAAATAAAATCATGTGGGAAAAAATGAGAGGGACATAATGGAAAATATAGGGTGTTAATACTAACTAAAAATTATTATTGTTTATCTATACCGTCATTTTATTATGTATTTTTTCACAAATATGAAATGCTGCTTGATTTACAATGGAATTTTAAGATGTTGTGCAAATTATGCATAATGTTAATATACACTCTTAAAAGTGTTACATCAGATTTCATGGGCTAAGAAGGCCCTTGAACTTATCAAATAATCGACCAGTGTAATCTCCTGTACGTAACGTATTTGCTAATTTGGTTCCAGAACCATAGCCGTTAGTGATTTTTTTCAGTGTGAAGACTTTTTTTTTTTTTGCTTCAGAAAGCAAATTATTTTTGAGTCTGTAATTGGTGCCCAACTAACTGACTTTAAATTATTTATTTATAAAAGCACATGCTCGGTTGCTGAGCATAATATATATTTTTTTTAAAAATTAAGACTTTGTTTTTAACCGATCTACTCACTGCAGTGTACTCAAAGGGTTTCTCTTAAACTAATTAGAAAGTAGAAACCAGAAACAAAAAAAAACTGTTTCTTGTGGGGTTTTTTTTTTTTCCCCACCGCAGTAGCTAAGGAGGTTGCTGTAGTGTCGACAGGTATTGTTTGTTACTGCATTATTAATTGAGCTCCCTGGGCTTCATGGACTGCAGCCTCACCTTGTTAGCTGGTGGGATCTCTGTAGACGCACTGTGTAATTTGCATTTGTTTAATCATGCCCTCTGTAATAGTACAGTTAAAGCCAGTTTTATACAACGGCCCCTTAAGGAAGCGTGAATGTTTCCTGTTTGAGCCACGAGTGGAACGCTGTGCATCAGCTCCTATAGCAAAAGGCAAACAGTGTGGGTTCATGAGACAAGGCAGAGGTTTTATTGATTCCTACATGAGTTGTGTTGTGTGTAGAGTACGGTCTCGTTGCCAGTTTACAGCTCGAAGGCCTTGTTTGCACAGAACTGCCCTTGATCAAGAAGCGAGTGTGAACTCGGCTTCCTAGGATTTGTGTGTGTTTGTGTCAGTTTGTGTGTGTGTGCATAAATAGAAGATGAGAAGAGACACTAAAGCAAATAAGCAGAATTCTCTGACTGAGAACTGGTTTGTTCTATTGGCTTGCACACAGCTGTCATAAGGCTATTAGCTTTACACTGTAAAACACAATTTTCTCCAGTTTCAAGCATGACTTCCAGTAGATGAAGCTTCTCCCTATATATAATTCTGTGTCACTGAATGCACTAAAATTCATTTTACGTAAAGGGATTGGAGTATAAAGTTGAATGAATGTGAAGGGCAGGCAGGGTTGGTTGGACAAGGTTTGTTTATTCACAAAAAGTAAAAAACAAGGGTAAGTCAAATAGTAAATAAAGCAAAATAATTAAAAACCTGTTTCCATGTCTTGTTAAAGTGCTGAAAATTAGTTTAAATGTTCTTTTAATTTTAGGAAAAGAAAAAAAAAATCATAACCTGTTGCAAAAGATCAATAAATTATACAGATTTTTATTTAACTTTATGTTACATTTTTGTATTGAAAAGTTATTAATTTAACTTATTAATTAATTTAAATAAAAAAAAATGTTTTGCCTTAACAGACTTTTTCCACCCAGTCTTGTGTGGACAGAGAAAAGAAACCTTAGCCACGCTGATAATTCACTGCTGTAAGTCCCTCAGGTAAAGAAAACTTGAAGCATGCTTGGCTGGAGTTTGTTGTTGTTTTGTTTTTTTTTCAGTCTGTCCAGGGTCAAAATTTTCCAGTCATAAAAAACTGATTAAAAACTGGTTTGGAAGCAAACATGTTATTTTTTAAATTATACTGCACACCGCCCCTAGTATTGGAGCTTTACTTTAATACCTCTAGCCCATTAGTGGCTTATGATAAACCGAGTTGGAACAAAACAGACGATCACTTTTAAAGACTAGGAAAGAATGCATTATTTAAACCCTGTTTCCTCTTTCAAGATATATTCGGCTGTAGTGTCAGTTCCAATAATAATAATAAAATCATTGCTTTTGTGTTTCAAATTTAAATGCTGTAATTCTAAAAAAAAAAAAAGGTTTTTTTTCATATTGAAAGGGATGCAATCATAGGATAGAGTTAAGATTGGTGACCAGGTGTGAATTTTGCTGCAGCCCAGGTCATCGAAGTAGACTTCCCACAAGAACACACCGTCAAAGATATTGTTCTGAAATTACACTGAACCAATAAAATTACAAATCCTCACTTGGGCATAAATACAATATATAAAATTATAATTCAAATATTGAAATTTAAATCCACTCACCTTGCTGTGCCTTTCCTGCAAACCTGTTCTGTACTGCAAATATAACAGTTTGCTGTGAAATTTAGAGTTATTAAAAGTTGAATATACCCTGAACCTCACAGATTTACTCTGTTGTTAAATGACAGTGAAGTAAATTTGACAGTGTGCCATAATAAATGTGAGATTGTCTTTTGCCCTGCTGTTGTCTCTCTGACTAACATTGTCTGACACAGCGCCTGTTGTAGCTTCTGATAATGAATCGGAAACATTACTCATCTGACAACCTAAGACATGACTTCTCTGTCCAATGTCTTCAATTACGGGTTTGACGTCTTCGCCGCTCTGTCAGGGATCAGACGTGAACATCACTGCACAGTAGGACTGCTTCACCAATTAGAGCTACAAGTAATTATATTTTTAATACACAGTTCACACTCCTCCTTCTTATGTGTTAGCATGTGCAGTGGCTGTGAAAGAGCAAACTAACAGGTCATACTGAGTGTTTTCTGGTAATTAGCCCATTGTTCAAGGATCGATTTGTCTCCGAAATGGAGGTCATGTGGTGAGACTTCACAATGTGTCTGCCTGCAGCCTGGTGAATGCGGCAGATACCCCGGTCCCTTGGCACTGTTGTCTCTGCTTGAGGTTGCACACTTTGGCAGACATAGTCTTTCTGTTGTTGGGTTATTAGCTGCCTGCCTTATAATCTCCTCCTCTGTGCATGTCGGCTTGTCTTGAAACGTGCCTCTCCCAGTGAAACAGACAAGTCATGCTACCTCCATATAGCAGAGGTGGTAATAAATGTATAAATGCATAAATATTTTTTATATTCTATCACTCTAGTCCTGATTGCAATGCTCATGTTTATGCACGGGTTCCGTGGTTGGTTTACGACTTAGGGCGTTTCCGTGGTTACATTGCCATCTTTCATGAATTTATTAGGAAAGTATTTTTTCCGTCATTTGAAAGTATGGCGTATAAATGGTGCCGATGACTGCGTTGTCACGCAGTGATATGCATGGAAGACAGCTGTTTTTACATTCACTGGTTATACGCCATACATTGAAGCAAGGAATATTCACAGTTTTAGCCCTTTATTACGGTTCCCAGACTCTTCTGATTTTTCATGTTCTGGGTTACGTTGCACCATAAAAATGGTACTCCGATGTAAGTCCAGGACACCCTGTACTAGTAATTTATTCTACGGAGATTCAGCTCCTTCTGGATCTAAATGATCTGGATACCTGAGAACTGTCACAGTTGTTGTATTTTGTATTGATTTAGTTATAGGACATTATTAAATTGATTATGAGAACTACAGTTTAATACTGGAAGTTCATATCCAAATATAAGTCTGTTTCCTAACTAGCAATTAACCAAACATGTTAAAAAAATCATTAGCCACTTTGCATTAGCCACAAGGTGACACCTGGGGAATTGCTATCATTTCAATTTGATATCAATGCTTTCACACAATAACAGTAATAATAATCTGCTCATATGACTCTCAAACATCTTAGTTTCTGTTTGAGTGATGCTAAAAAGACGTTATGATTAAGAGCCAAAGCAAGACATTCTCTGTTGTGTGTGGCTTCACAGAGACAAAGTCAAAGAATTAGCCAAGTGTTAATATTCTGATTGGCAGCAGCCACTACCTCTTTACAACACAAGCATCTGGTGAAATATTGGATTTGAAACAACAAAGGAAAGCAGATGAATCAGACAAGAAACCATCCAACTGAACGAAAGCTGCCAACATCTGAGCAGCATAGAGGCAGACTGGAGATGATCCCCCTCCCACACTTGTTTTCTTTGCCTGTTAATGTTAAAATAATTGCCATACATGGACCATATGGTTTCAAAGTGTTTTCTTTATTAAATTATTTTAAATATTTCACCACTAGAGATGCAGTCACTTCTGTTTAGGTAAGACATCAACGTGTAAGCCTTCATCTGATTTAAATCTTGTAGCCTGGGGAAACATACATGGATTTGATATTCAGAGCAAGGTTTAACAAGACCATTAGACCAACATTTACATATTGCAGTGTTTTCCAACCTTTTTTAGGCCACAGCACAAATTCCAACCCCACAGTGCACCACCAAACTAAGCCAAAATGTCTCATAGGGAAATGTAATTAAATATAATGATCCTCTTGTTTCACTTCAATCACACTTTAATAACCCAGTATGCAACATGGGATATTAAGTTGAATGTAATGCTGATATACTCGCAGAAATTGAAGAAAGACAGAAAAAGAGTGTCACAGAGTGTCCCTGTTTTTGTTTGTTTGTTTGTTTGTTTTGCTGCCATCTAGTTGAATAGTATTTCATTTTTCTTCCTCTCACTGTTGCATAGTTATTTGCAGTAAACAAATAACAGTTTTCTGACCAACTGAGTGAAATTTGATTATTTTCTATGGCACACCAGGTGATGCGGTTGGGAATCACTGTATTGTATCATGGCCACCTAGAGTACAATGCTTTCCAATTCCTTCTCAGTGTGACTGTGGAAGTAAAAACAAGCATAAACCGGAGCTATTGGGTTCTGACGCCCTGAGCTGGGATTTTGCTGCAAGTTATCAGACGCTGTCCGTGGTAATTCAGATTGATGAAAGATAAAAATAACCGATTGTACCGGATGATGGACAGCTGTATCACAGATAAATCTTCGAGCCAGACGAATAGACGATTGTGAGCACAGAAAGGCTCCTATTTCAGACTCTGGTACTTATTCTGGCACTGTCACGCATGTTAGTGAGATGTCAACTGGGAGCTAGAACTCCCAGGGCTCTGCTATGCAAGCAAAATATGTGTGAATGGATGTGAAAATTTCCAAACTAAATAACAAACTGGTGTAGTCCAAGATTGCAGGTGTCTGCTGTTCCTATGTTCCTTGCTCAAAATACTGCAACTCCAAAGAGCAAATTGAAATATGTACAATAATAATTATTTTTTTATTTATTAATTTAATTTTTCAACACAGACTTTAGAAATAATTTAATTTGTCATCTGTATCTCAAATGTCAAATTCTTTAAGCGAAACCATTTTATTCCCCTACGCTTCAATAGGAGATAAACTGCAGGCACCAATGTATTTTTCTTTTTTTTTCTCCATTAGGCTGAAGCAGACATATATTTATACAGTGCACACAGATGAGATACATCAACAGCTGCAGCGGGCGGCAGTTTGCCAAGCATTTTACTATATAATTTAGGGTGGACAATGCAATTAGAGCAACATTACAGTGCATCTGCTCTCACTGCAGCAGGCATTTATGTTACTTTAAATAACTAAGAACCTGAGCAACAGCAGACAGCGTCAATATTGCTGTTAATCTCACACACCCATGCACACACACACACACACACACACACACACACACACACACATAACAGGTCCACTTTATCGCCCACATCGGTGGCTGATCCGATGTTTCCTCCATTTGTACCTATAAGAAATTATTTGTGGAGTCAGCGTTTGAACATATTTAGTTTGCACTGCATACAGTAATACAAACCAACCCGAGGCGGTAGCAGTTGGAGCAGACACATGCACACAGCCACAAACTTCAAAGCGCTTTGGAGGCTTCTTTGTAGCATCAGCTATCAGACTGCAGAAAAAACAGCTCCGGCATCCTAGGACCTGAACTCCGTATTGCAAAAGACATACTTGCACGTAGTGCACATTTTTCTTTTGCTCTGCATCTTATCTTAACTTAAACTTAAGCATGATTTAACTTTATTTAACTTGTCTTGTCTCATTCGGTCTCTTCTTGTCCCATTCCATGTATTACCTTGCCTTGTCTTGCCCCTGTCAATCATGTCCTGTCCCCTGTCTACCCTTTCTTATCTTGTTTTATCTTAATCTTTTTGCCTATTACTATATTGTATCCTATCATAACGTATGCTAGGGTATTTATTGTATCTTGTTTACTTTAATTACATAAAAACTCATTGTGTTGTAAAAAAAAACAGTGAGATTAAAAACATATTTTTTTAGATATCGAGTACTTGAAGTGGTGTTGACGGCAGTATGTCTTCCCTGTTGTCTGCTGGCAGCAATACCGGAACATACCTTTGTGTCACAGATGGCACACACAGAGCCTGGGCTTGGTCTGGGCTGTTTATGTTGAAGTGGAATTACAGATCGAGTTGAACCTATATTGTATTGTACGAGTCCCCAGAGTATTGGAGGTCATGAACTCCATTAGAAACTGTAATTAGTGGGTTGTTGTTTTCTCTTTAAAAATTTATAATCTAGATTAATGATAGATTTTTATCAGGACAGACATACGGTTTCTCTTTGTGACATGTAGCAAGCATTTAATAGAACAAAATTCTAAACAGTTTATAACACAAATGAAAACACAAAAAATAGATTAGAGTCCTAGAAAAAACAGTCTTTGGTAATTCTATGGTAACATGCTCGGGTTTAGGTGATCCAAACTTAAGGTTCGTTGGCCATTCATTTATTTTGAGTTTTTTTTTCCGTCATTCTTAGTTATTAATTAATGTGCCACAGATGCGTAGCAAAGTATTTAACTCTTTAATATATGTTTGTGTAACTTCTGAAGCAATTTGATGTTTTTTTAATTTTATATGTTTTACTCATGGTAATGATTTGGCTCTGTGTCTAGTTCAATTGTTTAGATTATAAAAATACAAAGTGCTATGAATGCCTTCCTATTATGTCACATAACCCATTATCATTTTAGCCAACTGTTGACACATTTTATCACCCTTTTGGCCTAAAGGAAAACCAAATGTCTATAAAGACCAGTTGCAACCAAAGGAGTTTTAGATTTCTTTTCATGACATGATTGTTTCCATTGGTGGATGGAGAAACAAAACAGAATGCTGCTTAATTATTAACAGTACCTCTTTGCTAGTGTAGCAGTGCGCATAATAAAGGAAAAGCATTTTTTAAATTAAATTCAACATAAAAGACAATTGAAAAGGTGAAGACAAAGGCTTTTTTTCCTCAAACAGAAAGTGCAAAAGGCCAATGAGCTGCGTTTCCGGCAGTTTTTCACAAATTGACAACGTCTTCATAACAGGGCAGAAAAACACCAGAAGCACACTGACAGGTATGAAATATATAAACAAAGAATTCGTCTTTTGGTTTTGTTATTTATGCTTAAGGAGAAGATAATTGATGCAATCACATTCACTCCTGAGAACTCCCAGTAGACCAGTTATTTTTTAATCAACATCCAATTGTCATCTGCATATCAAACGGTTGAGCCAAGGTGTTTAAAAAAAGGGACAGGACTGCTTTTCTTCACAGTCTATCACCATCCAGTGATGTGGTGCACACTTCTCCTTGTGCAGCAGAATAGGGGACCAGCTGTTTCATATTTCTGCCCACCTGCTATTCCCCCGACTCATTTGACTGGCAGGTATTTGTAAGTCGTGGAGACAAATCAAATAGCTTGCAGACTTCCCTATCAAAATGCTGGATCATATATACGTTCTTACATCTTGCCATTTCAGAAACGGAGAGTTATGACTCATTTGCATGTTCACACTGAGCGTCTCCTTTCAGCACTTGACAAGAAAAGTGAAACAGAGATGTGCTGGTTTATATTTATCCAACACCCACCTCACAAGTCTGTCTTCCTTTTCGGGCCATCGTTTTAAAGCTGAAAACCTCAGTTTATTCTGTTGTTGAATTTAAACTGCAATTTATACAGTATGTTGTCAAGTTTTTTTTTTTGTTTGTTTGTTTTTTGTTTTTTTGATTTGCTGTCTCCAAACATAGCTATTACCGAAGTGTATAGCTGCAAGCTACAAGTCAGAAATTAATGAAGACTGTATTGGATTTTATTAGTATTCCCTGCAAACACTTTGATTTGATGACATGGCTGATCTGGATGTAATGTTGCTTGCTCGTCACAGCCAATTTCCTGCCACGCCACTCCCTTTCAGGAGGCCATTGTTTATTAGCTAACACGTTTTTTCGAGGATAATCCTGCTCATTAGTGACAATTGTTGTAGCTGGCCTCTGCAAAACCACAGAACAAAATTAGGGTGCATGCTTATATGGTTTTTGCCTTTAAATTTGTCAGTATGTAAGAGTAACATCAGTTATCTACATCTGAATTTTATCCTAGCAACATAGCTCAAAAAACCCAAAACCAAAAAAAAACTGTTTGTGTTGTGTTGTCAGTACGTAAACTAAAATTGGAATGATACAAGGAGGATTAGCCTGACCTTGCACAAGGATGACACTCTTCACAAGGAACGCTTGTGAAGCCTTCCTTTTGTGTCTTCCTTGTGTCTTTGAGTGTTTTGTGTGTTTCATTCGTAGCACCCCCGGTGGAAGCCTGTGTGGGTTGCAAAGACTCACACTGTAAATTTCCCCATTGTGGGATGAATCAGGGATTCAGTTAATATTAATTATGTTTCTATTGACATGTTTTAGCTGTATATTAGTCAGAATTGCATGCAGTCAGTTTCGGTGAAGTTTTTCTTAGACCAGTATATCATTGTATCTAGCAAACACAGTGCAGTGGCAGTAGAACAGCTTAAATCAGCAGAAATATAAGAGATAACTGTGCAGTCCCTGGCCTTTTCATGAAACCTGACAGGAGGATTGGCTGTGATTGCAGGCAGGACTAACATCAGACTGCTGCATCGAAAGAGCCATGGGAGATGACAACATTTTCAAAATGATATCCTGGTTAAATTGAACCCTTGATCTGGTGGAGCTTTTGGCTCTGCACACATGTCATGAGTTTCCAGTGACAGATGTAGCACTCATAAACCTTCAGCCAATGGAAAGATGAGTTTTATGTGCTGTCAGTCCCTTTTGATCCCTGGCTTCCATATAATTTGTCCCAAAACACATATTAACAGCACTTTCCTGCTTCTGAATGGCTGTTTTCTGTCCATCAGGCTGCGCTGTCATGTAGCAAAATTGTTTTTTTATGCCATATGTAAAGAGACATTAATAAAGCACAGTTTTAATATAAGAGTACCCTGAGTTGAAAAGAGTGCATTGCATTCCAGTGACAGTCGACTGTAGCTGCTTTTCAACAGTTGTACAAAGACAGAAGTCGCACTAATTAACAGAATCCCTCCAACTGAAACAGTAATTACAATCCAATGGCTTTTAATTGTCATTAAACACGCAGTTTTCATAACACTGAAAAAAAAATCTACACAAATCTAGGCTGTGACCAATTATTAAGAATTTTAATATCAAATTATGTTTCAATTATTTTCTCACCCAGTCAAGAAGCTGAAGCTTTTCCACTGGTAAATAAATCAGCTTATTATATTAGCACAGTAACCAATGATAAATTACCATCATCACAAAGGGTGTTATGTAGCTGAGCCAGTCGTTTATAGAGAAATAAGTGTTAATATGAGTTAAATTGATCTACGTAGGACTAATGGCATTACACAGAACATTCTAGATACATTCTAGAACACAGCCATTTTATACTCCTTAATAATGTATTGTTTTGAGGCAGCAACATTTTGAATTAAAAACTGACTTTAACCCTCACAAAGTATTTCCGAATCACATTGTGCTACACCTTTAGTATAACCTTTGCCCAAACAATTAGCACAAAAGTCCAAAGAGTCAAGATTTTTATTGACTTCTATTTCTACCTGTGGTCCAGTTGTTGGTACAGTACAGGATACTACTAAAGAATTTCAATAAAATCAACGTCAGGAAGTTAAGTAATAAATTCTTCAATTCTTCTCACATAAAAGCTGTTGTTATTTAATAGAAATCTTGCTGTGATGTTATTTGTAGACAGCAAACTGAGAGGTTGTGAGTCTATGCTGGTACTGGTATGGTATGCTGGTAATCTCTAATACCCCAGGTTCATTTTGAGAATTGATCAAAATTAAACAGTTTTTGGCAACAATGGAAAACTTAATATACTTTTAATCTCTAATTGTAAGTGAATAAAGGGAGTTTTCCTATCAGACAGTATATTATCCTATTATACCCATCCATTTATATTATACTTATTATATTTTATACTAATTATACTGTTTATAATTTGATAGGATATAAAACCAATTAAAATAATAGATCAGGTGTGCTTTTAAATTAGGGCTTTTAAATTGCTTTAATAACAGTATTTTATATAAAAAGCATGTTTTGTTCAGCAGTAGCTGTCGTTATGATTGCTCTCATCGTGTTAAATTAAACTTTTGAGAACAATGACTTCATCCATCAGTGAAACATAATAATCTCCTGCATGGTTCTGATTTGATTGAAGTCATTAACTGCACTGTGGTCAAAGGTGAGTCATCTGTCACGTATTTGTTGTCATCAGCTACTATGGCTGCTTGTTTTGTTTTTTTTTTAATTTCTGTAGTTATATGTCTCTTCAGTGGAGCTAAACATAGAGCTGGGTATTTGGCTAGTTTGCTATGGTGACCCCTAGATGCCATAATATGTAATAATAGCAAAACAGAGCCCCCTGCTTATTGTCTTGTGGGAAATTACTTGCTGACATGTATCTGGTTTCTTGTAGTTTTCTGTCCTTTCTGAAGTCTGTGCAGTCACTGAGTGAAGTTCAGTCATATGTGTTTAGGCTCAGAGAGTGTCTGTGAGAAATCTGTTATAAATTATACATCCGGTGGTGCTAAAAAAAAAGATATTTTTCCTCCTTTGATTTGGTAAAAAGGCTAAGGGTTGTGTTTGTGCAAACTGTAAAAGTGTAACATAGCAAATTATTCCTAGACCCTGGTCTAATAAAGACACCATGATGTGTGCTTATGGTTACAGAGTGTGTGTTTTTTTCCAACAGCTGACATACCAGTTGGCTTTCACCTTGCCAGGCCACCTGCCATGCAATGCATGACTGGAGCACACTTAAGGGGAAGTGGGTGATTAAAATTGCAACAGCATTCTCTTTTTATGTTGCAGGTCTGGACAGTAATGGAAAACAAAGCCTCGCTTTGACTTTGTTGTTTTGTGTGTTTCATTCCATTGTTTTCTGGTATTCATTGTCGGGAGGGGGAAATTGATTCCAGGAGGTGGTTTTATAAGGGCATTGTTACTCTGTCTTGACTACGCTGTCATCAGTCCTTGAACATACCATTATTTTTCGTAAGTGCATCAGCTAGGAGGCATTTTTTTCTTCTTTTTTTTTTCTTTTTGTGAAATTCAATCTGTGTGTTATGAGACTTGTGAGTGTATTGTATTCACCGAAGGAATCTATCACGGTCACTTCGGAGAATTTATATAACGTGGTCCTACTTACAATTGCAAGGTGTTACACACCTGCCGCAAAGTAATTTTTTAAAGATGAAAAATACATAAACAACAACTTGTATAATCACATTGTTTTTTTATTTATGCAGCAGTTTTCAGAACAAAGTCACAAGGATGCAAAACAAATAAGCAGAGATTCCAGAGCTGCATTTTTCAGACATAGTAGATGTACAGTACCAGAAGGTGGGTGGTGGAGGCACTGATGCTCAATCAATAAAAGTCTGATTGAAACTTAAGCTGCATAAATTCCAGTTTGGAAACCAACAGTTCATACCGAAGATCTGTCAAGTAGGATGCTGCTAGTCTGAAATGCTGGTTAGCTAAACTCCCTGTAGAGTTAAAAGCTAAGAGCCTAGCCAGAGGTTGTTGAGCTGCTGCAAGCCTAACAGAAAAGTTTGCAGATGAAAGATGTAGGCCATTGGCAGAAAATTAAAAGTCAGTGAGATGGACACAGAATTTTTCCTCAACCAAAATCCAAATAATATAATGGGGATATAAGATTGGTACAATTTCATAAAAAAGGGCATTTTACCATCGTCTGCTGACCGTGTACATTTGAAGAGTTTCTTTACTGGTTTTCTGCAAACGTTACACAAGTTTTATGTAATGATACTATTTGGATTGCTATTTTCAAAAAACTGGCTCAATCTTAGTTAGACATTCTAGTTAATTTAATAAAACATTCTACTTGTTTTGTAGTTGATCCACATAGAGCTTTGAGGCTTTATTTCTTTTATTTCCATCCAACAAATTCACTACTTTCCCCAAGGAAATTTTGGTATTTCATATTTTCATGATTTTTACTGTCCAACCTGGTGACTGGTTAATGAGCCATATCTCTCTGCATAATCTTTTCCGTCTGCAGAGGAAATGTTGCTTGACCCCGCCATTACCCAGCATGAAGTTGTGCAAGATGAAAATGAATTCCATTCGGTCTAGTTGGAGAGGAAAAGAAGAATTGCATGTTGTTTTTTTGGTTGTTTTTTTCAGCTGGAACTTTCTGTGTGTGTGTAATTGTCATAATAACATGGGTCTGCAGGTTGTTTTAATTTAAACAATAAGAAGGAAGGAAACAAAAAAAACTGATTATAAAAATCAAGCAAGCTTTAATTCTGATTGGCATTAGGCCAATCAAGTCATGTGTTTATTTTAATGTCTTATAATGGAATTAAATAAGTTTGTTGAGAAGCAGAAGATCCTGGCCCAATGAGTGACTCAAGATCTAATTAGGTCGTGTTTAAACCAGTGGTTGACACCATAAATACTCAAAATACTTGAGTTCGGATGCAAAGATTTTGGGACCACATTATCCATCACATCACTGAAGCAGAAACACTCAGTAACCCCAGTGTATACAATTGGAACGTATATAAAACTTTATATTGCAGCTAAAATCCTGAGAGTAGTGGAAGAAGGCCACCTGAGAGGAAGGTGGCAAACATACCCATCCTGCCCCAGGCAGCACATCTTTAAGTTGCAGTGGGGGGGGCGGTGATAGTGGCCTGTGAAGGATCACCCCTCATCTCCCACTCATTGATTTTTGTTTTCCACACTTTGTGTTGTGCCCCAGCCTGCGGGAGGGCCATTGCGCTTCTTGTGCCTTGTCTTACATTAGACCTAGGAGTCTGCTCTTTTTTTAGGGGGGCGGTGGGGGTCTATTTTATTTGTTTTTCTTGGAGACGGAAGAATCTAGGTCTTGTCCACCAACAATATCCCTGTTGTGCCACCAGAGAACCAATAGAAATACAAATATAATTCATCTCTGTCTGACCTGATGCTGATTGCTGCTTTAGTCATATCCTCAAACCGCTATTGGTGGTGTAATGACATTTTGCATTCCCGTACATACACAGGTTCTCTTCTTTGGAGTTTGTTTTTCTGAACCATCTGCTGAATGCAGGTGGCTTTTTACTAGGTCACTGATTATTGGCACTAACCTTTCGTGACTGGTATGCTACAGTGCCTGTGAGCGTAGCAGAAATATTAGGTCAAGACTGCCAGGTAAACTGCCAAAGTCATTTTTTTTTCCTTTCTTTTTTTTTTAAGTTTGTTGTCAGTATGCTACGAGGACCCTCATCAGTACCGCTAACATTTTAGGTTACCCAGGGACATGAAGGGTGACGCAGCAGAAACACAGTTGGCTGTTTTAAAATTTCACATCAACCAGTGTCTAACCATGCTGATGCTGTTTAGGAAGATTGTGGCAGTTCAATTTTACCATGCAGTATTTTTCCTAATGATTTTGATGCTTTTGGGCCATTTATTTGTTTACTCAAAGTCTAATTTAAGAGAACATTAGTTATGTTATGTTATGTGTTATTAAAAACTGTTATATATTTAGTAACCTAAAAAATATATATAAATGTTTTTGTCTTATATATCAGCCCAAGGTTAACCCCTTTTAAAAAGGTATTTTTGTATGTAACGATTTTCTTTAGTGATCATTTTGATCTCTCCACTGGTATTCTCCCTGTCATTTTGACTGCTGTGCCAGCAGTGAGAGCCAGAAGTTCTGCACAAGTGCTCTGTGTGTGTGTGTAATGGAGTGTGTGAGTGTATGAATGGTTGAATGCAGCTTGTAGAGAAAAGCGCTTTTGTTCATTAAGGCCAGAAAACAGCCCCATAATTGCCATCCATTTTACCGTTTACCAATCAACAACAGTACAAACAAAAGGCCCTTATACCTGCTGCGATAATACTCATTAGGCTGCAGCGACGAATGAAACACACTTTGAATATTAGAGGCACCTGAAATATTTTGTGTGTGTGTGTGTGTGAAATAATGAGTATGTTGAGCAGCACAAGTCTACGGCCAAACATTCGGACACAGCCTAGTCTCCATGTGAACAGAGCAGTTGCAGCAGTGTGCCGTGGCAACTAACAATTGATGTCACTTAAACTGGAGGTGTTATGGTTCAGCCACTTGTAGCAGCCATACATCAATCTTGTCCTGATTATCAGAGAACGGCAGACTCTGCATTTACTATCAATTTAATCAGCGTTTTACAGCTGACACTGATATGATTTACACACTTTTCAGTAGCTCTGTAAGTTCAGATCCTTAATCTGACTGTATTTTCTTCTTAATGTACAAATACATTTATTAAAATATTAAATAATGCTCTCAGTTCCAGTAACCATCTGAACTGAGCAAGAACTAGGGTCGTCGGTTCAAATATGAAACATATAACAGATCAATAAATAAGAAGTACTAAAGAAATTCTTTGAGCAAAATCAAAAATGCTTCTGCGTAAAGGCATGAGGCAGATTCTTTGGATCTTCACAAATACAGTGTGAGCTGGGTTTTGCTTCATCCTGTTTTCTTTTAAGTCAAAAGGAGTGAGCAGTGCGCTCCCACATGACCTCGGATACATAAAGGCTTTTTAATGTGAAGGTAAAGATATGTTCCAGTCTTAAAGTCTCTTACCAGGAAACGAGCAGCTGCCTTCTAAAGCTGATCGTACAAGGAGTAAAAAGCCTGTGTACACTAATGTTTAAAGTTGTTGGGCAAAATCCGAATACAAATGACTGCATTATTTATACAGCTCTGTTTTAAAGCAGTGCAATTAAACTAAAGTGTAGGTAGGAGACTCAAAAGAGTTGTGATAACCTAATGTGTGGAGAGGATTGATGTGAGTCAGTGTGTTGTTAGTAAACCAAAACTGTTAACATGATTTACTCTGATTTGATTTACTCACACCGCTGCTTTAATAATTTAAATTGAAAACATACTTTAGTGACACGGGTCAACACTAGGCCATTCATTTACATTAGTTTATTTCAGTTTCACATACTAATGACATGATATCGCAGCGCTCTTAGTCTGCTTTGGCCAGAACATTTCTGATGTCAAAAGAAGTCAAGTAAAAAAACTCCAATACCACAGCACACATCGTGTATTCTCAGAATTGTGGGAAGTTCAAGAGATGGAAAAACAATAATATTAGCAAGAAGAAATTTCTTCCCACTGTTAGTGAGCTTGAACATAAATCTAAAAAATGAAATAAAAAACGATATTTTGTTAGCCTTGGGTGAAAGAACAGATTGCTCAGTACTACTTAGTATGTGACAGCTTTTGTATTTATTCTTTTTTTTATATATTGCAATATCTAATATGTTCTTACTTGGTCCGCCCTTTTTTCATATTAATTCTACACAGATTGAGTTGTTCAATCAACTAGATGTTGATATGTATTAATCTTTAATATTTCAACTTTACACCAATATCCTCATCTCAAATAACCTTCAGTTGTATTTCTCAACCCCAAAATAGTTTTTTTGTTGTTTTTTTTTTTTTTTTTAGGATATTTAGTTTCCTGTGAAGCCTGCTCAAGCAAAGCTAATCCTGCTAGCCTTACATTCCCTCACCCTTGTGCCTCCAACCCTATTTTACTGGGTTTTAGCAGCAGCTGGCAGACTTTGAGTTACATTACTGCCACCCATTAAAGCTATATTTGTTACTAGCTAACAAGAAGTTTCCAGGCCAACTGTAAAAGTCCGACGCAATAAAAGAAAAGAACAGCAGCAGCACTGTAGATAATCACAACACCATTTGTTTTCTCTGCCCCCTAAAATAGCTCCATGTCTTTGCTTCTGCATGAAATATGCAGAGGCACTGGAGAGATTATTTATTTCTAATGAATAATCGTAAGACATTAGATCTACTTGATGGAGCAGCACGTTTTTATAAACACACAGTTAATAGATACAAATTATGGACATACATTTATTATACCGACATTCTGTTGCTCTGTAAAGTCCTTTGTTTTCAAAGAGCATGGACACTGAGAGTGTAGGTACAGTATGTATCAAATGTAGTCACCCTGGTTCCACTGGTGAGTTGTTCATTCAGGTTCCATGACGAGTGTCATCTGCTGAGATATTTAACAGTACAGTATGTCAGCTGTGACTGCCAGTTTGAAAGAGTATGTGAAGCCAACCAGACAATAATAGTAGGTCTGAATATTAATTATATGTAAATTACAGAAGAGGAAGGGGGGGTTAATTGTGTTAATTAAACACTTGTCAGGAGTCAAATCAGACTAATTTTGTTGGGTTGATCATAGTGAATAAATATGAATAAATGGGTGAATTGTTTCTTTTTTCCCGTCTTTTAAATGTCATCACTTGACTGCCATTATTGAATCAGTTACCACAGATTCTAGCGAATTATTAGTCTGGGGTTTAGACGGGTGTTATCAGTGGACAGATCTTAATGTGTGTTCTTTTCCACTCTTTTCCAAGAAATTGCAAGGATTCAGTTACAGCCCATTCAGAAGAACATGAATGCAGGACATGGAGCCAGACTTCATGGCGACTGGAGCTGGCCTTGCTAGAATATAGACAACAAATTTGTAAAGTGCTTTTTCCAGCACTGTTTACAAGTAATTAGAAACCATATACCATCAACACAAACACCTAAATGGACTAGGTTAAGAAGATTTTATTCACAGACATGAATGTTACAGTAGCAAGGATACTTACATAAAGTACATCACAATTACAGTACCTGAGGGTAATTGGAAAATACTCAAATTTTTACAGTGAAACCGATACATCCGTCGGGTATGAAAATGGTTAGGTACATAAACAGTGCTTATATACTCATTGTTTTATGTGAACATAGTGTGTGTTCTATGTGGCCCCATGTGTTTGTTCTCTAACAGGCCAGTTAGAGCGGCATCTGTCAGTCTTTGAGAGACGATAGAATTTCACTCTGGATGTTGATTCTGCTGCTTTTTGTGCAGTATCAGGTGTGGATAAAAACAACTCAATGCGTTGCATTTCCTCCTGCAATGAGCTGAGCACAGGTGAAAACTTGTGCTGGCCTGTCTGTCTGGAGTTCTTCTGGGTTGGCCTTTTTTTTCTTTTCCTCCGTCTTTTTACCACGGATTGCTGAGCAAGCGTCTCTTCAGGCATGAAGAGTCCTTTCTGAATGGTCTGCCTCCAAGCCATTTGTTCTGAGGCTACGGCTTCCCAGGGTATACAGGCTCGGGTAAACACTCGGGGCTTCCAGGGCTCTCTTACTGATTTGGTTGTATCACAGTTGGAGTCTGCCTTTGGGATGTTGCTGTGAAATAATTCTCCATACAGGAAATCCCTGAGGATCCAGCTATCATCTTTTTTCTTTTCGTGACCAAGGCAGGACGTGCCTGGATGTTAAGTGTTGTGCATTCTCTGTAGAATGGTGTTACTGTTTAGAATGCATACAATAGATACAATGGAAATTATTTGATTTTTATTTCTGTCTGGAAACAATGTAGGTAATTTAGCCACTGACCCACTTTTAGGTTAGATTCATCTGAGTTGAGTTATTAGAATCATAAAGTAAGTCTGAGGCAACAGTGCTACTCCCTTATCCTACAGCTGTACATACATACTGTACATAAAACGCTGCTGCCTGTTGCCGTGCAGCATAGATAAAACAAACTGTTCCAACCCTCAGTGTAGACCAAAGCAGGTAAGAAGAAATGGCTCCGCTCTCTTTGTTTGTTACACAAAGCCTGCATGGTGCGAAGCAGCAGTAGCTTACGAGGAGAGGAAACGTACTTTTATTCAACCACAAGCAACAATTTCCATTTGTATTGACATTTTAAGGCCTGCGTGGAGTGCAGGTTAGTTGTGCCTGATTTGTCTTAAAGGTTGTTTTCAATTGTAAACATTTGAACCAAAGCTGTAGTAGGCTCTGAGGTTTTTCTGTTCTTTTCTGAGATGGAAGGTTGAGTTTCCTAATGGAACAGTTTAATATTACACAAGACTGATATCTAATACCTTTGTTGTTTATTATAATGACTATTTATTGATTAATTCAACTAGAAAGGTTTAAAACCTGCTAGTTATCAGTAAGACCTGAACCAGATCCCTGAATTACTGGTGCCTAACCTAAAGTATAAAACCATTCATGCATAAAAATGTTCAGTCAGGATCTGAGCAGTAACCTTATGTATTCAAAATGTCTGTCACCCTTGTCCATTGGGAAGTATTTTTCTCTTTTTTTCTGATTCACGTCATGACTTTGATGGAGCACTGTGATAGAATTAGATCCCTATACGGCTGTCTACTCTGACCCTGCAGTGGCAGAAGGAAATGACAGTATGAGTAATGTTATTCATCCAGCGTAGTTCATTGGATTGAAGGCCAGGCATTGTGTGGTGAGAAAACAATAATCTGTCTTTAATATGAAGCCTTTGTCATCCATTGCGTCCCTGGGACCCTTCAGCTTTACGTTTGGTAACCCTTTTATTTCATGGACGTTTTTTTTCCTAAAATGTTTCCTAACACTTGGCAGGTATCTGCAAATTTTACAGCTTGGCATGGATTCATTGTGAATTTAAATTATCTCAGGTGCTGACATTTCAAGCTGTGTCTAAGGGTGATAATTTAAAGCAGTTTGGGGGTCTTTATTCACATTTTGGAACTGTTTTGCTTAGTGTCGATTGGAATTTTCCATTTAATCCTCATATCTCACAAAGCACAGCATTTTTACAGCATATTGCAGGGCCACAAGTGTCAAGCAGCATACACTGTTTTATATCCCTCTGTATTGGTAACAGCTGTTGCCAAAGGCATAATGTTTTCTGTGTTTCCTTTCTTATTATCATTCTCTTCTTACAAATAATGAAAACAATGAATTAAAAAAAGAAGAAGAATGCAGATCTAAAGGTTCAATTAGATTTAAATATGAAATTTTGTTCTGAAGGTCAAGATGACTCTAAGGAATTCCGTTTCCTTAATATGACTTCATTCAATATTCCTTTCAAAGTCGTCAGGTATGGTCTTTTTTTAACGGTGTCAGAAAACTGACGTAAGTCAGATACCGTGCCTGATATTAGCGTCACCTATTTGGTGCTTTATCAGGTCACCACAGCGGTGGTCTGCATAATGATTTGGCAGTTTTTACGTCAGATCACCTTCCTGGTGCAACCTAGTCAGGGATTTGGGGACTCGGTGATATCAACATGGAACCTTCCTGGTGTCAGGTGGGGGTACTACCACTGCATCTCATCACTGCAGATCCATGCCTGAAAAAGTAAAGGGGGTGAATGAATAATTGAATGAGTTAATGAAAGAATAAATGAGGGATCTTAACCTGTAAGAAGTGAGCTGGTCCCACAAACGTGGCTAATTATTGTTTGCTCTAACTTCACTCAGAATGATTTAATTCAATGTTGATTATTTACTGTTCCTATCCTATCACCAATGTAAACTGTAAAAGTACACCAATTACTTTTATAGATAGGAGATAGGAACCCCCACGTGATTAATATTCTGGGGATTCCAGATTTTATGGGGAAAACAGGCTTTGGAGAAATCCTTAACACACTTCTTCTCTGTTACCTTCATTATCTTGTGGGGTTTTTTTTGTCCAGAGTTTCCAAATGTAATTTAAGAGACTAGGTGACAGTTGACAACAGTCGTTTAAAATATAAACGACACAAAGACAAGTCCTGTCTCACTTTCACTTTGTTACTTTTACCTTAATGAGTTTTACTTTTACAACTGTAAATTCAACTGTAAAGGCTGCCATTAATGTTCAGTAGCGCGTTATTGCTTTCGAGTGAGTTTGTTTGGACAGCGATGACAAAAGTGAATGTGAGTGCATTTTGCTGGAGAAAGGCCATAAACAAATCTTGAATTTGTATGTCTGTGGAAATAAAGTGAACCGTGGGCACAGTTAATGTTAAACAATCATGGACAATTGACATGGAAGAGATTACGTTTGTTTGTTTTTTTCTGAGACATATATAGTGTAGTGTTGCTCAGGCTGCAACACTTCTCTTAATACAAATTTAGAGCTTAGTTTTAAAATCCTCTTATAAAACCATTACCCTCCTGCTTTGAAATCCTCCGGACTGAAAAGGTGGAACGAATATAAGTCTGAGGATTTGACATAGAGGCTCTCAAACCAATACTGACAGCAACACTGTCTCCTTTAAATTACAGCCCAACACAAATAAAGTGCAAGTTTAAAAAGTAAATTTGTGAAGGTAAATAAACAGCTGTTCACAGACCTGTGCATTCATAAAATAATATTTGAAACATTTGCTCTGTTTTTGCTACAGTTGGTGAGTATATGTTTGTACTGGGTATGTATGTTAGTGTTAGCTATTGTTAGAGATGGAGATGAGAAGATGGTTTATTATTATTATTGTTACAGATTATTAACAACACTACACGATTATTATTAGTAGTAGAATTGTTACTACTACTACTAATAATAATTTTATTATTATTATTTTGAATTGTTGTTTTAGGTTGTACTGCTGCAGTTAGTACACTAACTCCTAGTGTAGAGGAAAACTTTCAAGGTGGCCCGGTTTGTTTGCACAAAGCACACAAACTCATAGTGTAGTTGTAGCAGCAAATCTCCAACAAGCACCAGGGCACACACAGAGTGCAACTTGTAATAGCCTGGGCAGAATTCATGGTCAGGAACAGAATGCTAAGGCTTTTATTCAGGATTCACAAAGCCAAAAGGTCAGAAGAAGGCAGAGTGAGAGAGAGCTGGAAGATTGGTAAATTGCTTGCAGCCGGCAGGTTAGCCGTGGAGCGAACAGTGACAGTTTGGCCTCAATAGGAGGCAACAGTTTCAAAAATTCAATCTCAGACCAAGTTGAATTGCTGTACATTTAATGCTATTGTTACGGCTTTTACAAACGGGTCAAATCCGATACTGTGTCATTTGAGGAGTGCTGATATAATACTTAAGGGAATCAACAGTATAACTTATATACACTTTCAACACATTGCGATTGAGGTGCTAAGAGAACACAGAGGATTTTGCTTTGAAGTGTCATCACAACAGGCGGCGAGCACAAACCATTTTGTTTTGAAGTGCAATTTAGAATCCACACGAGCGTCGGCTAAGTGCTACGGCAGGACAGTTTGTGAGAGTGGCACTGACTGTTGGTCTCTATCCAAAATTCTAGATCAAGATCTAGGCTCTGTCAATTTGACCAATGTGTGCTCTTCAGGTTAAGATGAGATAACAAGAGTAAAATGTCTGAACTGGTTATTTACCAGTAAAACCACACATAACATTGATAAATGTAACATTTGGATGAGGGGACGATAATACTTTCTGATACACATGCAGACAGTTTTCAGTCATTTTCAGTCCCCTATTCAAAGAGTAGAGTTAAACGAGGAAAAAAATACCAAACCAAAAGACGACTTTAAAACAGAACCGTTTCCAGACACCTATTGTGACTGGATGCACCTGAATCTGTGAAAGCAAGTCTCCCTTATATAGAGAAATTGCTCCGTGCTGTATTTCTATGATTGATTTCTTGCTGCACACAAAGTGAACCGTGCAGCTGTTATGAAATAGAAAGAAGAAACTATCCGTATGTGACACTGTGTTTGGTGCATTTTTATATCTTTGAAAATAGAAAAAAACACAGTCCAAAAAGGAAGCAAAGCACCCGGCGGTTCTAACCAGCAGAGGACACTGCATGGTGTTGTTACAAAGGCCAGTATCCCTGAAGGATAGATTATCAGTGTTATATCCAGACAGACCAAACCAACATGTTCCTACTGTTTTTAAAAAAAGAGGAAAATCAATTGTTGAACAGTCGTACTGGTGAAAGTGTAATGAAAGGAATTTTTGCTGGGTGATATCCAGATGTTTCTCTTTAATTCATACTAACAGGCAAATGCTAAATCAGTGAACCAGACTGTTTTAGATAGAAGTTTTTATGGACGTTGTAATTAAATCAGATTAAACTAAATTTATCACCCTCTGCTGTGGATAAAAAAAAAAAAAAAAAGAAAGGGGGGAAAAAAAAAAAAAAAAAAGACTGACAGTGACTAAAGAAAAAAAAGAACATTATGTTTGCAGAGTTGAGTTGGAATAATACAAAATAGAAATTAGAAAACAATTAAATACTAGAAATTGTCAGATATTTACATTTGGACAAATATATTTATTATCCATGTAATATACATTCTTTGTATAACTGGCGTTTTAGGATTTGAATAATATTCTGTAGAATTACCCATTTTCATCTTCAACTGCTTCCCATTTTTGAAAACAAATGCATGCAGTATAATTATTTCATGCCAATATATATATATATGATCTGCTGTTTAAAATGTTAATTATTGATTAAATTGTTAATTAGTCATATTGTTGCTTCCAAGCTGCACTCACAGACTGAGTAGCTACAGACGACAAGAGACATTTCAAAAGTTTTTACTAAAGCTGTCAGAATGAAAACGTACCACAGGAGGAAAATGGATAATATCATGATCGAATATGTACACTGGAAGGTCAGTGGTATGAATCCCTTGACCGCAGCCAGGAGTAACATGGGGAAAAAAGGATTAACAATGATCTTCTTTCCGGAGTGGTGGCTGACAAGGTGCCCTTGAACACTTAACCTCTGGTAGCTCAACAGCGGTGACTCTGTCTTCTGTGGAAGTGCTCTGCATTTAACAGTTCCCAGTGTGGGGCTGTGCACCTGAAGAATGTGAAACAGGACGAACCTAAAAACACGTCACCACAAAAAGGAGAGAAAAAAAAAGATTTAGGAGGAAAATCAATTTAAAAAAATATTTGTATATATTTTTTTCTAATTATTTTGGCTGAAATTTATTGGTTCTACTTTTTTGAGTTTGCTAGTTTTTTTTAGTTTTCTTCAATATTATATAGATGTAGATGATTAACAGTGATATATATGGGAAATATATATATATATTTTGTTTCAGCTTGTATTATTTATATACAGGTGATTTGTGAAGTCTCTATGCCGTATGTCGTATACTGTTTATGTGAAAATGAAGCACGCGTTGGGGTTTTTTACTTTTACGGCAGAAAACATTTTTAAAGGAATTCATGTCTTAGTACATCAACAACAGTGCGCAATCGTTCAGACTCAAACGTAGCCACTCTGCTATCAAGTGTCAGACCATGTGAAGCTAAAAGGCTGTTTCCTTCAGGTTCTTTTTATGTGCCTGTCCCAAGCCTGTGTTCGAGACTGTTCTCCGTGAATGTAGTCAGGAAGAAGGTCTGCACAAACTGACTGAGAGAGAGAAAGAAAAAAAGGTTAAAATCTTAGGTAGACTTTAGAAATGTCTGAGGATCTGTTTTCACATAATGCCGTGCGTTTCATTTCCTGGTGCCAAAATAAACTGCTGTAATTATCTTTAGTTTTTCAAACCTCCTCTTTCTCGGCTCCTGTTTACTTCTGTAAAAAAAACAAAAAACACATTTCTCTCTGTTGTGTTCAGGCTGTGGAATGTTTATTTCCTTTGTGCTATGACTTAAACCTTCACCTTCCTGTGTTATTCATCTATTTCATTATCAGAGCTCTCTGTTATTCTGGGGATTTTCTGCATTTACTTAATGAAAAAAATAATCTCTGTTTGTACTCATTCCTTGTTTACACTTAAATGATCTGTAAAGTTTACATGTTAATACATAATGGAATTCATTATATCACTCAGAGTCAAATACTGGAAGTGGTACATACAATAATATATCCATCAATGTCCAGTCTGTTAACCAAGCAGCTCAGCCGCTGTAGCCACTTAACCCTGTTGTTTATCACACGTTGCACAAGTGAGCAGTTTATGAAATTCCCACCTCTGACCTTTTGTTCCCTAACATTTTATTTCCATTTGGAGACCATTAGGGCTCTTCTACAAGACTCTTGTGTGGGAACTTGTTGTCTGTGAGCCCCAACCAAAATGTTAGTTTCTACAGTACAATGCTCTTTAAAAATAATATTAAAGGGCATCCATGAAGCCTTGGTTCTGGAGCATGTACTTAAAAGGATATCACCTAACCTTGTGCTTTGAAATTGAACTATGTATCTAGTTATGCCAGTTGTGTTGCAGTTCATATGTAACATTTTGGTTTTTCACTGATTGGTCCATTTTATTTCTGCTTGGATATTTTTTGCAGTTTTTAGGTCAATTCTGCTTTTCAGTTTTTTTGGTTAGCATAACTTGCTGATACTTATTTTTGCAAGTTTTCCTCAGCGTATCATTTTATACTTATTAGTTATTATGAACAAATTGCCACAGACTGCACTCAGTTATAGATTCTCACTTCGGTTCCACAGCTATTAAATAATTGCTTAGTGACTGGAATGAGGTACTGAATGAAAATGAGTTTCTCTGCCCTAACTTTTCGGACACATAAAACTTTGTGTTAAAGGTCAGAACAACAAAATATTAATGACTTAGGAGTAGGATTAAGACTGTCGTTCCCAACAGCTAACTGTTTTTATTGATCATCGTATTGTAAAGTACTTCCAAGCTAGATAGCTAATATTAACTCCAGCACGTGAGTGTGCAAACTGATCAATTCCAGTCACTATCAGGTCAAGTCCTAGTCCCAGATTATTGCACAGACAGTCCTTTTTGGTTTTGTTCATTACGTGTCTTGTGTTAGTTACCGTGGAAATAAATCCAACTAATGTTCTGCTACAATGTTTCACTACAAAGCCTTTTTCTTAGAACATATATCGTTCTGCACATTTTTATCTGGCCAAGTATTTTTTGACAGCAATATTTATTTTACAACTTTTCTGCTGAAGTTGTAGCGTCAATGCATTCATCAGTGTCACACGTAGCCCAGCCAGCCGGTCAAATCAATGAGAGAGGGCTTTGCAGTTTTTGGATTTTAATTTTGGATGCAGTTAATGCAGTTGTAATAATAATTAACAAAAGCACAATAAACCACATTATGAATGGGTTTGTTGTGAATATAACAGCACTTTTCTCTGATCCATTTCATAAATATGTTCCCTTCTGACACACGTTCTCCTTCCATTTATTATCTCTGACAGTTAGTCTCCCCGTAGATGTTTTTCCTCCAAACACTGTTGTATCCTCAGCATCAGAACCGCAGCACTTGCTGCACACATCAGATTTGGCAGCACATGGTAATCTGCAAACCTTAAGTGTTTCTTGTCTTCCTGTTTTTTTGCTGTGAATGTAATGTGTCACTCTGAGGTGAACAAACACTGCTGGCTGTGTGAAGCTCCCTGGCTGATGTGCTGTGTGGACTGTGTGTGATAACTTGTGCTGAGACCTGCAGACTAATCCGCTCGACGCTGAGGCTTTGTGCAGTGAATTCATCTTCCTGCATTTTACATCACTGACTTCAGGGTTTTTGGATTTGAAAACAACTCTTCACAACTCTTTTTATAACTCATGACAACTTGCATTATTAGTCAGTAAGTATACAACAATGTTCTGGTTTGACATTACTTTTTTGACAGTTATTACGGCTGTATATGTGTGGTTTTTCAAATGAGTGTGTGCAGTGTATATGTGCTTCCACCAGTGTCAGATGGACAGGTTGAAGTTCAGGTATACAGTATTATAGAAATATGAAACCACAGGTTTTTTACATCGGCACTGATATACAATACGTGTGATATTATATAGATAAATATCAAATACATTTTATATATATAAATATATATATATATATATATATATATATATTTACTGTGCATTTCTTTTATTTTGTGAAGGATGCTGCGTTGAAAGACCAGCTGTCGACAGCAGTGTTTTGAAACCTGTCTTTATTACACAGGAAGCCAGTGAGTTGAGAGATACAGGAAAAAGTTTTTCAAAGATTTACTATCCGCCCCCCTGAGAAGACCCACGTCTCCGGGCAAACTTAATATCAATATTGATGGTTGTCAGATGCTTTTTTTTTTCAAGATTAAAAAAAAATGCTGATATTTGGAAACCTAATATCACAGCACAGGAGACAGGTTATACCTTTGACTCCAGCAGATTTAGTTCAGTTAACTGCAATCATTAAATCATTTAATGAATAAACTTTTTTGAAGGGGGTGTATACTGTATCAGCTTTTAACTGTTACTGCAGTAACCTTGAGGTTCTGGAATACTGTGGTATTTGAATTTATGTTCTTAAAGAAATGTTCCATTTAAAATGTGCTGTTTTTGAGGACTGTTTGTGTTTATGTTAAAACGTGTGTATCCTTTTTTTCCACAGATGCAACGTAGACAGCAAAGTTACACGAGTGGCATGGCTCAACCGCACCACTATACTATTTGCAGGAAGTGAGAAGTGGTCTCTGGATCCCCGCGTCATTCTAATGGAAAACACAGCTGTCACAGAGTACAGTATCAAAATCCAAAATGTGGATTTGCATGACGAAGGCCCATACGTCTGCTCCATCCTCACAAATAAGAAACCAAAGTCCACGAGGGTGCACCTCATCGTTCAAGGTGAGTACTTTTCCGTCCAGCCCATGTAGTCCTCTCTAAGATAAGAGAAGTGATGGAACCTTTGCGGTCCGCCTGGACTGTTTGAAAACTCAACCTGTTCTTCTACTGCACTCCGGTAGTCTTGAGACTTGAATCAGATCCAATAAGAACCCTGTCCTGCTCTGTTTTAGGATACTGTGATTAGATGGAATCCAGTGAGTGTTGACCTGGTGATGAAACTGAGATTCAATCTCAATTTCATTTCAGATTGCTGATGGATATTGATTTAGGCCACAGTACAGTGAAAAAATGTCCTGTCCCAGTTTTGCCCCAAACTTCCTGAAGAACGACTGTCAGCATTGGGAAATGATGAAATTGTTTTCCTTCCCAGCAAAATTCCGTTAAGAGTCGGAGCACTGCCAAGATGCAGCCGCACTAAACTAATGTGTTTCAAAAAAATCTGATTAAGTGTTTCTGTCAGAACACACAGACTTCCAGTATTTAAAAAAATAATGTTGGAAAATGGAAATTAAACCCTAAGACATTGTACTATGTATTATTTTAAACTAGTGAAATGTATATTTTGGAATTAGTTTTTTTTTGTAAAAACAAACAGCAACCACTAAATGTGTTTTGTGCTGTTTTTCAATTAACTATATATACAACCTAAAATGTATGAAGGCATTTTCTCATTCTCAGCCACATTGAAAATATTTACATCCAGTAAAATAATGTATCAAACAGTAAAACTTCATATCGTGTTGAAGGTTCCTTCCTTCCCTATACCTTTTTTAGACAAAGACAAATACAGAAGTATTCATTTATTATCAAACACAATTTAGTGTGTGTTCTCTGGCCTAAAGTAAAGTCATCCAAAAAGGCAGCTGATGTGACAACTTGAAGGTGATTTGTCAGTTATCAATTAACATAAAGGAAATATATCTTTCATATCGGTCAAGAGAAACAGAGAATAAAACAGACTCAATTGTAAATTTAACATTTAACAATATCTGTGATTTCAACAGCTATTTATTCCTACAATTGGCGATAACATGCAGGGATGGCCAGCTAACACTTAGCTAGCACACAGTTACTCTGAGGCCCACCGGGGACAGCATCCAACAATACAATATCTCATCCAGAGCCCAAACTCTTTTAACAGATGGTTCTAGCCAGCTAAATCAGACAGCTGCCACTGAGCAACTTGGTGTTTTCACAGTGTCTTTATGTGTCAGGAGTCAGGGGAGGTGGCTGCTCTGGCAGCTACCAAGGTGAGCGTGGTAATGTGTCATTATTTGTCATGGGGCCATATAGGACCAGTAAATGATGAATGTTTCATGGGCCCCAACATGACAGAGTATATCCTTCATCTTTGCATTATAGGTTAATATATTTGACTGGGACATTTATTATCAAATGTTTGTAATTGTACATTTCAAAACTCTATAGTGAGTGATGTTGTGGGGTTTTTGGTAGTCTGGTAACTTTGGCTGTTGCATAGAGCCATAACATGTTTTAGTCCTTTAAGACATGCCATTTCCAAACACCAGGTAAGACTCTGCAAAGGTCAGGCAGAAAATGCAATTAGAGATCTGTCAATATAGACGCAGCTTTAACTCCAGTCATTAGAGCTTTCCATTTGAAGCCAATACTGACATCTTCAGTGTTTTAAAGTGTCATTAGCCTCAAAGCATCATTGTCAGAGACAAATTTTAAGGTTTTTCTTTTTTAAAAAAAGGAAAAACATTCAATTCTACAGACATTTTTTACATTTATTTTCAAAATATATTAATATATATCTATCTATATATAAATATATAGATACATATATATATATATATACTTGTTTTGGTGGGATTTTTTTTAGATAAATTATTGAAATTAGCATAGCCACAGTGTGGCAGGAGTGGTTCCTGGGACCGTGGTTGATTTCTTGGACTTCTTATGTTCTTTCAGTGAGTACTTTGGTTTCCTCCAACACTCATAAAACATGCAAACTAATTGTTTACTCACACTTCAAAGTCAAAGTATTAAGGTGAATGTAACCACAAAATAATCAGGTGTCATGTGATGGACTGGTAATCTTTCAAGGGTGTGGCCCACCAGTGTGATCTCAGCCCCTCTATGACCCTTAAAAAGATTAAAAACTATACAATAAATAAATAGTCATTTCAGTTTACACTTTGGCTTCCATCCTATTGAAACATATAAAAAAACATTGAACATAACATAGTGTGTTTGTCAGCGTTGCTTGTTTTTTGACAGACAACAATGAAGCATATTGTTTATCTCTCCCATGAGCTGAAAATCATTTCTCTTAGATATGGTGATCAGATTCAGTGTCTTAAGGGCAGGAGTAAAAAAAGAAGACAAAAAAAACACAGGTCACACAGACTTGTTTTGTGGGTAAAGAGAAACAAAAAGCTTGTTACAAACTTGTTTTTCTGACATTAAATTGCAGTGAGTGAATGATTTATGAAGTAACAGAGGCCAGGAGTTATATTTTTATACCTCTCTGATGTTGTTGTTGTGTTTATCCTGTTTTGGGACGTGTGCCATTAGAATAAGTTCTATCTCAATATTTTAGAGAACGTTGAGGTACGCTGCCAGTCTAACATTGTAAAATAGTGAAGGGTGTGCGGTGAAGAGCACTCACGTAATGGCTTAAAATCACAGCCTAGTATTATAGTCTGCATTGGCTCCATTGCCTATTTGTCAACCCATACCTGATGATAAACAGCACAAAAAGAGTGACATTGCATCGTAATTGCAACTTGTCAAACTCAAGTTTTAGTCATGTGACCTCAGTTTTAAAGATGCTGCTCATCCTTTCTAACTCTGGACTGGCGAGAGTAAATACGATGAGTGGCAACAGTAGTGCAGGTGGTCCGTGGAGGATGTTAGTATTTCCTTTAGTCCCTGTGGGTGCTCTTCGCTCCTGCTCTTCAGAAATGGAAATTGGTGTTGAACCTGCTCACGGAGGAGGACTCCAAAACCTAACATCAATCAGTGTGGTGACCTTGTCAGCCTATACCCTAAGGAATATAGTGCATCTGCTTCCATGGTGACTGCACACAGGCAGAGGACTGACTTTGGTGAAGCCTCACTGCAAGACAGAATAACATCTTGGAGTGTTTTGCAAAGAATTGTGTAAGAGAAGAAAAGGGAACTAGATTACACATCAGGGAGCTCCATTGTTCTATATTGTAACAATAAGGTACCAGATCAGGAAATAATCAAAGACATGAGTCACAGTATTATGGCCTGTATGCTAGGTATTTCCCTTTTTTATTATTTTTATTATGGTTTGTTTATACGTCCAAAACTACATTAAAACAGATATATATAAATCATCACAAATATTTAACGTGTATTATATATATTCACAGGAGCAACAATTTATATTCACTAAAATGCACAGCGTATACACAGAATGTACACAAAAACATTTAGGGAAATAATAACAACACATGCCAAAGTTTGAAAGCCCAGTTCCTACTTTGTTTCATTTTCAAATTTGTGTATTTGTAACAAACATCTTCTACAAAAATGTGTAGTATGAATACATGTACCATTACAATCCCAGAAGACTTTAGAAGACCAGGCTACTGCCCCATCTTTGCAATGTAGCCCTGAAAATAAATTTCACCTCCACCAATGAAATTTAGTGTACACATAAAAATGCCCAGATGTACAAAGAAGCCATGTCTTCCTTTTCATAATTAAAAAAATCCTGCTCCAGGGTTTATTGTCATCTCCTTGCATAGGGTCACCAAATCATGTATAAAATAAAAAGGTATTAAAAATTCAGTAAAAAATTAATCTCAGCAGTGTAGACTTTATACTTTACTATACCAATTATACCTGTTAATAATCAGACATGGCCACAGTGCCTTCCAATGGAGGAAAAATTAAGTGAAAATGCCACGCTTTAATCTTTGACCTACTGCTAATTGCAAATATGGTAATCTGATTCACGTCAGACTTTATCACTCAGACCCAAAGACCTGTATGATTATTAGAATGATGAGCTTTCATCAGGTTTGAAGCAGGGTAACCAATGTCACTTCCTACTATGACAGAGAATACTGCTGCAGCTTGACCTTGTTTAGAATAATCTGCCCCAAAAACTTCACTGGTTTGACAGGACTTGTGTTCCTACCATGATAATCCAGCTAATTAGTCTAATGTCTACAGGAAGTTGCATAAGTACATGGATGTTTGATGGTTTGACATGAACCTCGGCTCTTTTCCTCCATTCTCTCTCCATTTGCTTCACACTTTCCCATACTATTTCCTAAATTAAAAGCCGGCCAGCTCAGTGATCGCCACTCAAGAAAGTTCAACAATATGGCCCCTGCTGCATATTTGTTCTGAAAAATGAGAAGGACGAATCATATTCAAATCCTACAAA
>NC_024325.1:4982318-5010354 GCF_000523025.1 Cynoglossus semilaevis | reverse complement strand
ATCAGCCACTATCTGATGGCAATCAGAACAACCTGTTGTGAAATAATTCTCTCATCTATTTGAAATTTTTTGGCTGGATTTCAAATCCTACGGTAATCAAATTTATTGAGCACAATCAAAAAGAACTGAATGGACGCATATTTAAAAGACATAAAACAAGGCATGAATGATGGTTAAAAAAAACAGACATAAAAGTAGACTACACCATTTCTGAGAAATATGTGTTTTAAAAAGTGAAAGCAAAGCTGTCTGTTCAATGTTCAATGTTAGAAGACAGTTTATTCCACAGTGTAGAAGCTATGAACTAAAAAAAACACCAGATCTCCACCACTAGTGGACATAAATGTGTCCTACAATAGTCAAGTCATATTTAGTCAAACCATTCGTACATTAGCCTTAGAAAGATTATCAACCCAAGTCTGGTGTTGTAGTTGCAGAAATATGTTTTAACTATTGTAACTGTGTTTTGGTTTTAACTTAACCTCTTGTGACCCAAAGAAAATAAGTTGTTATTTGGATTTGGAGTTCCCATGCTCAGAGTGCCTTCTGTCACAGACAAAGTATTTACTATAAGTAGTAATAAGTATTAAAATTATGAAAATTTAAAAAAGGACATTACAGCTATGTTTTTTTAGACATCTGTTTTTTTTTCCTCTCATCGAGTCATAAGATATTTTCATCATGCACAGAGCTGGCGCCAATCTGTTGCACAAACACGCAGTATCAGATGAACATGTGCATACATACAGTATCAGATGTTTTGTTATTGAGTACATATTCCCCAGCTGTCTCCTTGGCAAGGGGGTTGAACATGATTAGTTTTTTTTCACTAGTTTACAAAAAAAGTTTCTTCCACAACATATATTTTGCCAGGAAAGAACTAAACGTTTGTGTTTAGTCATTAGTCATTAAGGATGTTGTCCCAGCACACAGACACAGATATTACTGAAGGCATCATATGGTGCATCTGAGCAGTCCAGACGTTAAAGTATATTTTTTTGGTGTTCCTAAATGAAACATTCCAAACTCAACATAGTGTAAATATGTAAACCTAGACATAAAATGACATGCTGGTGATGTTATGTTCATTTAAGAGGCCTTCTACAATCTGACAGCAGTAGTGATACCATTTAATCAAGTCGTCATGGATAAAAATTAAATATAAATACATAAAAAACAAAACAGTTGTTTGTTACCTCCCAGGTATGCTCTCTCGCTGAGCTTTTTTTTTTCTACATTTCTGGTGAAGGAAAAACACAGCCGCAGCTGTAACACAGATGTGAGGGATAAATGTCAGCAGTTTCCAGGTGAAAATCGTTCTGATGGAGAGCACACTCTACCACTTTGTTAGGCTTGGATCCCTTTGCACTCCTGCTAAATTATTGAGCTGTTAGTTGCAGGCAGACAACAATGTAATAAGAGGCACTCGTATTGATTGGTGATTAATTAAAATGCCATCTGTGAAATGCAAATGTCATTATCGTTGCACTTACACGCGTGCCTCTCAATAGGGGATTTGAATTATTGAGCAGAGCGGTGCTAAGACCTCATTGTTTTATCGAGCTCTCCGACACTTTTGTCGCCAACAGCCAGACGATGGAGGTCCTCAGACTCTATACACTGTACAGCTCTATATTTCAAACACAAACACACACACATATTAAAATGCACTGTCCTAAGTCCCAAAGGACAGAGTGGTTAAAAACAGTTTCAGCGGAGACACTCGGCGAACAGCTTTCACTGCCAAGAATGTGACAGCACCTTTGGAATCCTCCCGCATTCAAATTGAAACACTCCTCTGAGTGTCAGCACTTTGGCCTTGTTAATGTAAAAATTGAGTGCGCGGACAGAAGATGCCCACCGAAATACAGCATGCACAGCACGTAGAGTGCAGTGGATGTACAGTTTAATGTACTGTTTAATTAGTTTCCTGAGTCCTGGAGTCTAAATCAGAATTCAGAGGGTGCACTGTTTATATACAATAGCTTGATACAGTGTTAAACAAAACAAGGACATCCACTTAAGGTTCACTTATAACTTTGCATTAAAGAAAGTCTTTGCTTGATGATTTATTGTGCAATTAATTTATTTACTGTGTTTTACTTCTATTATTATTTTTGTCCCCCTTTAATCCTCCCTTAAGCTGAGAATTTATGTGAATATTATTACAAATTGCAATAAAAGAATAGCCAACAAAGACTGCTAGTCTTGTGGCACAATACATACCAACAAAGATACTGAAGACTTTTGCTGCAGTGACCCCTGACACGTTTTCTTTGTACATGTTCATTCCAACAGTGGGAAAGTAAATGTTGTTCAGTTCACTCACAAAGTAGCCTGGATGGACTACAGGATTATCCCAGTTAGTTTCATCAAGTGTAATGTTGCAGCTCTGTGTTTTTCTGATTAGGGCAAAGACTGTCTCTGCTACAGAGTGGAGCGTCGGTCCTTTTAGTTCAATTCACTCCTGGTCTAATAAGCCCCGGGGCTCATTAAAGAGTGTGTGGAGTCTCCTTTTCTCACAAAAAGCAAGTAATGAGGCAATTGAAATATTCCACAACATTAGGATAACTGGTATTGTAGAGTGAGTCTATAAGCTTTACTTGTGCAACACATTTTAAAGAGCTTGTTCGCCCTCAGGGGTGGTCCCGATTTCACTTTATTTTTATTTATTTATTTACTTTTTCCCCCCACTGTTTTTTACAACAGTTTTGATACAGTGATGTTGCTATGCAGATACTGGAAGGTTGTTTTAGGTTAGGTAAATTGTTAGGTACCAACGTTTCAAAAAAGACACTCTACCAGAAAATATGGGCCAGCTGACTGTGTTGGCAAAAATGTCTTCCTTTGGAAACCAGTTTGTCTGTTAATCTGAGCAAAAACGTTATACCAATTTTCTTAAAGCAATAAAAATATAAAAGTCATAGAGCTCCTTAAAGTATGGCTTGATTCTAGATGATGCAATATATTTAAATTATTTTTATTTAAAGGTCTGTGCTGGATTTAAACTATTTGTCAGACCTTTCTCAACAGCAAATCCCCAGTGATCTTTTGGTTCAAGATGAGAAGAAATATTATTGGTCACCACATGTGACTGACACCGACAGTGACAAGATAACATCACAGACCTCAAGCTGTCAGTCGCCTATTGTGATTGTCAATAACACCCCGTGGTTGCGATTCCTAATGGATGATCCAACTGTCAATCCCATTACGGTGAATTATTTTCTTCATCTTGTGTCAGTAAATTTTGGATAAAGGTTTTCAATTAAAATAAATATAAATTAAAGTAAATAACGTGAACGTTTACTACTAAAACTATAACTGACACCAGAACAATTTGAGTTCCTGACCTTAGATGTAAGGTCAGGTGAACTTCTTATCAGAGAATTCAAGTCTTTACAGTAACTGGGATGGTTGAGTCTGAACAGTCGACTTCCTCGGCCCAAAAAGATCACTATTTGCAAGCACAGGGTTTTCGACACCTTTATTGTCTTTGCTAGAACATCCTTTGAAAAGTCATGTCTGTGCTGCGACAGATCAAAAGACAAAACTTCAGCTGCTGCCTCAGCTCGAATGACATTTTGCAGTATTGGCTGTTTCCATCAAAGAAACATCACTCTCCTGGCATATTAATTCAGCCTTGTCTGCAGCAGTGTTGTCTGAATAGGCCCTGTATACACCTGGCATTTTGAGGTTAATGTAGTTTATTGTCACTATCAAGTCCTGCCCTGCACTGGCGCCTTCTGGATGTAGTCTCTACAATAACCTTAATATGTAAGGTTACTATGTTACAATTAAACCAAAATGAAAAAACTGAATCAGCGTTTAAAGAAAAGACACAAAAAAAGATTTTCATTAAATAGACAAACAAACAAAAAACAACAGAACAAGAAACTAGCTTGTCCACTGGTTTTACATGAGGTTTTACATGTTCTGTCACAATCTTAATTGTGTGTATTTTTATATCACAGTCTCAGTTTACAAGGAGGATCATTTGCTTGACCTTTGCCAAACACAACGACAGTAACCCGTGTGTCTTTGTAGCCAAAGTCATCCTATGTACAAGGTTTAACCTGATATTTTGAGCATGTGGGCGTAATACACTGATGCTCCGCTCCAGCTCCGGAGTCTCGTGCTGGGTGTCAATCTGATTCTGATCTTTTAGCTCCAGTGATTGATTGGCAACATCCTCCTTATGGGACTAGATTTAGTCACAAGATCTATTCTGTTGTGCAATTGATCGTTGGCTCTGCTGGACAAGTAATGAACAGAGTACACTGAGAACACACTGACAGGATGACAATCTTTGCATCTACTTAGTAATAATTGTATTTTTGTTGAATTTATTTTTAATATCAAGCTATTTAAAATTTTAATCACAGAGTAGCTGTGGATTAATCATTAGACAAAAAGCAACTGTTTTTTTTTGTGACTAATCCAAATATTAAAAAGCATTTTGCTTCATAAATTTGGTGGATTTTAGTCATCACTCTGCATTTTAAGGGTCTTTCTATTGTCTATAAATGCAGGCAGGGTCTTGAGGCATTTTCTTTAACCTTGAGGTCTTTTGGAAATGTTTCTCCACAGTGTGTGAATAACATCGTGCATATCGACTGTGTATTGGAGCAACGATTAGCCATTGGACGATGCAAATAGTATACAATAAACTAACTAACTGACTAACAGTATTGACTTTTAAACATGTGCCTGTATACATGTGTTGGACTGGCAAAAATATACTACGTGTACATCACTCTCCCATGATGACTGCTGGGATTTGCTCCAGTTCCCCCTGTGACCCTGATTAGGATTAAGTGGTAGGAGATAAATGAAGGACTTGTGTATGGCATAGTCTTGTAGTCTATTGAAGAGGATATATGGCTGACAACATCACATTTGAAAATTTTAGTTTGGCAAAGAAAACATTGACACTCAATTTTACCGCAATTATTTAATACTTTTTCCCTGCCTTTTGTGTATCCATAGTTAGGTTCCATAGTGTAGCACTTAGCATGCCTGCCTCGGAAACAGAGAGGCCTGGGTTCTATTCCCAGAGGGATACATGCTTGATAATGTTAATCCTCCTCTGTAAGTCGCTTTGCATAAAAGTGTCCACTAAATGCATGAATGTAAATGTATCCACACAGTGTAATAGTTCTACCTGCTCTACGTATTTCTAAGAAATGCTTTCAGGCTTCTAGCAGCCTTTGTGTATTGAAGGTCGGACTCAAAATATTCCTTTTACTTAGAATAAAAAAAAAATGTTTTCAAACAATATACAGTGAAAGCAAAGGATCCTGTCAACTGCATCGAGGCTCATTTATTCACATCTCTTCAGTCATCAGACATTTCAGTCTTTTATTAAGTTTTTATGGCAAATGATCATTTCATTTTATATTATATATCTTTTTACAATCACTTTCAGATAGACATGGCTCCAGCTCTAGCTGTGACCTTTGGCAGCATGGAGAGGTTGGCAACAATATTGGCGAGTTTTAATAAATAACATTATAAATAACGGGTTTTGTTTATAATCTTAAGGTTTTATGTTGTCGATATTGCGGGAAATATTAAAAGAAAGTCCAACAGGCAACTTCTATCTTCTCTCCCTGTCAACTTATCATTGATAATATTACATGGCTGGAGGTCTGGACTAATGGGTAATTTAAAACCATGCTACCTCAGCCAAGATTTGTGTTGTGCACTTCTCATGCTGATCACAAGAAAATATATTGTTGCAGTGCATCATACCCAGCCGTTCGGTTTCACTTTTTTGCTGCTGTCATTACATTTGACTGGATGCGGAAACAAGATGCAGTGGGTCCCATATGAGCACTGTCTTTGAACTGAGTACACTTGGCAGTTCGAAGGCAAGTGTTACTGCATGTGTCTTTTATACCAAGCAGCGGGAAAATCTAACCTAGTTTATTTGTATCTCAGCAAAGTGTGAGCAGGCACAAAAGTGTTTTATCACAGTACCCAAGCAGAAAGGTTTGGATCTCTTTTTTGTCAAGCCTCCTGGTGTAGGCTTTCCTCTAAATTAATGATAACCACTGACACACGGAATGTAACTGAGATTTTTTTCATAATTGTCTTTAGGTCTAATAAGCTGCCTTTAAAACCCTAATATCAATGTCACTGTCGACACTGTGCCCTCAGCGTACCCATCTATCTACCTTACAATAACTTGCCAGTTGTGATTTCTACCATCCTTAGGCACCTCTGTAACAAGGTAAAATCTCTACATTGTCCATCACTAGTTGGTCTTTCTGTATAGAGTTTGCATGTGTTCACGTGTGCATGGGTTTCTCCATGTACTACAGTTTCCTCACAGTCTACAAAGCTAATTGTTTGCACTAAATGGTCAATTTAGGTGTAAATTTTACTGTAAATGGTTGTTTGTCGTCAAAGTCGAAACTGTATTTTGCAGTTTTCAGTGTATCATGTTCCCATAAAATATGGGAATATCATTCTATTCTGGCAGGTAACAAAAACAAACATCACAAAAAGAGATGCCTTTATATCAGACCTGATGTTAAATAAACACCCAGGCAGAGCATCCCTTTCCCCTTTGATTCCATTTTCTAATTCATTACTGTTTGGAACTGGCCGACTGTGCCTACATGAAGACTGACATGTCCTTAGGCACCCAGTCACATCCACCACCAGCATCCCCGGTGGCAGGGGAGCTGTGTTTTTAATCACCTGGCTCCTGGCATTATCAAGCTGGAGGAGCCATCACCAGCTCTGCACACAGATGCTTATTCATTCATCTCTGCCAGAGGTCAGTGCGACTGAGAAAGTGGCACCTGCTGTGTCCTTAAACCACCCAGCTTCACCCCTCTACACTGGTGCTGTGGTGCCTCTTTAAGGCGCCACATGTTGCATTTGATTCTTGTCGAATCATTACCACATCAGTTGAGTGGCAACAGTTTAATTTGTCCAAACAGAAAGCCGTCGTACATGAGTCTCTCCATTGAATTTGGCAGGAAATCTGTTGGAAAGTTTAACAGCCTCGTCCTGTTTTATTTAATGTATTATAAACTAGTTGTGTTTGGCTCGTTAAACTCAGCAATGCATTTGTTTTACATTTCATGACAGTTTAAAATCACATAAAGTGATCTTCCCCTTGGCAGTAAAATCATAATGGCTATTTTATTTTAACCTGACCCCTAAAGCTGCTGTATCACTTTGTCCAATCAGGAGCCAGAAATCTTATATATATTTAGTAGGGAGTTAAAGAATTCATAAATATTGCAGTACTGTGTTTTTTCACATTTTCACTTTTTATAATTGTTGCATGCCATTTTTCCTCTGTTAATATTTACAATATTTCTTCATCTTTCAAATGGGTTTACATCTATTGTGTGTGATATGTATTTCAACATTAACATGTTTAATAAAAATAGGAAAATATAAATAAGAAGCATCTTGAGCTAAAACCACCGGTAGTGTTTGTGGAGGCTTTAGCCGGACATCCAGTGACAAGCTGACTGACACAATTGCCAAATGGATTCCAAGTGGCTTTAGACTGATTAATGTTGTTAAAGATAACAGCTTCACAAAAGTTTTGAAAGCAACTCTTAATGCATTCTACAAGCCACTGTAATCCAGCAACCTTATGAAGCAACATTTTGAGTTATACTCTTATATGAAGGAATCATAATCAAGAAAGTTGAGTTGATCTCAATAATTACAAGTAATTAAATCAACAATTAAGCATGATTGATTTTAATTAATCCAATGCTATCCTTAAAAAAAAGCCGACATTTTGGAAGCCAGAGTCATAACATAATAAAAAAAGAAGAAAAGTACATAATAATTGTCTTAATATTGTGTTATAAATGTAGACATCTAAGTGCAAATATTTAATACAGTTTTTAGGATTTGAGACATAAAGACCTTTGTAGTATTGCTTTTTACGTTTGGTACAGAAAAATATGTCTGTGTTGCAGATGTAGTTGTTTTCCCCCTTTATTGAAGGAAAATAAACTCCCAACTCGTCTGTTGTTGTTATTATTTATAATTGCCCATACCAATGCTTTACTTAGCCAAATAAAACCTTGGTGTATATTCCAAACAAGAGTGGTGTTTGGCTAATGAGCACTTTGGCAAAAGACATAGGGAGAAAAACGAAAAAAAAAAGAAAGAAGTTAGTCATGTAAAACACCACCAAGCATGCCTGAATATTGTCGTATTTTTCAGCTAATTTGAGTCTAATTGAGTCCCAAACCCAGAGGCTATATTTAACCTCATCACTACTCAGATCATGTGGAAGAGTCAGCCTCATCGCTATAGTGTCATTAATTAACCTGAGCAAAACATCAATCATGATTCTCTTTTTCCCTTCAGTACCAGCAAGGATCACCAACATATCCAAGGATATTACAGTGAACGAGGGCAGCAATGTTAATCTCATGTGCTTGGCCGTGGGTCGACCTGAGGCCAACATCATCTGGAAGCATCATTCACCAAGAGGTAAGCCCTGGAATATTTTATTTCCCTAATTCTTTTCATTTCATTAAGACCTAAGTTAAACTGAAACAGCAGAGTCAGACACAGCTCTGAATGGACACATTATGGTTTAATGTTGTCTGTCTTTGCTCAATTGTTCTCAAGGTAAACCATGGAAAATAGAAATTATTTTAATTTTGGCTCTGTGGTTGATCTCACGAACATTTGTGCCTAGTACGTTCTCTGTCAAAAAATGCGACTAATGGGCTTGAGTTCTACATGCTCTTGATTTGCTTGGTAGGCATGGAAATTGAAAAATGACAGTATAAAAAAATAAAGGACCAGTGGAGGTATGGTGGTGCTGTTGCATTTATAGTGCACCTTCTCTGCATCAAATTAGCACAACACAAACAAAATACATATCTGGTCCAGAGGTACCTGGTCCATTCTTGTTATCACTAAGCACACTGTCTTTGAGAAAAGTTGATGTTTAACCCTCATCCACATTCACTAAGACAAGTGCCCAATAAGTACATAGTGATCGTCATTGGAATATTAGCTCCCAAGCCAAAAAAGTGTTGACACCATTGCACTATAAACTGTCGTCAAATCCTCCGTCAAATTCCCTAATGTAAATGCCAACCTTTTAAGATTATAGAATACATTCTAGTGCACAGTCTCCTTTTACGGTATGTCCAGCAGGTTAAGAATCATTTAGACTTGTAATAAAACAGGCTTTACCCCAAAGATTTTCAGGCTTTGATAATTTGCCCAAACCTTGTTCCCTCTTTTGGTCTAAGTGGATTATAAGTCATTAAAACACAACATGCAGTTCCAGAGGACCCAGCTCCAATTAACCACAGTTTCTGGCCCATAGCCAAAAAGCAGGTTTGGTCAATTCTACTATGGTTAGTCTGAAGGAGTGCCAGAAACGGCTGCTGGCTGCTGGTATACATATTCATGCACTTGTGGTTCGTCTTCTAATTGTTTTGGCACTGAGGTCCTGACTGAGAAACTCTGTCTCCATAGGTTTCGCTGTGTAGCTGCCAGCGTTACATGTACTTTATGCTCAGTAAGCAGCTGTGACTTGGTTCACTAGGTAATATCTGGATCCAGCAGGTTATATATAACATCAGCTGCTGCCAGCTGCATCATCCCATTGGTCAAATGATATCCTACTTAGTAACTTTGTTGTTGAAAGTTAGACAAATCTTTAAGCTGAACTACTAACTGATTTTGTTTTTTCACAAAAGTAAGGAAATGTCATCATATCACATATGAATCAATATAGATAATTAGGAAAATCAATATTCAACCAGGAACAGAATGTTTTTCAAATTTAGAACAAAAGGTTTTGTATTGCAGTAATGTTAACAATTATTTTCTTTTGTTAATTTAAATATATTTTCTTGTCTGACTCTGTCTGTTTAAATATGCAGAAATGTAGTATTATCATTATTTATTTATTATTAAATATGAATTTATTATTAGATATACAGAGTTTATTATTATCTAATTTGCAAAAAAAATAACAATAATAGGAATTCATTGTCATCCTAAATCACTGCATTAGTGTGTGTATGTGTAGTATAGTCAGTAGTCAGTTCACAAGTTGGAACCCTGAGGAACGAGGAAATGTACAGCTGCACTGTCCAACTTTAGCTTGACTTTGAAGTGTAAAGATGCTGTCAGATTTCATGTCCAAGCGAAACGCGAGCCATGTTGCCATTTCACTCTTAAGCAACTGAGGCATTACAGTTCATGCCCATAAATCCTGCTGGAGTGATGGTGACATAGGAACTTCCCAGAGAGTAGCAGCCCATAAACGTGCGGCCTCCATGGTCGTTTACTTAATATATATAGTCTGTCAATTTATGTCTCACCTTTATTTTGCACGTCGCAAGCCTCAGTCCCCATTTCAACTCGGTGGGAGCTTCATAAATAATTCAGCAGTGTCCACCGCACCTCCAGCAGCTGGCCACTAAAAAGGACTATAAGATATATTTGGTGTGGGGACCAGTTTATTCAGGGGGACAATGCAGTATGGATCCCTGTGGCCCATTAAGGCTCATTAAAGTGGATAGGTGGTGAATGTGCGCTCTCAAACATGTCACTCTGCCTTTTCCTTCTTCAAACGACTGTGGGCTGAAAGGCTGTAATGTGCGTAATGTGTGCTCTCCTTTACTGTTATAGTGACTGAGCTGCCTTTATTGGCATTTGCTGTCAGTTGCCACAGTGAGACCTTCTCAGGCTGTTATGTAGTGTCAACAATGTCACATAAGACAGTACCACAACCAAATACCTTTTCTTACAGTAAATGGAGTTAGTCTTCGGAGCTCCTTTGCCTTTGTTAAATTTTACTGATATTTGAAATTTACTGTGCACAAGTCTGGATTGTGTTAGGTTGTTGTGTTTGTTTGTTTGTTTGTCTGTTTCTTTGGAATGAGGTGACATTGGACTTGGAATAACAATGTTGTTCTGTCAGTCACACCTTTGTTTGGTGAAATTCTGATGCCTTCAAACTGCACTGGGTTTACTTAATTCATGTGAATGAATTAAGGAAACTCTGTCATTGTGTTCTACTTTGGAAATCTGTTCCAAAAAAGAATCTGTTGAATAGATTCCTAAAAAAAGAATCCACGTATTGTTATCCATAACTGTATAAAAATACCAGTAAAATAATATGAAATAATATTCCTCACATTAAGCTCTGTTCACATGAATTTACTTTTCGTTCAAATGTTGTAGAATGGGTGAAATGTATTTTGCATTGACTGTCAGTCAGCTAATGTGACTTGTGCAGTAAAATGTCTTTGACATCCTTATTGTTATCTATGAAAACCTCGGTATAACGCCAAGTCATCTCTTTAAAGTCAATATAATAAACACATTTCTAAAACATGGGTTAATAGTACACATGTATTTAACTGGATTATTGAATTATTGAATCTTTTTTCTTTTTCAAGTCAATAACTGTATTGCCTTGAACAACCTTTTTTGGTTTAATAGCTGAGTAACGTCGAAGCTGTATTTGTACATTCTTAAAGTTATACATAAAATTACATTGGAATTCTTATCCTGGCATGAGCATGGTCAAGCCCTGGCTTCCAAGCACAGTGACAGTTTTTGAAGTGTTGTTTAGTATTTCCCCCAATAGACTTTGTACTACTAGGTATACTCATACATAGGTCCTCCAGTGTGCCTATGTCTTACCATCTCATTTAACGAATCAGTTTTCATTTGGTAAATGCCATTAGAAGAGTAAAAAGATCAATGATTATGTCAATTTATGAGCTTTACGTCTCTGCCATGCAGGAGCAGTCTGGGAATGTGCTTTTATTAGTCACTAACAGTAAGTTTACCAGCAAGGTCAATAAGGCATTATTAGTGTTACAGCCACAGCCCAGTAACCACAATTCTCTCCTGTTCTCAAAACTGATTTAACTTTGCTAAATAATGTCAACTTTTGTGAAATATCTATTTCTATGTTTACAAAACAGTTTTCTCCCATTTTTCTTTCATGCCATTTCTGGTGTGTTTTGTGATTTGAAGCCCTGACAGATAAATAGTGAGGGAAAAAAGTCTACACGGCACATGAAGGCCACACTTCTGAATAAATTGGCAGCTGAGCATGACTTACAGACACACAACTGCACAAACATATGTCAGTTTGATTTGTGATTAGTCTCCCGGTGAGTGCCATCATAATGTTACACAGTCGAGATGAAGTGACACGGTGTATTTGCGCTGATGTTGTTCCCTAGTAAAAACAATAGTACAGCGATGCCTGCTGACACTGCTAAAAAAAGGATTGAGGCGAAACGTGCGTGCAGGTGTGGGCCTGAAAGATGGAGAAGAGGAAAAAACATGACATGGCGTGACACTTCACACGTCGCTTTTAGAGAGAAAAGAGAAAAGGCTTTCATGCAAACTGTCAGAGTAATAGACACGAGCCTGTTTGATCAAAAGCATTATTATTCCTCAAATTTAAAGATAAGTGAGATTTTGTATTCTCTATTCCACTCTAAATTAAAGATTTTACATTAGCAGGCAAATAAGGGTTGGTCTACAAAATGGGTTGTTATACTTTGGTCCCTAAGTCCCTTGGTTAGAAAAAAAGATTTGTATATAATAAAAGTTAAAGTCATTTATTTTCAAGGTAGTAACACATAGGTGTATACCAGATTTTAACAAGATATGAGATGCGATACTTTTTTTCCCATTTGTCTAAGCACTGATATCAAGTACCAATACTTCTTTATGTTGGGTTTCAATAAATATGCCATTACCTGAGAGGGTGATTTACTATAGCGGACAGGGCTTAGTGGAAAATGATGATTAAAATTCAAGATAAGAAAATTAACCTTTTGCATAATTAATCTTCTACGTAGCCTGAGCTGAACAGAAAGTGAGCAGAGCTTTTACAGCCGTAGTACATTTCATTGTCATTTCATTTACTTTCTCCTGCTTTCCACAAACAAGTGAGTATGAGTATTTGATTGAAATATTCTCCTAATACTGAAAAAAGTACTCATTATTGCTGTGTCTCTAATTTAAATATATTTTTTATCTTTTTTGGGAATATCAAAATGTTTAATTCGCTTTTAGCTTGAAACCTTACAGTTAGGAAACACGGCACACCACTCTATCAGTTTATTATGGAAGGAAATCAAGTTTTTTTATATATTAATGTAATATATAAAAAATAAAGCAACATTAGCCTATAAATAATCCATAACAACTATCAATAACCCAAACTTTGTATTACATTGTGGCTGCATTAAATAGCTACTTGAACAAATCTGCATTTACTTTTTGAAAGAAATCAAGTCTGATGTCAAGGTAGAATTGATCATCAAGTCGATGGTCTTGCTCAGAGTAGTGTTAGCTACTCATCCAAACAATTAAAATACACTTATACTCAGTATTATTGCACCACACCCCTTCAGGGGACAACTGTTGATTAAACACTTGAAATATGGTCAGATTTACCATCAAAATCAGATGGAATATTAAAAGGGCTCCCCACTGAAGAAAGAGACTTTTGAAGGATCTTATTTTAACTGCCACAGCTCACTTTGACAGTGCTTGACTAATGTCAGAGGCCCCAGGCGGCTAGCATGAGGTTCATCAATTCTGAGTAGACTGCGCTTCTAGCGAACTGAGCTACTTGTTAATTATGGTCAAAAATCCTCGCCTGTGAAATCAAGTTTACATTCTGCCACCAGAATCAGGTACATGCAGTTCGCTGTTTTTTCACATAATTTAAAAAAGTTAAAAACTAAAAGTTTGACTATATTTTTGCAGTTTTTATGTTGTCCTATAACTATAAACACCTACCTCTATATTTAAGCAAGCAGATGGTCTAATTTTTCTTGTCATCTGAAACATACTGTGTGTAAAATAACATGGTAGGTTCTCTTTGCTTTGACATTGAACTAGTTTTTACTTTATTAAAAAAAAATAGCTTCAAACCCAACTGTCATATTCTATTCAAAATGTATCAGAAATAAGTGTTCCAGATGAAATATGCAGGGCGCTCCGGCACTGTCTTAGATACGGTGTGTAGGAATATCAGGAACAAATGTGAATACTGTGTTAGAGAGGTACAATGTTATCAAGTGATTGTTCAAAATATTTTAATATTGTTGTAAAGGATAGATAATAATGTATAGTTTCACACATGAAATCTCTTACTTGTAATGTAAAAATATGTAGAAACAGATAATATAAATTAATTATGCATGTTTTAATGATATATTTATATAATATTTAGATATAGAAAGGAGTGAGAAATAATATTGGTTAAAATAAAAAATAAAGTACCTGAACAACACTAATACAGGTACCAGTATCAGAGCATTCCTAAAAACCATCATAACCTTACAGAGGATGTCAAGTGGCTGAAGAATCATCAGAATATGACTCTCTGGCTTACAAATATAATAATATAGATATAATTATATTACCTCTTAATTAATGTATACCATCAAATTAAACCATAATCGTATGGTATTTAAAGTAACTACCTTTAAGCAAATCCCTTCCAGCAGCCTTACAGACACATTTAAAAAAAAAATCACAGTGTGCCATTAATTAGTTGAATTAATTGCTGCTTTAAAAGAAATTACTTTCTAGTGATTTACTTTATTTTAGCAGCTTCTGATGAAACTATGTTATTTTCAGTAACCCATAGATCAAAGCAATATGACTTTTAAATGTAACTACAGAGAGAAGAATAAAATCTGCACGATTCATTGCCTCTATTCAAACAATTTGAGATTAAATAATGCTGTAACTGTTAAGAATTGAGCCCCTTGTGGTTGTCTCATTTAAATCTGGGTCAAGTTAATTGAGGCTGGGTTCTCTGCAAATGAAGAATTCATTGGCAATGTGACTCGTCGGTTCATCACAGAAGGAAATAATAGAGAGGAACCGTCTCTGCCACACATTTCCTTGACCTTTATGCAAAATTCCACTTTGTAAACTCGACCTGAGGTGACCCGTTTAAAAGTTTTACCCCGTATAACAACGTGGTGCTTTTTAACCGTAAAGCAAGGTCTTTTTTATATAAATGGAGACTATGGATTTAGAGTTGCCCCTGGATGAAATGGAATCACGGTTACTGCTACTTAGCAGTATATGACAGGGCAGACAATTCACTGATGTTCTCAATGGAAACAGTGAGGAGATCAATGGTTCGATCTGACCCGAGGCTGAACAGTACTTAGAACCGATGCTTTGTAGTATCTAACCACTCTCACTGACTGAAGCGTGGCTGTACAGAAATACCAGCCGCGTCCCTCTGACAGAGCAGCAGCTACACTTAGCCTGGATTTACATCATCTCAATAAAAATGGAATCCAGTAATACAATTTATTAGAGTATGTTTTTCAGACTTTATCAACCATCACAAAAAAGTTCTAGCTGTCACGAACTTTTTCCAATATGAATTTAAATGCTCCAATGTGCCCAGAGGACGCATTGTGTTTCTTTACAGATTAAAAGAGCAAATCAACAATTCCCTCCACTAACCCATAGGGAGTCATTTGTTTACACATAGTTGTAATGGAGCAACAGGAGCCTTTCACAAAACCAGGGTGGGGGATTAAGTCAGGATGTTCCAGTCATTAGTCATCAATCCTAAAGCAGAATTCACCAAGTGTTAAATTGTTTTTAAATTGGGATTAGACCGCTGTCAGACAAGCTAGTTTCACCATATTGATGATGTGTTGTCCCAATTGTAATCCTGGCTTAATTAAGCCTCTTTTAGGTTTTACGCACAGTAAACACCTGCACTTAGACTGCGATAATATTTGCTCTGTGCCGTTAATTTGTTCTGTGCAGTTATGAGATTGTCAGCTATTATGTGTAAGAACTGAGTATGTCCCCGACAAAAAATTTTGCATAATGTTTACTGCCATCACAGTATACGTTTTGGTTATTCATTATTTGTATTTGAATAAATATTCACATGGAAAGTATCAACGAGATATATGAGTATAACATTATTAACTGTAATGTAACTGTAACTGGCACTACTATATAACTTTCTATTTGTATAACTTTCCTAGTCAACAGATGGTGTCTGCATTATTTACTGCCTTTGCCAACAATTTATAGAATTATTTATACAGCTATTGTGGCTGTGGAAGTGCAGCAAATAGAAAAGAGAAAATAATTCAGGTGACTAATAAAGTCCTAAAACCTATGTGCTCACATTTGACAAGTCTGTGTTTTAATTTTACGTCATTATGTTTGTACCAAAAGGACTTGTGTAGTAGTATCTGTGTCAAATTGTTGAGCCTATACTGCCCCCAGTGATGAGTGTGAGAGGATGCGAAAGTAGAAAATAAAAAAGGCTATAGTCTAGATAAATTAATAATGTATCTCTTTAATTCTTTTCTTTTATACCACCTGAGTGGAGCCCATCCCAGCAGTTAACAGGCAGGGTTACAGCATCACAACTAACTGCTCACTCTCACCCTTCTATGGAAAATCTGAATGGGGGCGTGTGAGCGTGAATATTTACCATATCTATGGTAAGTTTTAAATGTTCAATAAATCAGATGTCATGCGTTTGGAATTTGGATGAAGCACGTGGATCGCTTTACAGCACGTTGTGCAAAATAAGGTTGAGCATTTAGGTTAGGTATTGGATCAGGCTATCGTGGGTTTTTTTTGCGATGATCAATCTTGAGATTTTGACCAGTCGGATCAGTACTGATCCTGAGTATCGCATCTGTACTTGAAACTCTACTTGCTCATTCTGAGAAGTACATTACTAGCTGTTCGCACTATATTATTATAAAGTATCAATTTTTTTGTTTTTGACATTCAACACTGATGTGGCCCTCCAATAAAATCAGGGTTGCGCCATTGGCCTTCAGCTCATTCAAGTTTGATATCCTTATTATACAGTGACTGTAGAAAATGTTACAGTGATCTGGTCTCAGCTGCAGACAGGACTTGTTGTTAACAGCAATCATTGGTAAGTGACAAAATGTACCAGACGTGTCTGTGCATTGGTCTGAGTAAACAGCCTCTGCTTATCCTTCATCTGTTATTGTATATAGCCTGATCTGGAGATAGTGTCAAGTGTGTTTGTGCTTTAAGACAATACTGCAATAAAATGGTTACCTGAGGGTTCAGACCGTCTGTCTGCTGAGATCAGGTGAACTCAGAAGCAAAGCTTATAGATTACACCCTGGAAGTGCAGATATTCAGGAACACCCACTTAATTTCACTACCTCATCTCCTCTGGTGAATCTAATTGTGTGCAGGATAAAATCACACAGAATGTAAGCCGAGGAAAAAAAACACAAATCCATAGTCTGTTACCCAATCCTGGAGACATCTGTTTACAAGGTAGTATGTGTCTGACTGGTGTTGTACAGAGCTTTGTTACTATGGGGAGATGAACAGTAAGTAGGCGGATGCCTGATATATTTTTTTATATTCTTGAAGGTTTTAATGGATGATTGCAATTTGTTTATTTCAATTAGTCTTTTATTATTTTAAATTATATACTATTTTCCCTTTGAATTATACATTTAATAACTTTATTCTGTAGTATTTTTCTACTTTTTTTCTCCTTAGCATATTAGCTCAGAAAACGCAGTGACTATGTAGTATTCACGCTTCACCAAGTATTTTTGGTTGAAAATATTCAACCAACATTTAATTGGAATTTATTTAATAAACAATGTGTTTGTTCATTTGTCAATTGTAATGAAGAAAGAAGGCTATCAGCTAAATGACACCTTGTTTACTGGAAAGCAATTGAAAGACATTGTTTGAGTAAAAGCTCTGCTCACTTTCTGTTCAGCTGCCTGTGTTTTTTAATGTATTTTTGTTTTAATAGCCTTATTAGTTATTTTTTATGTATTTATTTGTTGTTAGGTGTGACAACAATTTCAGTATAAAGACGTGTTTCTTGAATACCAAGTTATTTGTTTTCTTCCACTTGAAATGACTTTCTCTATTTAGAAGAAAATAAAACTGGCAGTAGACATTTTCCTGTTTGGTGTTCGCACTGTAGATTGGTTTGAACTTACACACATACTGCTCATCACTCTATCACCCACAGAGCTGTGCCACTTTTATTATACCGCCTTACAGTTCATTGCATATTTATTGAAACCAACCCAGAGAAGTATTGTTAGCAGCACACGGTTTTGACGAGTACACAAACACAAATACTTGTTCTGGTATCAGTTTTCAGAGTTCAACTTTGTATGTTGTTGGATAAATTCTGCTTTAAGTTGAACGTAGAGCATCACATTATCGCACTGGTGCTGTAAAATTTGCTCTTGTCACATGATGAACCTGGTGGAGCATCCATAAGACCCTACTGTGTTGAGCCTATTATACCTAGTTTGTCATTTTTATTATAATAATGTGATGGGAATCCCAGATGTGCTCCACATCTGTGTGAGGTTTTATGGGTTACACTGCACTTTTGTGTGTCTTAATGTCCCCCTGTACCTGTGATTAAACCATCAACATGACAAATACAGTATGGTTTGTGACCCATTTTAGTGTTGAGAAGATGCTTGTTTCAGATTCCGTCTTCAGTGAGTGATGGCATTGTGGCACACTGTCTTCTGCATTCATATGCATATAAGATGCCTATATAAAAGCCAAGGGGGAGTTTAAGCCCTGTGGTAATTTCCCTGCTTAAACCCTTTTTGGAACACTTGGCAATAATAGAGGTTGGTTATTCATTTTCAGTCCCTGTAGTAAAACCTAGAGTAGCAGACAGTAGTGAGTATACATTCTGATACAACGTCTGCAGAGAGATCACTCCGAGAGCATAAGCCAACTTGTATAAATCAAACAGGGTACAAGCTTTGGGAATATTTTGTGGGATGTGGACTCTAGCCAGTTAGGCGATGGAGTCCTGTGGTAGTCCAAATAAAGCATAACATTAAAACAGACATTGCCTCATAACCTGTTTTGTAGCCCATGCACTTTTGGGAAGTCTCCAAAGATATTTTTTTTAATTCTTGGCTAAAAGCACTTATAAAATCCAAGCTTGGGTGTGCAGGGTGTTGCTTGGCTGTTAAAGGTGGCAAAATAGTTTGCAGTTGCAAAAATACAGGGTGCTGATATAGGTGTGTGTGTGTGTGAGAGAGAGAGAAAGAGAGAGTCTGCTTTAAAGGGCATCTGGAGGGCTGAAACTTTTGGTTTCACCTCAACACCCACACAAGGTGCAAAAGGCTGTGAGAAAGTGGTGCCAAGTATCCAGCAAAAAGAGAAATCAGGAAAAATACAGACAAGAAGAAGAAGAAAAACATCGTAGATGTAAATGGTATCAGTGTAGAAAAACATCGTAGATGTAAATGGTATGGGTGTAGTGAAAAAAACTGAGCTGCAGGTGTAAAATGGGGAAAAAGATCTGGATCAAAAATCCAAGTGCAAGAAAGAGTGGGATCACCTGATTATCTCTTCCACATAACTGTCCACTTCCACATCTACTAAAACATTTAAAAATGTACAGTATGTTGCTATTTGTTTTGAAAATAGTACCTAACAGTAATACCTCTGTTACAGCTGAGATGGACATCGTCAATCACAGATATTTCCAAATATAGTCCAAACACAGTACTGTATGTCAGTGTTTGCATGTAGGTTGTTGATGTACCTTTCTGCCTTAGTCCTACTGACTCTCACATGCAGTTCATAGACATGCACAGTCACAACTGTCATAACAGAAGGCTCTGAAATGATGAAAGGTGTGCTTGTCTGTGGATGGTTGTTTCTGTACATTGATCCTGTAAAAGAGTGACCTCTGCTCTTGTGTTACCCATCACTCTTTAAATTGCTGAAAGCATTGGTAGTATAAGAAAAATGAAGAGACATTCTCTTGTTTAAATGATAGAAATCACCTTCACAAGGATTTCACCTCTTGCTTAACATAAAGAAAAAACATCTTTAATAATTGTACAGTCTGTCATGAAGATGATGGGACATATGACATGTTGCTCATTCTTTCTAGACACCATTTAAATGATGAATGCAGTTACAGTAGTTAAGTTGTTTTTCTTTAGTTCCACTGTCCAGTATTTGTGTCGCTGTCATCAGGAAACATCTTCTACTTGCATTTGATCAGAAGTTAATTTTGAATTTTAGTGACAGATCAACTAATTAATGTTCAGGGCAACACCCTGCACTGGCGCTGAAATGAGAAATGTGGCCTTGTGGATCTTCTGATGAGAGAACTGGAGCTCATTTTGAGAGGAACTAACAGATTGGTGCTGTCCATTCATCATCTGACTGACACACTGACATCCAGCTCTTAACCTTGAGAGCACAATTCTCTGCAGTAATTTTCTTTTTTGATGATTCATAACTGTTTGAAGACAGGCAGTCTCTTCAGAGGAGACAAAAGATTGGTGGGGAGAAAGTGATGGGAGACGCCCACGTACTGGCCCTGTGTCTTCAACAAAGGTGTGGAAAGTTTACATCTGTAGCAGAAGAAGCAGTGCATCTGCTGTCCCTGTACATGTGTTGCTTAGCTATAGTACTGAATAATGCTCGATTTTATTAACTACAAATGAAAAAGAACTGTAGGGTGGTCAGCGTATCATTTCCTTGCAAACCACACCAGCAAAAGTGTTTTCACTCAAGCACTTTCTTTTAATGGGTGGCATCTCTGTGGGAAATAGTATGACATGCATTATGTAGGTGTAAGGTTTATCTCAACTGCAGTAGGGACATGTTTACAGACACTTTTATTGCCTTCTCATTAACAGTAGGCTATGTCAGCCCTAAAGGAAACAATTTGCTCATAGCAAGCTGAACACCTAACTGAATGGAGCTTTCACACCTATAGTTGTGTCTCTTGCTATGGTATATTATTTCCTTGTTCCAGTAAAACATTTACATTTATAATGTCTTGAAATTAACTCGTAACGATACTCGTAACGGTATCAGAGCATTTTGTGTGATCTGTGTGCAGAAGTGAAGAAACTCTGGTTGAGATTTAGGTTTTGTGTTGTGTTATGACCACGTAGGAGAAAAAACTCTGTAAAAAACAATATATTAGCCAGAAAGCTAGGTTTTAGTCTTTAGTTTTAGCCTAGCTGTTTCTTGATTAGCTCTAAAGTTCAATGTCTGGTGACCTGAAGATGCGGTAGTCATTGTGGTGATTGAATCAGGTTATTTTTTTAAACTAAAGCTTCAAATGGAGTTGAATAAAATCTTGTTTATTTATATATATTTTGTTCAACTGAATGTTGAATGAATTAAACTGAGCATTTTAACTCCCAACAGCTATAGGTGTTTCAACAATCCAATAATAATCACACTATATATCGAAACTTGCTAACTCACATGAAAGGGAATGGATGGAAACATTTTGGTAGGAATTTAAAATTGTGGATGAATTTTGTATTTGTTTTTTTGCAAATGCAAGTAACCGTTTGCTTGTAGGAAGGAGGCCCCAAAGGCTAGACCTCGAAAACCCCTGATCAGCAGTTAAAACAAAAGAGACCTATAAGTACCTTTACAAGCACAGCTAAGCTGAACTACAGACAGTTATGGGCTTCTGTCCTTGTCTCAGTATCAGGGCACCATATGAAATTTATCGCCTATAGAATGTTTAACTCCACTACATTAGGTGAAGATGGGATTCACCTTAAACTCCCACCCCCGTTGTAGACACTCATATGGTATTTGTTTGACTTTTAGGAACTCTTTTTTTGTCTTTATTTTCATAACTTTGGAGATTGTTTAGTCTCTAAAGTCATAACCACAGAATGATGCTTCTCAGTTGATGCTTATGAGCTTTATTAAAGCCACAGCCGTATTCACGTTGTAATTAAGTGTCTTGGTGAAGCAGGTCCTGCTTCCATTTTTCACCCGCCAGGCATGAAACAAACCCTGCTGCTTTTACTTGTGTGCCACTGGTGTCCAATTAAGAAATCTTTAAAATGTGTCTTTATTACATGGAAGGTTCTGCCGTCCAAATGTGGCACAGCACGGCTCAGGGTTAGGCAGTAAAGTTTAGTTTCAAAGTTGTAAAATGGGACAACTTGGCAGAAAACTTGGCAGAAAACTTGTTTGCGCAGAATGGACAACAGATGTCTACTGGGTTGCAGAAGGTATGGTTGAAATGTTGGAAGACCTGGGCCCTATCTGGTATGACCTTTAACTCATCCCAGATGCAGAGACAGGTGTTTTTAACAGGTCTAATAAATAATGCAGCTTGGTTCTTTGGCGTAGTCTCTTCATGCCTACTCCAGATGTTTCTACTTGTCGGAGTAATAGAAGGACAATGATGTTTATAGGAGCATTGGCTCAGAACATAAATGTACTGTATGAACAGTTAAAATAAAAGCGTTGACAGGTCGTTGTCTTCTGAAAAGTACCTGGTAGTTGATAGTTGGTAAAAATCATTAGTGTCACGTGGAACAAACCTGCTAAAGGTTACCACTGGATTGTTAAGTTAAAAATGTTAAAAAACTAATATAAGCAACCTAAAATTGAGTCATCTATACCTTATTCCTTGCTGTGTCTTATTTATAATATTATTCCAGCTGGCACGCACAAAACCCCTCAGCAGAATTTCAATTGCTCAAGGGGTCGACAAGTATTTTTGATTCTAATGCTTTCTAGGACAGTGTTCTACTACATTCCTACTACAGATATCATTCTTTACTTTACAAATTCAAATTTCAAACCTTGCTTTCAAAAACCATATGGTCATTGTTCACTTAGTATAAACAAAGCCAAAAACTCTATCCTGTTTTTATGCCTCGCCCCCTTGAAAAATAACAAGCTGCTAAGAATGACCTTTTCCTCTGCACCTGCACTTCATAACTTTCACTCTGAGAGGTTTTTTAATGACTCACTGGTATTAATTCAAGTAAAATACCTATTGAAAGATTATTGTTTCCAGCAAAGGTCATGCATTTGAAATAAAGAAGACAAACAGGCTGGGGTTTTAGGAGAACACTCAGATTATGATGCACGGGGATGTGAAGAGACTTCAAGTGGAATAAACAGGACATTCAGGAGAGTTAACGTCAAATGACATCAAAGGTGAATGAGAGAAGAGGAAGAGGAAAAATGATTCAGCTGTCAGAGTAGCTACAGCCACGCAGAGACAGAGAGGGAGGGAAGGAGAGAGGGAGGGAGGGAGGATGGGGGCATCATGGCTCCAGGCTGCAGATGTACCTTTCTTAATAGTGCAGATAGAGAAAATAGACACATACACACAGAGAAGGCTTACAACAAACAGTACACAAACAATTGTGGAGGACACTAACTACAGCTCTCAATTTTTGCTGGTGTGGACGCCTCAAATTATTCACTAGATGTTGTATTTTCTGTTTTAACAACATTATAGTCCTTATTGTAAAGTCCTGGTAATCACATTTGCTACTAGTCCCCAAACCTTCTCTGCAGGATCACCCCCCCCCCCCCCCCCCCCCGTACTCCCAAATTAGAAGATCACAATGACTATGACCCCCCACTCAGAAAAATGTTAAACTTTAAAGCTCCACTAAACACTTTAAATTAAACAATCAGTGACAAGTCAAATCAGAGACCTGGGTCTTCCCAGAGTATATTTAATATTTCTTTGTGTTTGCATAATAATGTACATTCAGCTCTGCACAAGGATGCCTTTAGTCAAGGTGAGGTGCTTTTAAATGTGTGTCTGTGTGATTAGATCCTACAGTCTACCATTAGCTTCATTAATCTTTCGACCTCAGTAAACAAAAAACTTAAAGTATGTGGTGGCGTCGTCTTTAATGAGGATAATAGCTGCGGTGATTCATTTTCTTGACATGATTTTATTTTAAACCTAGTTGCAAGGTCGTTGAATCAGAGGTCAATTAACTGAAAATATGCAGTTGCTTTTTCCTCACTGGTGCCATGTCACACCAAGCAAGTGCTAGGTTGTTGAAAATGCTGCAAAAACTATTTTCACAACGCTTCACAAATGTATTCATAATATGCTGTGGGATTTACTTTTCCCACAACTTTAGTTTTTCTTTCACTTGATAATTGTTCAGCTTGGTTCAACACGAACCAGTAAAGCAAATTATGTTCTTTATTAAAGCATCATCTTACCTTAATAAGGATTGTACAGAAGAAAGTGTTGCAATTTACCAATATGTAGCTTTTTATAAGCCCTGCTGAGAAAGCAAAACATTTTATTGCCACGTATCAACTTCCACTGTCCTCATTCTGCCAAGACTTGAGAAAACAAGAACAGAGCTCAGTACCTTCTTGGCTAAAAATTGATTTTTTTTCTCCCTTTCTCTCCTTTCCATGTCTTTATTATTCTGTACGAAGAATGTGGGACAGTCAGTTAGATGCCATATACTTGTCTTTAAAGTTAAAGTGCTGGACTGAAATGAAATGATTAATTTCACTCATTATGGTCTACTGCTGGGTATTTTTGATAGTGGCTGAAGGTTATTTTAAGCGTGTGATGACTGATACCTGCATGTGTGCAATCTTGACTTATCAAGCAAAATGGCTTTCCATTAAGAGGGGATACAGTAGTGGAAGGTCATTATTTCACCAAAATAGCAGATGGATATTTTATACACAGCGTTTAGGTTTTGATACATGCAGGAACTGGGTGTTGTTTGTCTTTGAATGTAGAACCACATGTGTTAATCTGTTGATGTCCTGAGGCGTGAGTGCTAAACGCGCTCACAAAGCCAACGTCTTCCTGAGAACTAAAACTGTCAGAATGTCAGAACTCTGCTTCAGTTATTATACTGTATTTTTACTTTTTTTTTTATTCCAAGGGGATGCAACAGAAAAAATAAGTATCAGATTTACCATCTGCTGATACCCAAATATAGATTTTCCTAAAAGATGACTTTAATACAATGGTTATCTAATTCGAATGACATCTTGATTTTTTCTCCTTTTTTGGGCCTAAGAAAAGAAAAGATCATTTGCACTATCCATAATATAAATAATGCTTTCAAAAGATATAGCATAGAAAAAAAAGCAGTACATGAAGTAACACAGGAAATGATACACAAGTATACACAGAAAAAAAAAGTGTTATGATCGAAAAGAAGTTAGTTGAGGAATACCTGAAAAACTGAACGATAAAATCAAATTATTTCAAAGATATTGCAAATTAAACACATTAGAGTAATTTTTGACCCATGTTTAGCATCAAATGGTTATTTATTCTAAAATAAAGTGATGTTTATTTGTCATCTTTTTCCCTAATGTAAAGAAGTTCATCCAGATATAGATAATTCAGTCGATCAAAATAAAACAGAGTTAACATAGATGCTGCCATTTTGTGATAAAGTTATTATTTTTTGGTGTCTAAATGCTCGACTCCTGTCGTTGTCGAGCTCAAGTGTTTTGCAGCAGACAGACCGTCAGACAGGTTGTGCTGACAGAACTGACAGGGCATCTGTGGCGAGGTGAGTAATGCTACGTGCTAAGAAGCTGTCACATGACGGGTTTGTGAGAGAAAAGATGACAGTTACATATTCTTGTAGGTGGATGTGGGTGTCACAAGCTTGTTTCGGGTGCTAAGTGATGAAGTGAAGGTGTTTCTCCACAGATCGTTGGAGAGGAATTGTGATGACTTTTATGATCATCAGGAAGTTTTCATTACTGACGATGACGACTTCTAATGATTTATCTTTTGGTTAGGAGACTTGACAGCTTACATACAGATTTATCTTGTTTTATTTAATTATTTTTTGTTTTTTAGTAGCAGCTACTGTCCATTAAACAACCTTTTGCGCTCACATACTCACCTATGGTAAATGCTTTGGTCATTTGTTTTTAACTACAAATTTTTTGTGAGTTTCAAGGAGCAAACAGCACTAAATAACAGTTCTTTCTTCCCTAAAGCCAAGGCTAATGGCTTGTGATTTATCTTGAGAACTTGCACACCTCGATATAAAAAAAAAATCACCATATCAAAATTATTTCCAAGCCGCAGAGGCTTGTCTTTGTCCCACACCTGATGAAGCTTCAAAGAAACCAGTATTCCCAGTTTACTCGTGTTTCCTTTCATTTCACATGTGTAACCACTGTTTCAACTTCAGCTTTGTCAAATGCCACCGGGGTGCAGCTGAGATGAGGTGCTTGAATGCACCACCAGTGGATCATTATTAATTATCATCAAGTAGAATTATGTGGCTGATGTAACACAGACTTGGGAATTGCACTCTTAACTACCGCAGATTTTTTTTCTTCAGTTTTTTAAGGCTCTGTGTGAACAGTTGATAGTGTGATCCCTCAGGACCGCAGCATATAATAAATTAGAACCTCATCAATTTTGAGCAGATTTGCTCAAATGTTTCTGTGCAGAACCCGAGTTTATGTAAGTTGTTGTGTGGAAATTTCAGGATAAATGACCAAAATTTAAAAAATCTGGATCAAACAGGGTGTTAGTGCATGGATGTGAACGATATTATCTCCTGCATATTTGTAAAGAAGTGCACAAGACTGTTACATGTAACCACTAAGGTGTCCTGTGGCACCGGGACTGTCTCACCTTAGATTTGATGGTGCAATACATTCTGCTGATGGTGTAAAAGAAAAAAAAACTTTACACATTAAGACTCTGACTGCAGCTACAGGCAAATTAAGCAAGTTTATAAACCTGTAAAATAATCATCAATCAAATCAAGACAATCTTGACTGAAAAGAAAGGTTGTCATAAATCATCGGAGAAGAGATAAATCAAACTTGACACACAACATAACAGTTTGGCAGAAATGGAAAAATACCTTACTGGACTGATATTAATTTTAGCTGTATAATATGATATAGCATCAATTCTTGGAGACAACTTATATGAAAACAGATATTTTGTTAAATTGTAGTTAGGTGTATAATCAGCCAATGTCACTAATTAGGCGCAAATGTCATTATTTGTACTCGGTGAGATACAGCTCCTGAAAGTTGAGGCGATGGAAGACCGCTTCACAGAATGTAGTTTTATTCTAACAACAAACTCTTCATTTTTGGTAAGGATTTAAAAATCAGATTGTGGTTTTTAAAGATGTGCCGTTTGAGCTTGATGAAAGAAGCATAACATAATGTTTAGGTCGGCCAAGATCTCTTAGTGTCACAGATAAACACACTTTATGCTCACTGTGCTTCAAAGTATGAATAAATCAAGCAGTTTAGCATTAAATAGGTGAGAAATTAATAAAAAATGGTTGAACTTTAGTCCACCCGTCTGCTGCACAGAGAAGTCTGGCCCGACATAGTTCTTGTGATTGATTGGCATTTATGCCCAAACCTCCAACTCCCTCCCCCGCTCAATATGGAAACAAGGCAAATTGACACGTTGCACTTGGTTGATGAAATATAAGCGAGGCAGAACAAAGGGAGGTAAAATAATTGGAACTAATAAGTGAATTGATTATTGCCGACCAAACTTTTATTTGTAAAGCATTTCTGTTGTTTCTTGTACCTTGTGTTACCAGCCTTATAATCGGCCATGGTTCTTCTCTCAGTCTGTCTTTCTCTCTGTCACGCACACAGAGACACACAAAGTGCTGGTGTGTGACTGCAGTGAATCTGTCATGGGATTACAAGAGATCTGTGCACAACCCCAGCTTAGACAGGTTGTCAGGGCGCAGATATTGGCTTTTGGTTAGTGTTACTGATGGCACTTGTAATTAATCTCTCCACTGTTTGTTAATAAAAATCAATTGCAAATCTGCCATTTTACACTTACTTGTGTTGTGTTTCCATTCTGATACTTGACTGTGGCTCAAGATTTTGTACAGAGTAATATCAGTATTATGGTGAAATATTCAAATAAGCTTTGGATATAGTCAAGGAAATCAACTGATTTCATGGTGGACTGTATGTTAAAGGTTGATCTGGAAATGATAATGAACAAGTGGGAAGAGGGATGTGGGGGCGGGGGGGGGGTCTACTGGCTGTTAAACTAAGCAGGTGCTCATGCGACTTCAATATCCATGCAATCAAAAAAGCGAGTTGGTCCAAAAATGCAGATGGAGAAAATGCCTTGGTCATTTTGTGTTTCCGTCTGTGGTAGGAGGAGCCTAAGTTCCAGTCAGGTTCCTATATTTTTTTTCCTGTTGACCACAATGAC
>NC_024325.1:4971025-4982305 GCF_000523025.1 Cynoglossus semilaevis | reverse complement strand
TCAATTAAATTATTTACTTTACATAAAATTATTTACTTTACTTAAAAGAGTAATGCAAAAGAAGAGGTAATAATGCAATTAAAAGAATTAAAACATAAAAAATGAGAAATTTAAGACAGAAATTTAAATTGGTTTTGGAGACACCACCAGTGAGACTGTGATCACTTTCCCAGATCTGCTGGGAAAAAGCATTTTTGGCCCTTTTCACTTTTTAATAGCTTTGACTCATACAAAGGATCTGCTGTGTTTCTGTTATGTACAGTAAACTCTAAAAGCAATGGCCCTTATTATAGCAGATTTTAATGTAGCAGCAGACTGGTGTGGCACAGGTTGCTAAAATACCTCAAAATCTATTTACAAAGTAATTGTGGTTTCTGTAGTTTCAATCCAGTTTTATTAAATCCTCAGTGGCAATGCTGTATAACCTCAGCGATGCAATCATATGTTCTACTTTTGCTGCATCTCTTTGAACAAAAAAATGTGCTATGGACTGCTATGGACTCCACTCACTTTAAATTATTTTTTGTCTCTTACTGTTTTTTTTTTTGTATTTTCTTGTTTCATTCCCCTTAGTAAATACCTCGTCCTCACAGAATACCACTTAATAGGTGAAAACACAGGCAAAAAGAAAAAATGAAGTTATATATGTCATGTACAATATAATAGCAGGGTTATTAAGGGGGAACTAAATGTGAGTCCATCAAGATATGGACACTGTCTGATACACACACACATATGCAGAGTATATGCCTCCAATATCTTTTTTTTTCTATCCTGTAGCTTATTTTTCATTAAATGTCAGCAGTGTCTTAATTAGTCTGCACAGAGACAATTGTCTAAGGAGATCCTATTCTGGGCATCTCATGATGCCCTATCAAAATTAAGGGCACCGCCGACATTGATGGTCAGTGTTTTGTTGTAAAATCATTTGCACAAGGGAACGTGATAATTACTCATATGATAACATGTCTCATGCCAGCATTAATTACCAATGAAGGGTGGGTCTGAGGGAGAGAGCGAGTCCAGGCAGAGATAATAATTAAAGAGAAGGGAACAACAGGAAGACAGTGAGGGAGAGAGTGCAAACTTCTAGATCAATGATCATTAGCTGGGGGCACACAGGCCGGACTTAGCTGCCGCGAAAATATCGTGCGGTCCCCACACTATTAAAGCAACTAAAAAAGCATTGTTCTGGACCAAACGCACCACAAACAAAATTATAGACCTTAATCCTCAAGATATGGTGACACAAGGAAACAGAACCATCCAGCAAAATCAAAATACTACTACTAAGTATTTGACCCATAAAATCCACATAAACTTTAGGGATACTTGCAGTTGCATTGTGTAGTAATTTCCATTAAATGTAGAATTATGCATATACATAACATATACTGAAATAAATCAGAGAATAAAATAGGAAGTTTCCATGCATCAGTTCATAAAATTTTCTCTATATTATTATATGTGAGTGTCAGCGTCTCTGTGATTTACGCACTTGTGCTGTGTCAAATTTATAAGCAATGCTAGAGAAAAACTTCTCATTACCATTTTATGTTAATGATAGGACATTTCATTTTAAGTAAAAATATACCTTTTATTTGTTTGTTCATTTTCTCTTTTCGAATTGCCTTCAATCAACATGTCAGGCCTTTAGATGTCACTGCCAATCATAATGTGCTTGTGTGTTGATCATTTGTTGTTTACCACACTGCAATGGGGTGATGCACTGGAGGATTTGGGCTGAAACTCTGGCTGTTGTTTCGTAACATTAGTGCTAACAAGCTCTTGGCTTGGTGCTGCCCAACAGAGATGTTGTAAGTACTTTTTGCCACAGCTGGTCAACGTCTGTTGTTTGGATAGGCTGCAGTGTTTGTCTACCCACAGTTCAGTGGGGGTTTTCTTTGTTAAAAACACTCCACAGTAAATTGTAGGTCAGTTATCATTGGCTTGGTAGTATTAGTCAAGTGATGGCTGCAGGAACTTGGTTGAGTACTTGACAACAGCAGAACATAGATGTTACAGACACTGTTCCTTCCACATTTTGAACGTAATACACTCCCTAGGCACTTACCTTAACCCCATCCATCCATTGTCCTCTGCAGAGTCATGGGTACTTACCTTAATCTCCACTAAAAATATATGCAGAATATTATTTCTTACTCTAACCGTAACCTGAACCCTGTGGCTCAGCAGGGACCTGCATAATGTCCCCATAAGAAGAACACATAATATTTATGTAAAAACGCCCCCACAAGTAAATCTACACCAAATCAATAAACACACATACCTACAAATGATTAGTGGCAGTTACAGCGGTAAAATAGCAGTTTGGTTATATGATAATTTTGTATTGGTATGTAAAACTCACATTTAGGATTAGACTAAAGAAAATGTTTTTGAGCATAGCTGATAATGATTGATGAGTACTGTTAAAAAATGATAAGACTAACCCAACCTTGAGGTACCTGGTATATTCTGACTCAATTACTTAATATATTTTCTCATATACTTTCTATGAAATAGATGGCTTCTAATGCCAAATGTTAGATTGTTATGAGGACTTCTTATGACAGCTGAGGCCTTGTGACAGTGTGTAGATGATTTTCTTTGCATGACTCAGACTGCTGTGTCGTTACAGTCTGTGATGGAGGTGGCATTGTGGTCTCATATGGGCCTGACTGTGGACCGTGACTGCACTCACTGAGTCATCTGGTGATGAATGTGGCCAAAAAACCGTCCATGACACCGGTGCACTGTCACACTGACTACAGATCTCCTCCACAGAGTAGAACTAAACTTTCATTTTTAACTGTCTGGTATGTTGATCTGCATAGGTTTACATGAGAGGTGATAGTTTCATCTTTATAAGTACATCACTTGCATTTGAGACATGATATATATCTGTGTTTTTGTGTGTATGTATGTGAATGCACACACAGATATATAGGTTATATACATATAAAATAAATTACACCCACTCACACTGACATATATTGTCATATGCACACATATGTAAATACTGTGCACATATAAACACACACATATAGGTGTGTGCATGTGTGTACAAACCTTTATAGAGACAATTTATAGAGTCAGTATAACATGTCTTACATTAAATGCTTAGACCGAGCCACATGTACTGTATCTACATCAGCATGCATATGTTACAGGGCTGCAGGCAGGAGGTAGCATCATAGTAAGCACACTTTTTTGAAATGTATGTTGCTGTCAGAGTGATGTCTTCTACACTGAAATCCATCTTAATTACTGAGCAGAAATATATTGTTATAAAACCTTCTGGAAAGCTTGATGAGCTCTCAGTTGGCAAACGTCTAGTGAGAAATGTTGTCACATTTCCACCAGTTCAGCGTGTGCCGTAATCTATTATGCAAAGGATGTTTTGTCAGCTTAAAAGGTGAAGAAGATATCGGCCGTCTGTTCGTTCAGCTATTTAATTCCTGTATGGCTTGTGCCATATGCCCTTCAAAGCTCGAGTGGTCGTTTAGCATGCACCTTCAATATTAACCACCATAGCTTTGCTCACTTACCATCTGTCTATGCACAAAGACACTGGCAGAGTTTCACCTGACTTTGGAAACAAAAAGTTATGTGCCAGATAATTGTTAAGGCTTATTTTATTGTCAGATGTAGACAATTTATGCTGAATTAAATCTTGGATTCAGTTCGTTGGATAATGAACAACTTCATTTAGTTTTCTGAAATAATGATATTCTACAATTAGCTGACTTGTCTTTTGTGAATAATATACTCGCTGGTTTTGTAAATTCTGCGTAGAAAATGTACACTTTCAGAAAAAAAAGAGATTATTTTAAAGCCCCTGCTTTGGGTTTTGATGAAAGTCTTTGGAATTATGGAATTTTGTAGGTGGGAGGAGCATAATGTCACAGCAGTGTTACTCTATGTGCTGCCTCTGGCAGCTACATAAAAATATGCCAACCACAGATCAAGGGCTGAACTATATTGGTGGTTTTTGTGATTCGAGTTTTGACAATGTTGCAGTCAAGTTGAGACATACGACACACATCAGAAGAAACCCTCGTAGTGGAGTTTGTGTGATAAATGTTAATTCACCTGTTTAAAACTACCCTTGGTTCAAGACCATCAAGGCCACTTTCTACACTGAACTAAATCATTGACTAGTCTTCATGTAAAGCTACTACCATGTCAGTTGGATTTCTTTTCAGAATATGTGTTTGTGATAAAGTGCCCTCTACATACCAGTGTAGAATATAGTCAGAAACGAACGACACCATCATTTACATTGACCGTTGGAGAATTGTTGCAATTCAGATAACCAATTCCACCATTTTTTAAAAATAGAATCTTCTATTGGATAGATTTCCAGTCATTTTTAGAGGTAAATCTAATGTCGATGGAAACAGAGGCAGTTGTCAGCTCGCAAATTAGTTTTTACTTTTATGTCTATTTTATTTAAAAAAACAAGAACCTCGTCTTGCTGAAACATTTACCTTGGGCAAATAAAGGGATTGTCCAAACTGCTGAAAACTGTAGGGACAGAAATAATAACCAGAGTGCTTTGGGATGGAAGCTACTATCACATCATCTCTGCATCAGAGTTGTAATTGTCAGATGCCTTATGGGATGTGGGCAATAACATGGTGACTTGTCCTGTTGCCCAGTGGACTCAAATAATCCGCCCTTAGAAAATCAAATACTGTCTGTCCTGTGTGATGTGTTATGTTGAAAATGCTGTTTCTCCATTGAATCAAGTTTACTTTACAAGGTTTACGTAACAAAATACATAATTAACAGTATGCACTGGGTAGTACAATTTAACCAGCAAACTTTAAATCCATACTGTTGATGTCAAAGACTGAGAGCAACAACATAGTCCAACACTTAATTTTTTATTTTCTATCCTGCTTCACAAAGAAAAATGTCCAACTAGTAACACCTAAGCAAAACAAAAATAACCGTACGCCTGTCGTGTCTAAGAACACGCAGCTGCACAATATAATAACACGTGCTGTGGTTTAGGGCATTCCAGATATCTGCATCTGCTACTTAATTATGGATATACTCACAGTTTTATGAGTTATCTTTAATAAGCAAGTGGCAGATGGCTTTCTTTTATTCATGACAGATGACCTAAGACAATCTGTCAATTACTAGACCATGCCAGCTACGATGCCACACAATTCCTACTTTTTACGTCAGTTGCAGCACATGCTAGGGATGAAAACTCCACACTGGTGGATGGATGGATGCAAAGGCTCCAGTTTGAAATGGAAAACAAAACAAAACAAAAAAAAAAACTAACTAAAAGAGGAATGAGAATATAAAACCAATAAAACCATGCTTTTTAAATGCAAGTTTGTGAAATGTGTAGATCACTAAACTGCAGTCTCAGATCTTTGTTGATTGTTCTACTACTTAGTATGAATTCTATTCAGTAGAGTTTTATTTCAAACAACCATATGCATGTTATGCTCTGATGAGCTACGTTCAATGAGGTGGTGAGCTAAATTTTCAGTTTGACATGCGTGTTTTTCAGAGTCATGGGAAGGCTCAGTCCATTCCCCAACTGGCATGTGCACAGTAAACCTTGGACAGGTCTTCATGTCATCACAGGGCTATAAACTGGTGATGCTCTTGCTAAAAACCATGGAACAAACCGCAGTTTAACCTTGAAATGCTAATGCAAATAAGAAGCAATAACTGAGTGTATGTTTCCTGAAAACAACAGGCAATGTTTTAGTTATAAAACATCAGATCCAAACTGAAGGTGTGTTTGTTAGTCAAAACGGTATTTGTTGTCTCAAATTGTGTAGGTTAAAATGTTTAAGTATCCTTTTCTACCTAGACTCTAATATCTCTGCTTACTATGCCTTTTTTACCTCTACATGCAGCATACTGTGCACTGAAATAAATACAAATGTAAGCTGTACAATCAAGGAAAGGTACAGTGAATGTGCAGGAGGAGAGGAATTGAGGATGATGTCTGTTCTCAGCCGTATCCTCAGAGACCAACCATATCCAGAGAATATGGTCGCCCTGGCCTCCACATTGTAACAGCGTTATCACCCTCAGGGGGAACAAGTAAAAGGAGAGTGAAGGTGATCCAAGAGGGTCATCAAAAAAACATAAAGACCATGGCAGATGCAGCTAAACGTATTGTGTCCTTCAGCATAGACTGGTGCCCCAGGCAGAGGTAATGGTGAAATGTGACCGCAAGGTGAGGAAGGAGACAAAAGACTGGTGGCCGATGTCAGTGGGAAACCGGTCTTAGGGGAAACATAGCACTGAGAGGGGCAGTGGGAGTATGGGACCATCAGAAGGGGTGTAGACCACATTTAGTACCTCTTACATCTGTGCAAGATTTGGCTTGGAGAACAACTGCAAGGCAGTGCAGAGGTTAAAAATCTCCGGTGCTCTACAACTACCTTCTCACTGCTGTCACACACAGACACACTTAAAGTCAAGTGTCTTTAAGTGTCCTTTTCAGGCTGTTTCAACATCCTGTCCCACAATTCCTCATCTCAGGAGAACATATCCATAGAAGCTAAACTAGTCTTGATAGTCCAAATAATTATTGTTGAGAAATATATTTTTTGAAGTTCATCTTGTTGAAAAAATGTTTAATTTTTCTAGTTTAATTTTCTTTTTCGTATTCTAAATTTTATATAATTATCTAGTTAGTATCTAGTTGTTTTAATTATCTCAGTTTTTTTAAGTTATTAGTATCTAGTTGTTTTAATTATCTCATCTGAGTTTTTTTAAGTTGTGCTTGTGTAAATATTTAGATAACTATTCCAAATTGTTGTACTGGTTCTAGTCTAAATGTCTATAGTTATGCTAGCTAAATGGTTACAGTTGTACAAGTCCCATTTGCAGAAATCTTTATAGTCAACTAGTCTAAATGTGTTAATTTGTACCAGTCTATACTTGCGTACTTGTTCTAGTCTTGCTTTTTTATCTAGGTTTTATAGTATTTTCTAAAGACATGTGAAATCCCAGTGTAACAGAAACCAGGAGTGGAACGGGCTACCCTTGTTTTATTTGGATTTTGTAATAACAAAGAGCATGATTGTTAGGTTGTTATTTTCCTAACTTTGTGTAAATTGACTATTACAATATTATCTTGCCATGCTTCTCAATTACGGGCGGACACCCTTAAGTTAATGGTAAAATGCACCGTTAACCTGTAATTATTGTCATCATGATGGCTGACAATAATTACAGGTTACATTGTTTTCTCTCTTTTTATTCTTTCTATGATCTGTAGCCTTCAAACTGACTAGTGTTTGGTCTGTTTTGTCACTGCATTGACAAAAAAAAATTACACCATTGATATGGAGTTCATCTCCATAATATCAAGTGTCTAATTGTCAACTTGTACCAGTGCAGCATGTGAATGTAGAACAGTGAGACGTGAGGAAAAACACTTTGTTTCAACACCCTCCCTGTTTGTTTCCTAGGAGGAAATATTTTTTCACCTGCTATTCAGACTTGGTTACACCTTTAGAACTTTAATGTCTGGATGATTAGTTTGCTGATTGCTTTTATATGTGGCCCTGTGATGGAGTGATTGACGAAGCATTGAGCATTAGTAAATAAATAAATGAATTTCTAATCATTACAGCAGGGGCTAAACACACGTGTTGGAAAGAAAGATAAATCAGCTTGATTTTTGTTGTTGTTATTATTATTATTATTATTATTATGATTATTATTATTAGAAGTAGTAGTAGTAATAGTAGCAGTGGTAGTAGTTGTAGTACACTTATTTCTGTCTCATGGTATGGTCTTAAACCTCTTCAACAACTGAAGTTCTATTTTTTAAAATTAAATTCTTCCTTTTGTGAAGACTTGTGAGATAACAAAGACGTCTAAGTACTTCCTATCATTCTCACAACCTTTCATTTATCACTCCCAAAGTCTTCCCTTTTTTTATTTTTTATTTTTACACACAATGTAGGATAAACACATTTCAAGGTCTCATCTAGTAGACTTTAATGAAATTATTTTTTGGTGTGTGTGTGAGTGAATCACTATATAATCCAATTTTAATATGCTAATCTTTTTCTTTTGCCCTTCAGTAATTTATTATTTCAATTGGCTGGCAGTTAAGGTTTTTGAGTCACAACAACGTTTGGACAGATTGCCTGTAACAATTAAAAAGAAATGGCTTTACTACATTTTTATTGGTCTCTTGAATTGTGAGGTTTTGAAGTTGTACAAAAAGCTGTACTAGAGGTAAAAGTGGAAATGAAAATAGCACAGTTACGGCCAGGTGCCATCAGCCTACTTTTAAACAGGTTTAATAGACATTTAAAACCCGAGGACCTTTTATAATCTTACAATCAGGCTGGTTTATACAGTGGTACTTTTCCCATTTCAGTGCATGTTAATGGTCCACAATAATCCTTCTACAGAAGCTGTGTGGCGTCTAGCAGAGCTCTGACATCTAATGGCTAATATTGCTGATGTGCTCCATAGAGTGCTTTTAGTTGCTCATTTGTGCCGGCTGCCACCCGGTACTTTAATGACTCTTTCATTAGTCATCCAGTCATGCAGAGCTGGCACCAATGCTGTGCTAATGGTTTATATTCGGTCATCTAGACTGATATGCGGAGATTATGACTTCTTTATGACCACATCCAGACCTAGTATTAGAATTTGTCCTGAGTGAGCTAAGTACAGGTTTGAAACTCCAAATGAGTCCTGAGTACACGCTTAGGAATAACAAAAAATTCATCGGGGTCTTTTGATGAAGGATGGCCTCGTTCTTGATCATGCATGGATAAAATACATCCTCTGGCCTGGGACGGGAGCCCTTCTGAGCACTTATGCCCTCAGCTACTACATTGTTTTTTTTTCTTCTTAGCATCAGTCAGGCACGGCAGTATTTCTATACAATATTTGATTTTCCCGCCTGTTACAATCAGAAATTGCATAATATTAATGACGCTATGCAGTAGTAGCCTGGCATTCTGTTTGTAGAAGGTTTTGTGTCTTGTGAAATACTAAAGCACCACTCACAGCTTGGAGGGCAGGGAAGTCAGGGCATACAAGGGCAAGGGAAAACATCAAAAAAGTGTTTCTCCCATTCTAAGGAGCTATTTTGAATCCTTCATTTTTCTCCATATACATACCTTTACTACTTTGGATGAAGGACATTGTTCATTTTAAATTTAAAAAGCTGACATCACAGGATATCACAACAGTTTTTTGTTAGTTTTAAGTTTTAACTTCAATCCAATACAAATACAAAAATGTATTTGTTTTTAGTAGAAAATAAATTTGTGTAAAATAATTTTACACATCTTATACGCCCAAACTGATGACGAGACGGATAAAAACATAAATGAATATACAGATAGGGTGAATAATTAAATTAGTAACCTTAATTTGATTATATTTTTATCTTTTTTGCTGACCTTTATTAAATATCATTTTAGCCAATATTGCAGTACAACTGAACAGGACTAAACAATGAGGAAATCAGACTTATCGTTAAAAAGTCTCTTCCCGCCCTGGCCCATAATTAAAGAGGTCACACACTTGACATAACTCAGCGGCGCACTCTCCTTGTTTTCATCCCATTTAACTGTTGAGCAATTTTCAGCACTCACACTTTTCCTGGCTATGTGATTATCCTAGGCCCACAACCTTTCCCCAGCTGCAACAACACTGCTGATGAGGATTTGGAAAGACACAATGATATTATGGTAATATAAAGCTATTTCTGGATTGACATTTCTACTGATTGAGATTAGTGCTCTTATCAACTTCACCCACGCTGCGATATTTCAAGGTCCCCCTCTCAACAGAACATGCTTCTTCAAGGTCTCCCTCTCAGCAGAACATGTTTTTAACATCCTTGTACCAATTTTAATTTGTTGTGGTGCTCAAGTCGACAGGTTCCTTTGAAAAAAGTTTTTTATTTTCTTTTTTTAAAACTATCTCTGTCCTCAGAGCATTTATATGTAAAAAAAGAATCCCCGCCTTTCACTGAGGTTGATTTGTGTTCTACTTTACTTTTAAGCTGCTGAAAGAACCAATTTCCCATCAAGTCTCTCATCGATTGCGAGAAAAACAGAGGAACAGCGTGACAACACATCTGTGTTCAGCCGATTAGTAGTTAGAAGCTCAGAATGATCGGATTATTGAAATGTATTGGGAAAACGTTCGTGGTCACAATATGTAACAACACAAAACAAAGTCACTTTGTGCTCACGGATAATAAAACTTTTTTTTTTTTCTATTGCACTCAGAGTGTCTGAAACAATGTTAGATCTTTCTAACATAAATGCTGCGTTCATGTTATTCGCCATACTCCAGGAACACTTTTGCTCCTCAGAGCAGTAAAAGGTGACAGGCTCTTTGTTCTCTCTCTGCAGGCACCCATAAGTTCGTAACAGAAGGGGAAAATCTGGAGCTGACAGCTATCACCAAAGAGCAGTCAGGATCGTACGAGTGCATCGCCTCCAATGACATCTCTAGTCCTGATGTTAGGACGGTGGAAGTCACAGTCAACTGTAAGGGTGAACTGTTATGCATTTGACATTGGCAGACACAATGCACACACTAGAACGATGTGTATGTACACAGCTATCACAATAAGTCGTACTAGAATAAGCCAATCTGCAATGCAAAAGTGAATGAAGACCCAGTTTTGATTGTTTACTCCCAAGCATGAGTCCTCAATGCAGTTCTTCCAAGGTGTCACAGCCCTTTCATCTTTTAGCAGATCTGTCAAACGTCTTCAGTTCTCAAGCTCTTCTGGCAAGGACCCAGGTCAAAGTTTATTATTTAGATTTATTTTTTTTTTGTATGAATGCAATTCTATGCAGGGCAAAGCAGTCAACAAATATTGCTGTACATCTTAAGACTGATGTTACCAATAGGTGATATAAACAACAACAGATGTAAACATGTCCACAAAGGCGTTTTGTTGAAGACAACTGCAGGTTTTTCTTTTTCAAATATTTGCTTTCTTCAGTTTGTGGAATTCTTTTTCACCCTGTGAAGATGTTCAGCCCTGAATGCATTAGTGCAGTGGTCTTCAATTCAATTCTTCAGTCAGGTATTTCAGACCAAGGACTTCCAAAATGAAGAAGAGATTGACAAGAATAAGAACCTTTTTTTTTTCCACAATCAGATTTGCATGTTGGTACAGCAGAGTTTATGAGCAGATTCAAAGAAAGTAAAACTTTCTCATACTTTCACAGAAAAGGGCCAAATACTTTATATAGAAATATATACATATAATATACCAGAAGCACATATAAA
>NC_024325.1:4960349-4970979 GCF_000523025.1 Cynoglossus semilaevis | reverse complement strand
GGGTGAGTGAAATTATTGTGTTAATGTTTGCTAATTTAGATGCATTAAAAATGGATTGCAATAAATAAAAGCAGAAAGGAGAGGATAAGGATATCTCTGTGGGGTTAATTATTTTCCCTTTACTAGAAGAGGACTGTATGTATGTACAAATAATCAAATAATAACAGGCAACAGCAACATGTTATTATGATAGATTAAAGTTTTGTTTAGATCCATAGAAAGCCTGGATGCAACAAGAAAGTGAGTGAAAGAGAGAGTTCCACATGAGTCTGACTTTGTTAATTAAAAAAATTGATTTTAGCCCTTTTTTAATTTAATTTAACATTTTTTTAACACCAAATGCCCGTCATTACACAACCCAATCTGAGAGAGGTAAAGAGGTGAAATCAAACCTCTTGCATGGCACGCTAGAATTGTACAACTCTGCTTCTCTAGCTCTATTCAAAAAAATACAAAGATTTAAGATTCTTATTTTTTATGGTTGTTGAAGGAGCAAAATATTTTTTTCCCAGAAACGACATGCCTTCTACAGTACACTGCAAACCTACTGTTGAAAAACCTCTGCTCAGTAACACATTTCTATTGTATTTGTATTTGTTTTTATAGATCCACCCTTCATTTCTAAGGCGAGGAGTACAGGTATCCCAGTAGGACAGAGAGGCGTCCTCCAGTGTGAGGCCTCTGCCGTTCCGCAGGCAGATTTTGAGTGGTACAAAGAAGATCGCAGGCAAGTCACTCCCCTCAGCTTCGTCATGTACACAGACTTTGTCATCACTATTAACAATTCTGTTCTACCTTGCGCTAGGGATGTAATGTTGTGGAAGATGTTTTTTCCACATTCTGTTTGAACACATGAACATCACTTAGGCTAAGTAGGGACCTGATGTCTTGGTTTACAAACGAGTCACAACCAACATTATTAAGCGAATACTGCCACCTACTGTACTAGAGTGTGTAGTGTCACGGTATGACCACTGACTATTTGAGATACCGCAGCCTGTTCCTTACGCCTCAACGCGCGATTAATTTTTTATTTCAACCGAAGTAAATTGTCAAGCATTTGTATTGAGTGAAAATACAAAGCTGCCGTCAGATAAATTATGCGGTATAATTTTGTTGAATTTTAATAATATTGGTGCAGTGACATACGTCTCTCTGTGTTGTGGTCACAGGGATTCAAATAAAGGTATTTTCACATCAGCAGCCAGGAGCCTACTCTCTGCTTATGAGGTCACTCTCTAGTTTATACTTATTTTCTTGCCTGCTTCATTTTCAGTGGCATTAGAGTCGTCATCAGTGTTGCTGATGACGACTCTAATGCCACTGAAAATGAAGCAGGCAAGAAAATAAGTATCTGTTCAATTGCTATTCGTGTGCTTTAACTACACTCAATGTCCTGCGTTATATTCTGATCGTCTAATTACTTGAACAAGGAGAAAATGAGGGTAAGATGAGCATAATTGTAACAGTGGGGTGTTTGTGTTGAAGGTTAAGAAAATAATTGTTGTACAGAGCAGTTTTAGTTGAAAGCTGGTGGAAAACCCCAAAGACATTCGTGAGTAGTCCCAGTGCTCTGGAGAATAAACACAGACTCTATTGCGACGTTAAATGATCCCTGACAGTGACAGGCACATAGCTCGTCAGTCCCCAAAAGACAAAATCAGTCCCAGAGAAGAAAACGATGAAGCATACTGATGAAATAAATGAGTGGCATCTGCAAACATGCATTAGGGATAAATGAAACAACCGCAGAGAAACAGAAAGAAAGCCCTGCATGCAAAAGACAGAAGGTTGCCATGCAGTGAAGGATGAAGATCACAAATGTACAATTATGCCAATAAGGTAGTGTTTTGTTTCTGCCCTGGCGGCAGCACTGACATCATCTCTTGTCCTCATACAGAATTTTCAACGGGATAAACGGGGTCAAGATTGAGAGTCACGGGAAACAGTCCATGCTCATCTTCTTCAACGTCTCGGAGGAAGACTATGGGAACTACACATGTGTTGCTATGAACAATATGGGAATCACCAATGCCAGCATAATTCTATACGGTAAGTCATAAAGATGTGTGTGTGTTTTACACCCCGGAACATCTTACATGTAAAAGTTCATGATAACTTTACTAAACAATAACTTTAATTCCTCTTTTCAACACACATTAGTTTCCATGGCAATTGCAGTCATAGTGTTTAAGGCAATTAGCCGTAGGTGGTTAAAGAAAATCTTGTTATTTTGAATTTATTAAGGCATGTTGACAATCTGCCTGCACAGACTGCTGTATCTATTTCTCTAACTCATGACTTATTAAGTCTTTTGTTAACTGTAGTAAAACACACTACACTTCAGGTGAGTGGTGTTTTTCTTCTTTTGGTTTTCTTTACTGTGCAAGGAGAGAAACTCAGCAGCAAAAGCTGAAGATTTTTCATTAAAAGGTTGAAGATCAGCTCTGTCTTTAAAATTCAGCGACATGGTCTCCACCATAAGAACATCAGATGTAGGCAACTTGACTCTCTGGGATGAGAGGTCAAATGTTTTCAAGAATCTAGTTTCCTACTTCTGAGCTTCTTAGGATTAAACAACTAGGACGACTGAGAACCCACCCCAGTTCCTGATAAGATGATCACAATCAACTTGTAGATCACACAGTAGTTCAGCAGCTGTGAGCCTTCTCTATCATCCTGCAGCATTTGCTGCTTGATTTACACACAGAACAGTTACTTATGTCCTCACACAGCGACAGCGTTATGTAAAAAATGTACTCGTATCGAAAACATGTTTTTGGATATTTGTTTTACGTGAAAAAATATATGTTCATTTTTTTAATTAAAAATATAAATTATGAAAAAATATAAAGATAATTTTTGACTGGATAATTTTTAAAAATTGCCTGCGCCCCACTCTACTTTAACTTATACCAATCAAATATGTATTTAAATATTTAATTATATGTATTGTGTTATTTATTTAATATTATATACTTGAATATTAATATAATATTTCGATCTATTTAATAGTTCTGAATTCTTGGAAAACTGTACAATTAAGTTGATGTTTAGCTTTAAAAAATTTTTTTTTTTCTTGCACTCCTTTTTTCCCCCAGGTCCAAATGCAATCCATGATGTGAACGGGGCAGCAGCGTTGCCACACTGCTCAGTATGTCTGGTGCTGACTGTAAATTTACTTCAGCTGCTGAAGTTCTGATTTGAAATATGACGACACCAAGCTCTACCAACAGGTCAGCATCAAAAAAGGAAAACAGACTATTAGTCTACTGGTTCTTCTAATTGATCACTTAGAAGATTGGAGATCCAAGAGCGCCACCTTTAACAATCCTGTCTATATAATGATTTTTTTTTTTTTTTTACTTTTTATTTATTTTTTTTCCGTCTGGCTTTGCAGCTGAGACCATCATCTGTCAGCTTGCCAACAAGTAAAGGGAAATTTAAAATCATGCACCAGTTTGATGAAAGTAAGATGTGTCTCCCCCAAACGTTTTTGTATATGGGAATGGAAATAGGAAAAAAAAATTACGTTACTGTGGATAGTTGGCTGTTTATTGCCCCCATATTGAAGTGTACATTCAGATTACAATTATTATCGTGTCATGTCCTGTTCAAGACCTGTACAAAACCAACACATTTTTTTACGTAAATAGGAAAAAGAAAAAATGCAATGTGATTGTTGAATTTTACTGTATTTTTACAGTTGTATGCAAAACAGAGCAACAGATCATCCGCAACAAACCGTTGATTTCTCAGGCAACGTCCTACATCCCAGTGCATCCGGTTACTTTGTTTCAGTCGTTGTCGTGCGTGTAGAAAATGTACAAAGGTGTACAGACAATTCCTGCACTGTTGTTTTATCTTTCTATTCCTCCAAGTATCAAACAGCAAACATATAACCCCTGTGTCATAGCAGCTTCATGGTATATTCATGCTCTACGTCTAAAACGATAATACAATTTTAAAATTTAATTTGTAAAAAAGAAATTCAGTATTTTGGCTTGAACAGCCACCTCATCTTTGTGTCAGATGAAGTGCTATATAGTTCGCATTATCCTCTACCACAGTATGATGTATGCAGTATTATTTACTTTAATGGTATGTACTCTTCATGTGCAGTATATAGAATTACATACACTATGAACACAATACTTACTTTCACAATACGCTTACTTTCTTTTCTTTTTTTTTTTTGCAAGACGTGTGCATCATTAGATTATTTTAGCCAGAAAACTTTAAATTATGTTTGTCTATGGAGACTTGAAGATGATTTTTACAAATATAGCAGTCTTACAGGAGCAAATGAAAGACTCACATTTAGTGGCATTAATAGCAAATTATGTTACAGTTTAACTTTTTTACCCAGACAAGCTAAATCTATAAAAGTTTGTTTTATTATAAAAGGCATCCAGGTGTGAAAAAGTTCCAGCATTGTGGTGTAACTAAATAGATTAACAAAGTCATTTTCCATTTGACTGTATTGAGTTGAAATTCTCCAGTGTAGGCTGCAGGGTTTCTGGGAATTCAAACTGACAAAGAGTTGCACAGATGACACAGACAGGAGATTTCTCCACAACTTGGATGAATGTTCCCTGTAGCTGCTATGAAGCTTTCCCCTCTTTTTCTTCAGGTGTTACGAATCTGTTCTTTTAACCTGCTCTGACCCTGTTAGAAGCACCACTCTCCAGCCTACAGGAGTGATTGTTGTTCTCTGTGGATGGTGGATGTGTTTTAGAATGGGCTTTTTTTTTTCACCCTGCCCATTTTACAAACCTTCCCAGGGATGAGAAAACACAGTTGTTACAGCACAATTGATTCATAATGTGATGTTCTGCTATTGTCCAGTTCACGCCTCTGCATACCTGTAAGAAATGTACTGAAGACAAAACAACAGGCATAGGTTGATGTATGTGGGAATGCTGTCATTGTACTCACATATTGAGTTATGTGCTTGTGATTGATAGGTGAACGAGTCGACTGCGGACAGCGTCACAGGGTGATGGGAGGTGGGGGGTGTATCAGATGCCTGCAACAGTAAAGATAGAGTTCTGTAATGCTTTTCATTCCACATAGATAAACATGATAAATATTGATGTCAATAAGCTTGGACCAGTTTTGTTTCAAATCCAAATTAAAAGAGAGCTGATACTGGAATTTACCTGAGGTGTATTTTTGCATATTATAACAACATCTTGTCATGGTGATGAGTTGTCATTTGAATTTTTTTTTTTCAGTGAATTTAGGATTTTATATGTACGTATAGATATAATCTATAAACCTCCCTAATGCACAACCCTCTCTATGAAGATTGGCAGTAATCATCTGTACATAAAAGACGATGTACGCCTTCCTTGCCGGCTGCATTGTGTTCTGTTTTATATCTGTTTTCTGACTGTAATGGTGGTTCAGCCGACTGTGATATAATCACTGTATTATTTGATGGAGAGACTACCAAATTGTCCATAAATGGCTTTAATGTGAAATTAACCTCCTTTGTGTTGTATACATCTAGCACACAGTTCTTTTATTATACAGTGGAACCTCAAGATACGAGCAAGCCTACAAGCACGCTTACAGACGCCAAGCACTCAGAGCAGCCCACGCCGCCTCACTCGTTGACTTCACGTGTTTCGGCAACTTCCATATGCATCGCTTTTGTGATTTCTCTCTATTTTGTGCATTATTCTTCATAATAGTGATGAGTCCTAAGATAGTATGTGGTAAGGATGGTAGTGAGTCAATAAATATGAGTGTGGTGCCTGCGTGAGTGATCAAGCACGCATGTCTGATTGCAGTACATCCACGATATGTACCATCCTAAAGTAAAAAAAAAAAAACATACGTAAGTTAAGTTGATTCTAAGTTGATATAAATAGTGTATGTGTAAGGTACGGTACAGAATCAAGTGTCTAGGGTGGAACTCTCTTCCCACCCTTCTCCTGGCATGTGTGGAGGTACACTACTATATCGTCTGTCTCGAAGGTAAGAACTCCAATTAAAACCACATTTTATTTTATATCACAGGAATCATTATGTACTTTTTGTGTGTATGTTTGTATAGGAATTAAAAACATGTTTTTGATTTTCCATTGTTATTAGCACCACTAAGCGTCTTGTACGGATTCCATTTTTTCTGTTCTTTCTTATGGAAAAATGATTCAAGGTATGATTCAAGGCACCTCGAGTTACAAGCTCGGTCCTGGAACGGATTATCGGTCCTGGAACGGATTATGCTCTCGAGGTTCCAGTGTATTTCACACATCACCAGAAAAGTTGATACCCTTTCTTAAATGTTATGAAAACTAAAATGTCCCTTTTTCAGGGGTTGCCACAGCAAATCATTGATTTCCATCTCTCCCTGTTCTCTGTATCTTCTACTCTGACTCCAACTACCTGCATGTCCTCCCTCACTGCATCCATATATCTCCTCTTTGGCCTTCCTCTCTTTCTCCTACCTGGTAGCTCCATCTCTAACATTCTTCTACCAATGTATCCACTGTCCCTCCTCTGCACATGTCCAAACCATCTCAATCTGGCTTCTCTAGCTTTTTCTCCAAACCTTCCTGTCTGTGTTGTCCCTCTAATGACCTCATTCCTGACCCTGTCCATTCTTGTCACTCCTAAAGAGAATCTTAGCATCTTTAACTCTGCCACCTCCAGCTCCTCCTCCTGTCTTCTGCCTATTGCTACTGTCTCTAAACCATACATCATGGCTGGTCTCACCACTGTCCTGTAAACCTTTCCCTTCACCTTAGCTGACACTCTTCTGCCACCGATCACTCCTGACACTTTTCTCCAGCTGTTCCATCCTGCCTGTACTCTATTCTTCACCTCTCTTCCACAGTCTCCGCTGCTCTGAACAGTTGATCCTAAGTACCTAAACTCCTGCACCTTCACCACCTCTGCTCCTTGTAGCCTCACTATTTCACTGTTCTGCCTTTCGTTTACACACATGTACTCTGTCTTGCTGCGACTGACCTTCATTCCTCTTCTTTCTAGTGCAAACCTCCACCTCTCTAGGTTCTCTTCTAGCTGCTGCCTACTCTCACTACAGATCACAATGTCATCTGCAAACATCATAGTCCATGGGGACTCCTGTCTGACCTCATCTGTCAATCTGTCCATCACCACAGCAAACAAGAAGGGGCTCAGGGCCGATCCTTGATGTAGTCCCACCTCCACTTTGAAGTCTTCTGTCCTCCCAACAGCGCACCTCACTACTGTTGTACTATTCTCATACATGTCCTGCACCAAACTAACATACTTCTCTGCCACTCCTGACTTCCTCATACAAAACCACAATTCCTCCCTTGGCACTTTGTCATATGCCTTTTCTAGATCTACAAATACACAATGCAGCTCCTTCTGACCTTCCCTGTACTTCTCCATCAACATCCTCAAGGCAAATATTGCATCTGTGGTACTCTTCCTAGGCATGAAACCATACTGTTGTTCACAAATCTCCACTTCCTGCCTCAACCTAGCTTCAACTACTCGTTCCCAAATCTTCATTGTATGGCTCATCAACTTTATCCCTCTGTAGTTGTTACAACTCTGTGCATCACCCTTCTTATGAATTGGCACCAGAACACTTTTTCTCCACTCATCAGGCATCTTGCCAGTCTCTAAAATTCTGTTAAACAAACCAGTCAGGAAATTTACTGCCACTTCTCCTAAACACTTCCATACTTCCACTGGTATGTCATCAGGACCAACTGACTTTCCACTCTTCATCCTCTTCAGGGCTTTTCTAACTTCATCCTTTCTAACCTGATCTACCTTCTTCCTACTAGTCTCTGGCTCCTCGTTTCTACTTTCCCTTTCATTTTCCTCATTTAACAACTCCTCAAAGTATTCCTTCCATCTTCTCAGCACACTTTCCTCACTTGTGATCACATTCCCCTCTCTGTCCTTAATCAACCTCACCTGCTGCACATCCTTCCCAGCTTGATTTCTCTGTCTCGCCAATCTATACAACTCCTTTTCTCCTTCCTTTGTTTCCAAACTCTCATACAACTCCTCATATGCCTTTTGTTTGGCCTTGGCCACTTCCCTCTTCACCTCCCTTGTCCTCTCTTTGTACTCCAGTCTGTTCTCTTCTGTTCTGTCACTGTCCCATCTCTTCTTCGCTAATCTCTTTCTCTGCACACTCTCCTGGATCTCCTCATTCCACCACCAGGTCTCTTTGTCCTCCTTTCTCTGCCCAGAGGACATACCTAGCACCTTCCTACCTGTCTCCCTCATCACTGCAGCTGTAGTCTCCCAATCATCTGGGAATATCTCAACACTACCCAGAACTGCCCTTACTTCCTTCCTGAAGTCTTCACAACATGTCTCTTTCCTTAGTTTCCACCACTTGATCTTCTGCTCTGTCTTCACTCTCTTCCTTTTTGTCACCTCCATCGTCATTTTACACACTACCATCCGATGTTGTTTGGCTACACTCTCACCTGCCACCACCTTACAGTCTCTAATCTCCCTCAGATTACATCTTCTACATAGAATATAATCTATCTGTGTGGACCTGCCTCCACTCTTGTAAGTCACCCTATGTTCCTCTTTCTTTTGGAAATATGTGTTTACCACAGCCATTTCCATTCTCTTTGCAAAATCTACCACTGCCTGTCCTTCTACGTTTCTCTCCCTAACACCAAACCTGCCTATCACTTCCTCATCTCCTCTGTTCCCTTCCCCTACATGACCATTTAGGTCTGCTCCAATCACCACTCTCTCTCTCCTGGGGATACTCTCTACCATCCAATCTAGCTCCTTCCAGAACTTCTCCTTTTCTTCCAACTCACAGCCCACCTGTGGGGCATAACCACTAACAACATTAATCATCTCTCCTTCTACTTCTACCTTCACACACATCAACCTGTCTGACTCTCTTTTCACCTCTACCACATTTCTTACATATTCTTCCTTTAGGATCACCCCTACTCCATTTCTCTTCCCATCTGAACCATGATAAAACAGTTTGTAGCCTCCTCCAATGTTTCTAGCCTTACTGCCCTTCCACCTGGTCTCCTGCACACACAAAATTTATTGATTTGCATATTTGATTTAACTAAATGTCTTACGCCAGATGCCCTTCCTGACGCAACCCTCACCATTTATCCGGGCTTGGGACCGGCACTATAAACACGACTTTGTGTACCCTAGTGGCTGGCTTAATCCGATAATATTAAACCATATATATCTAAAAGATTGTAGGAGATCTTGGCATGTGTCTTTCTTTAATATATTGGCTTATGTTCAACTAAACTGGCCCAGGTTGTATACTTGTGAGTTGTGGGTTAACTGAAACAAGTATCACTGTATTACATTATGTTTAAAGTCATACATTACCCCAGCTGCCTCACCTGCTCCAGTAGCTTTCTTCAGCTTCTAGTCCACCTTGGGCCACAAACCAGCAGCATGGACAGCTACTTCCCTAAGCTCAAACAGGCCAGCATGGTTTTCTTTTCCTGCTCTTAGTCATTCATCACATGGTGTGTCTAGTGTCTGCAAGAAAGAGTATTGGGAGATGAGGGGGACACATTGGTATCGTTTTGTGTACAACTACATTATCAAATGTGATTGAGTAGCTCTGTTGAGAAAATCTGACTGAAAATCCTTCAAAGGGTGGAATTACTCATGCATTTATTTCACAAGTGTTTTCTCTACATAAAGAATGAACTGCAAAGGAAAACAGTAAATACTTTTAGCTTCTGATGGGTTTTAATTAATGTCTTTGCACTTTGTGCATCACAGCAGATCCATTGTACGTGGATGCGTCCTTGGAGCATTGCGGGCGTCAACGCCCTGAAAATCTATTGCTCGTAACTTCTTGACTTCTTTGACGTCTTCTCTTACAGCCTAATGCAAATGGGACTTAAATTAAATATAACTCAGTTGTGGACAGAACAAAGTCTTTGCAGTTTCTGCTTTAAACAAAAAAAAAATTTTTTTTTTTCAAACTTCGCTCCACTAAATAATTAGTCAGTACAAGCATCTTTATCAGTCAGTTGATGCCTCAAAGCTTTGTAATGCTATTGAAACAGCATAAATGGAATGATTCTAGCCTCACAAATTGGCCCTGCTTCTGATTGAGTAGAACAAGTGTGTTTGGGAGCAGTTGGGGTAGTAAGACGAGCTTACAATCATGAAAAAAATGCAAAAAAAAGTCCCACAAATGCCCTAAAACATGCTGCCAAGTGAATATTTTGTGTTAAAAACTAAGGCTTACTATCATGAAAAAATGCAAAAAAATAAGAAGTCCCAGAGATGCCCTAAAACACGTTGCTAAGTGAATTACTCGGGCTAAAAACTCCAAAGACCACAGACTACTTTTGTCAAAGGTTAAAATGATTCGTAGTTAGTTTTTCACCCTAAATAAGGAATATAGAATTGATGTGGTAAATAAGGAATTGGCCTTGGATTTTTTTTGTATTTGTTTTTAAATATTCATATAAAATACTTTTTGGACAATTAAACAAAATATTCACCTGGCAGCATGTTTTAGGACATAATCTTGCAGTTTAAGGCATTTTGGGGACTTTTTATTATTATGGATATTTTCACGATGGTAAGGCTATAGTAAGGCATGTTTTGGGTGATTTTTGAAATATTCATATAAAATACTTTT
>NC_024325.1:4956903-4958354 GCF_000523025.1 Cynoglossus semilaevis | reverse complement strand
CATAAAAATAAAAAGTCCCAGAAATGCACTAAAATGCAAGATTATGTCCTAAAACATGCTGCCAAGTGAATATTTTGCGTTTAAAAGTGCAAAAAGTATTTTTTATGAATATTTCAAAAATCACCCAAAACATGCCTTACTATAGCCTTACCATCGTGAAAATATCCATAAAAATAAAAAGTCCCCGAAATGCCTTAAAATGCAAGATTAGGTCCTAAAACATGCTGCCAAGTGATTATTTTGTGTTTTAAACTGCAAAAAGTATTTTTTATGAATATTTCAAAAATCACCCAAAACATGCCTTACTATAGCCTTACCATCGTGAAAATATCCATAAAAATAAAAAGTCCCCGAAATGCCTTAAAATGCAAGATTAGGTCCTAAAACATGCTGCCAAGTGATTATTTTGTGTTTTAAACTCCAAAAAGTATTTTTTATGAATATTTCAAAAATCACCCAAAACATGCCTTACTATAGCCTTACCATCGTGAAAAAATCCAAAAAAATAAAAAGTCCCCGAAATGCCTTAAAATGCAAGATTATGTCCTAAAACATGCTGCCAGGTGAATATTTTGTGTTTAAAAGTCCAAAAAGTATTTTATATGAATAGTTCAAAAATCACACAAAACATGCCTTACTATAGCCTTACCATCGTGAAAATATCCATTCACTGTATTACATTATGTTTAAGGTCATACATTACCCCAGCTGCCTCACCTGCTCCAGTAGCTTTCTTCAGCTTCTAGTCCACCTTGGGCCACAAACCAGCAGCATGGACAGCTACTTCCCTAAGCTCAAACAGGCCAGCATGGTTTTCTTTTCCTGCTCTTAGTCATTCATCACATGGTGTGTCTAGTGTCTGCAAGAAAGAGTATTGGGAGATGAGGGGGACACATTGGTATCGTTTTGTGTACAACTACATGATCAAATGTGATTCAGTAGCTATGTTGAGAAAATCTGACTGAAAATCCTTCAAAGGGTGGAATTACTCATGCATTTATTTAGTTGTTTGTATAGTCACAAGTGTTTTCTCAGTTTCTGCTTTAAACAACAACAAAAAAAAAAAAAAAAAATTTTTTTTTTTCAAACTTCGCTCCACTAAATAATTAGTCAGTACAAGAATCTTTATCAGTCAGTTGATGCCTCATAGCTTCGTTATGCTATTGCAACAGCATAAATGGACTGATTCTAGCCTCACAAATTGGCCCTGCTTCTGATTGAGTAGAACAAGTGTGTTTGGGAGCAGTTGGGGTAGTAAGACGAGCTTACAATCATGAAAAAAATGCAAAAAAAAGTCCCACAAATGCCCTAAAACATGCTGCCAAGTGAATATTTTGTGTTAAAAACTTGAAAAAACATCACATCTGAACTTGTCAAATATCAGCAAAAATACGTAAGGCTTACTATCATGAAAAAATACAAAGAAATAAGAAGTCCCAGAGATGCCCTAA
>NC_024325.1:4946637-4956803 GCF_000523025.1 Cynoglossus semilaevis | reverse complement strand
AATCCATAAAAATAAAAAGAAAATATTAAAAAAAATGTTAAGAAAATTTTCTGAAAAAAACATTTTCTAAAAAAATTTCTGAAACATTTGTTTTTTAAAAAAAAATTCTTTACAAAAAATTTTATTTCTGAAAATTTTCTGACAATTTTTTCTTCCTAAACATTTTATGAAAAAGAAAATGTTTAAATATTTTTCAAAAAAGTTTTAGAAAAAAAAATTTCAGAAAATTTTGTAGAAAATTTTCTAGTGTGTTCTACTTCCTCCATGTAAAGGTTGGCTACAATGCAAGATACTGGAGACCCCATCCATGTTTTGTTTCTTTTGATTTTGGTTTTGTTATACTGTATGTATATACTATTAAGACTGCATCTGCAGTAGATGCAAGAGTTGTTCAGTGTGAGGATTACAGGGAGGGGGGAGTGAGTGAGAGTTAGAGAGGGAGGAGAGGAGGCAGGGGGAGGGAGGTGATCAGTCCTAACAGAGAAAACACTGATTAAGCTGATGTGACCTCAGCTACATCTAGGTTACATCTGACAATAATCCATTGATGTATATGAATAGTGCTTTGCCTGAGAAAATACAATGGACAAATAATAATAATAATAATAATAAACAAAAAACTAGCATGGAATTAACATTACAGTCTTGGGATTTAAGCTTCTTCCATCTTTGTATAAAATTTGCATATTTTAAGTGGAAGATTGATGAGAGGCCACATGCTGTGGATAGAACCTATACTAATGGAGCACACAGGAGACCTCCCCTGGGTTTGGAAAGCAAACTGGAGAGAAGGGGCAACAGAAACATCAAGCACAGCAGGTTTTCTAAATTCTTCTGGCATGTGTGTGTATATATGCAATACATGTGTGGGAATGGCAAAACAACATCACTGACTCTGTGAACATATAGCTGGATGATGTATACTTCATTTATTAACCAGTGTGTTTTACTCGCTGTGATGTGGCAGTGGATGTGGTACACACAAATAAGGTCAAATCCCCATTACCATGGTAACCCACCAAAGGAGACCAGCTGGTCTATCTGTTCTTCAGCTAACTTTGAGTTGGTTCTCCTACACCTTAGACCAGCTGTTTTTGTTAATGGCTGACAGAATATTCATTCTGACTTCAGCAGCAATATTGTACAGTATGTTTGGATTGAATGGACGTCACTGAACCAAAAACAACTGACATAACCAAAAACATTTACTTTATTGGATCTCAGCTGGATATTTGTACGTCCTACAGATTACAATATTCAAACACAAGTGGTTCCATTTGTTACACAGGTCTAAGGTGTTGTGGACCGTACACACATCTATGTAAATATGGTGATAGTTCAGCCAAAATATCATATTTTTTATTCACAGCTTTGTATGTTATTTTTTGCTGTCAATGTTGATTAACTGAATTTTTTTTCAACTGTGCTACAAGAGGAAGACAAATAGTGGCAGGTACAGTAGATGTATGCATTTCAGATTTGTGACTAAGCTAAATTATGGATTGTTAAATTAAACATTGTATGTACAGTATATACAGAATACAGAGGCAGGAAGTGGAGATTTGTGAACAACAGTATGGTTTCATGCCTAGGAAGAGTACCACAGATGCAATATTTGCCTTGAGGATGTTGATGGAGAAGTACAGGGAAGGTCAGAAGGAGCTGCATTGTGTATTTGTAGATCTAGAAAAGGCATATGACAAAGTGCCAAGGGAGGAATTGTGGTTTTGTATGAGGAAGTCAGGAGTGGCAGAGAAGTATGTTAGTTTGGTGCAGGACATGTATGAGAATAGTACAACAGTAGTGAGGTGCGCTGTTGGGAGGACAGAAGACTTCAAAGTGGAGGTGGGACTACATCAAGGATCGGCCCTGAGCCCCTTCTTGTTTGCTGTGGTGATGGACAGATTGACAGATGAGGTCAGACAGGAGTCCCCATGGACTATGATGTTTGCAGATGACATTGTGATCTGTAGTGAGAGTAGGCAGCAGCTAGAAGAGAACCTAGAGAGGTGGAGGTTTGCACTAGAAAGAAGAGGAATGAAGGTCAGTCGCAGCAAGACAGAGTACATGTGTGTAAACGAAAGGCAGAACAGTGAAATAGTGAGGCTACAAGGAGCAGAGGTGGTGAAGGTGCAGGAGTTTAGGTACTTAGGATCAACTGTTCAGAGCAGCGGAGACTGTGGAAGAGAGGTGAAGAATAGAGTACAGGCAGGATGGAACAGCTGGAGAAAAGTGTCAGGAGTGATCTGTGACAGAAGAGTGTCAGCTAAGGTGAAGGGAAAGGTTTACAGGACGGTGGTGAGACCAGCCATGATGTATGGTTTAGAGACAGTAGCAATAGGCAGAAGACAGGAGGCGGAGCTGGAGGTGGCAGAGTTAAAGATGCTAAGATTCTCTTTAGGAGTGACAAGAATGGGCAGGATCAGGAATGAGGTCATTAGGGGGACAACACAGACAGGGAGGTTTGGAGAAAAAGCTAGAGAAGCCAGATTGAGATGGTTTGGACATGTGCAGAGGAGGGACAGTGGATACATCGGTAGAAGAATGTTAGAGATGGAGCTACCAGGTAGGAGAAAGAGAGGAAGACCAAAGAGGAGATATATGGATGTAGTGAGGGAGGACATGCAGATAGTTAGAAGATACAGAGAACAGGGAGAGATGGAAATCAATGATCTGCTGTGGCAACCCCTGAAAAAAAAGGTAATTTTATCTCAATGTCTCTCTGGTTGCTCACTTGAGTCTTTGTAAGACTGTTCTGTTCTGTCTGTTTATTTACCCGAAACTGGGTGATGTATCACTTTATCTTTGCTGAATATCTTCTCTACTTTGTTTAAACACAGCTATACAGTATACGCTGCTTACTGATGCAAGTGGAAGGTGAGGAGTGGAATTAAATTTAATGATGTCATAACACTGTGTTGGTTTCCCTCACCTGGTGTTGATGTGCCTCCTGTGCATCAGCTGCAGTGACAGTTTGAAATGGCAGCAAAGTAAAAGCTCTGCTTATTTATTAATCTAATCACCAGCCTGGCCTTTTCTGTATTGCAGAGACTTTACTCATGGAGCAGGTTCACTGTTGCCTAAATAGGTGCCCACAGAAGGTGTTTTAAAGGGCACCAGCACCAGGACATGGAGATGACAGGCAGACGGGGGGGGGGGGGGGGTTCCCCTTCCCCCCCCCCCCCCCCCCCCCCCCCCCCCCCCGAACCTTCCTGTGGGTTGAGTCCACTGGAAGGTACCAACCGCCCTAACCGGTTGTTGCCTAACATGTTCAGCCTTTTTGTTAATATTATATACCATTTTTGTGTTTGTTGGTTTTTATGCCAAATCGTTTCTCTGAACAAATTTCCTACGATGCAAAGGTTTTGAATTAGCACAGGCCTGTGGCCACGCTCTCATTTAGACACTTTGCTTTGACTTTGTGGCAAAATTAATATTTTAATCACCTGAACATCAACTGTTAATTTTCATCACGTGGGCACAAAAAGAGATTTGTAATGATGCTCATTTGGAGTTTCTGTAAATAAAACATTTCTCAGCTAAAATATGGAACCAAATATAAACAACTGTAAACCGTACAATATTTGAATATAATTAAATCAATCTGAGCTTTTTTTTTTGTGAGAAATACGCCAAAGAGCTCAGCTCAATCAATAACGTCACTTATTTCTGTGTTTTTTGCTGCAGGCTATGGAGACGGGCTTTTGTCAAAGCTGTTTGCTTCTCAGTCGTGGGTGGTTTTGCATGACAAAGCTGGAAACAAATGTAAATAATCCCCGTTGAGCTTACAGTGTTGGAAAGATTGATTTTTTTTTCACATTAATTAAACACATTTGCCTATTAATGCACTGTCTGTTATTTACACCACAACATGTCATGAAATGTAGCAAAGAGAATCATTTACGTTCTACCAAACTGCACCAGTACAACAAAAAATTTAAGAATTCCAGAAAGTTGAGCAATTTAAGCAAACCTTTTAAATTATAGAAATCTTTGAAAATGCCAGAGCTTTACATGATTCAGGGGTGCACACCAAGGGGCATGTTAGATGGAAGGGAAAATATGCAGCAGCGTCAGGAAAAAAAACAAAAAACAGAACAAGCAAGTGATCATGCTGCATATGTCATGTACATGTAATGATAAGAGGAGAGAGACTGAAAGTGACATAAATAAAACAGGGCAGAGGGGAGTTGAGACCATGGGAGACTGACACTTGAACATATTCAAGATGAAATAATTAGCTGGGACAATAGATCAAGGAGTTGGTGGGTTGGGGGGCAAAAAGGAATATAACGGGGGGAAATTAAACTGTCAATAAGAAGAAAGAAATATCTAAATGGAGAAAGGAGGGATAGGCGTACAAACATGGAGCTTACAGTGAGACAGAGGAATGTGGGACAGAAGAATCAAGACAGACAGAGAATAAATAGATTGGACTGCAAAAATTGAAAAATGAACAGAAGAAAAAGGAGATAAGAAAATTACAAACGTTCTTTTCTTTGACAGAAAAAACCCTGGAAAACTTGTACGGATGTTGATAGTGGAAAACAAAGGAAGCGATGGGTGGATGGATGGATAAATACATGGATGAATTACAGAATGGCTGTATGGATGGATTTGTAGATGGGCGGATGGATAGATGGATCAAGGAAGTATAATTAGATGATATATTAGTAGAAAATAGTAAAAAGCAGTCCATTACTTCTTCTACCCATACACTGCATGATGCAACCACCAGACGTTGTCTCCCACAGACACAGGAAGACATATGCACCTGCATTGTACATGATCCTGTTTACATGCTGGTCTAAAATGCTGACAGTGCTGAAGTGAATACCTGTACCGAGGAGAGCCCTCAGGCCAGTGTTGAGTTGACATATTTCACATCAGCACATATTCTTGGCCTGACGCTTAATACAAATGAATGAAATATTCCATTCCCTCAGAAGCACAGCTGCCAGCCTACAAAACCTCCGGCAACAAAAGATAGCCTAAAAATGATTACTCCAGGCACTTTGGTAGGTCACAGGTGTTTCATACTCTAAAGTGCGTTTTTGGTGATCAAGTTCATGGCCTTGTGGCTGCTAGTAGATGGACTAACCTTAATATATTTACCATTTAAAACCCTGTGGGAAATAAAGGAGAAGAAAAACAACCTTTTACTAATTTATACAGAAAATGTCATATCTCCCAGCCCAAGAATGACTAATTTGTAGAGTGGAGTATTTTACAGCATCCACATTCTTCCATACATTTATTGTCATGGTACTATGGCAATTATTTTAACAGCTAAACCAGTGCTCTGGCACCATAAACATTTGTCTATATTTCTGCGATGTTTGCTATGTATTTAACAACATATCCGTATCAGATAAATCAGATGCTAAGTCTTAAGTAAATATAACACAAGATATTAGTGAAAATCTGTGAACTCTGTCAACCCAGATGTGGACATGTAACACAGATCACCGAAAAGCAAGTGTAACGTGAATTATCCTGCGCAGCAGCACTGTCTCCGGAAAATGTTTATAAAGCTAAAGCTTTAATCTGCCACCTCAGCGCCCAATGTACTCAAGCTGCAGCTGGGTCATTAAGTAAGACTGTGGAGCATTCCCTGCCCATTTTAAAGAGCTCTGAGTGAGCAGCTGCATGCCAACATGTGCATAAATATGGGTGACCACTGCTCTCCGATGATCCTTTAAGAGACATATTCAAGGGTCAATCTATGCTCTGTAACAGCAACGTAAGAAGGTCATGAGGCAGAAAACACCTACAGTTAGATGCAGCTTTAGAAAGTGAAACGGCTTCTTCTTTTTAGTGACAGAAAGGGGAGTTTAAATTGGCTAAAATTGTGTCTCTCAACCTATTTGAGCCACTGCAAATATACATTTGAAAAATCCAATGACGTACCACCAAACAAAAATATCTCACTAGTTCCAGTTTACCCTCAAATTACCTATTCAGTATGAAAACCTGACCTGTTTGGTTAAATACAACCCTGAGATACCTACAGGAATTGAGGAAAGACAGACAAGAAGATCTCTGAGAGATCACACTCTCTCTTCTCTTAGTTTCTATCTGGCACTGTCACATTGATGAACAAAGGTACATTTTTTGCAATAAATCAACAAGTGAAATGTGATCATTTTCTACTGAACAGTTGTTAGAAACCACTGGACTTAAAACCCATTAGCAAAGTCTTAAAACTGAAATTGCTGTTAAAAAGATTACAACAACATTTCTTATCATCAGAAAAAAAGCTTCACAGTACATTGGTGGCTTGATATTTACCACTGCCTTTGACAAAAGTGCCGTTGTCATAAAGTGGACAGGTCATCTCGGCAGAGTGAACGGCTCCAGGTGTCCGACAAATATTTGTTTCATTTTCAGAGAATGGTGTCTTCACCCTGTGGGTCAAAAAAGCAATAATATGACAATTACAAAAAGAGAGTCAGGGAAATGCCACAGGAGCAGGAAGCAGTGAGGGCAAACTGTGAGGGTAAAGATTTTGTAGAAAAATGGTTCCTAAAATGCATGTTATGACTGCCCCATGAATCCTAATTAGTTCTCGTTCCTTTGTTTCCTCTGTTATTTCCTCCTCAAGGTCCTGCACTGTAGCTCTAAATCAGTCTAACAGCTATCCTTGGTCCACATTTTGATTAATAGTTGCTTTTGTCACGCACAACAGCTAATAGATTAATCTGCAATGTCAATAAAACACCCTGTCAGTGATTTCAAATGTATTCTATTGTAATAGAAGTCTTCTTTTCCCCCTAATTCTCATCATCAAGATGTGACAAGCTTTTTGAAAACATAAATCACCACCAGACTCTGAAACTGCCGTGAGCTGTAAGGCCCTATCAGACAGAGTGCTTCATCCAAAATAAGATTGATGCTCAGGAGAAAGAGAGTCCACATTCATCTGGATGAGGCGCTAATACATTCACTGCAGATATCTCAACCACCATCACACCTTATTACCTCTCTAAGCTCCAGTGGCCAGCTCCCTCCCACCACTGTGGTCCAGTGCCTTTCATCAATCACGGTCAAGCGGCTAAACTGTCTGAACGGAGCTTTGGTGATGGTTGATAAGTATTTGGTGCAACCCATTGTGTTCTCTCTGGTGAGGAATGGCTGCAGATAAACAGCAGGAGCCGTGTTTAAAATGTATTCAAATGCTTCATGTTTGCACACAAGCTCACAATGCTGCATCGTCACGGCTGTCAATTAGAGGGACGGGTCGGCCCTGCATCAATCATCATTAGGTGACATTTGACCTGTGAGCAGCTGAGCCAGGGATGAGACCTACTTCCACAGCAGTGTGCCGATGCACAGCAACAACATAGCCTAGAATATATTTCAGCTGCTGAGCCTAGACACGGTGTTGCCATGTAAACATGTGTTTAGTATATGCACTGATGGAGCCAGGCAAGAAAATCTCTCTCGAAAAAAACAGCCAAAAACACAGCACTATTTATTTCATGTCAGGTAGAGGAGGGATATGAAGATTCACAATCTGTTATGAACTGTGTCCATGGTTAGACTGACATTCATTCAAATATAGTCATTCTCAGAAATACAGTGATCCCCCTCCTATCACGGTAGTTGCGTTCCTAGACTTACCACGAAATGGGAAAATGCGAGACACTTATTATTATATTATTATCATATATATATTTACCTTTTACAAAACCTCCCCCACACTGTTATCAACCCTCCCTAGTCTATATTACCCTTTCCCACACAATAATATGCACAGAGAGTTGTATAATCAGTGTGAGGAACAGAAGAGCATGCTCGATTAGCCAATAGAACACCAGGTAGGTATCAGCCAATAGAAGGCTGTGTACGATCTCGTCTATAGTAAACAAAGCTACCGGCGATCGTTCACAAATGGGCTTATCTCAATTTCAAAATGAGAATCCACATTTTTAAAATGAAAGAAAAAAGATCGGATTCGACAACAAATCTGCGATGTACTGAGGGAATGAAAGGAGAACCGCAATATAGAGAGGTTAATATGGAAAGGTAAAACACTCAGTCAATAATGAGTGAAAAAAAATGAGATATTGGAGTTTTAAACAAATGCTGTAACATTTTAAAACCCAATTGAGCAGTATTTCACCTTGCACACCCTAGAGTTTTTCAGTCACATATAGAGACACTCGCTTTCACACCTACTATCAATTTAAAATGAACAGTCACTTTAAACCCTAATCTGCATGTTTTAGACGAGGTTAGGGAACAGGTGTAATCTTAAAAATGCACCACAGAAAGACCACCAGTTATCACTGAGGTGAAAATCACTACTCCTGGTTCCCACACTTTGTTAGTAGTGCACGTTATGTAGATAGGTCTCTTATATATGGAGTTATTTCTTCAAATCTTCTCTGCAAATATATCCTATTTTAAACAGTGTAATTTTCTTACAAAACTGCTGCTCTGACTGAACCCAGGTAATCAAATAACAAATGTAGCACACAACATCAATCTGCTTTGCTGTGCTACCCACTACAAAAGCTTTGTCCTGGCTATTATTGAGTATAGTAAAGTCCATCCATCCATCCATTTTCATCCGCTTATCCGTTACCGGGTCGCGGGGACAGCAGTCGCCACCCAAATCACATTGCGCCATACCAAACCCCCAAACCTTCCTGCGGGTGGTGAGTCCACTGGAAGGTATTAACCGCCCTAACCGGGATTCGAACTTGTCCAGGAGGTGAACCCTGGGGTTCCTCACCAATGACAGAGACCTTGCCTCTGGGCCAAAGCGCCACCTAGTATAGTAAAGTATAATATAGTATAGTCCAGGTTAGCAGAATAGAAAAAAACCCATCAACAGCTATTTTGCACTCTCCCATTGTACACTTATGTTACAATAAATATGACAATGGGCCATATTTGGGTAAAACTCAATTGTAACTCAAGTACATTAATAAATACACAAGTCAGCAAACGCAGGTGGAATCTTTCATGAAGTGACAGTAGGAACAGTACGGTGGTAAATATGAGTTCTCTGACCTGGTCTCTCCACAAATGGAAATGACACATCAGGGATCATGAAACAACAATAAAAACACTTCCACTTCGAGGAGACGTAGACTCAGAGCACAAGAGGTGGCTTCTGAAATACTATTATTAACAGTGATGACAGCAGTAGCTGTGTGTGAACTATAAGCAACAATAGCTATTTCTATTTGTTTTGGTTTTAAAATGTGTCTTTCTGTCACTGTTAACGCTGATCTTTGCACCCATCATTTTATCGACATCTCTGCTTGCTAGCTCTGGGCTTTGTGCTCACAAGAGGCCACATGACAAAATCATCTAATTTAGAGAAAGTTCGTCTGAAGACAGAGCAGTGAATTTTGGAACTGAAATCACTTTATAACTAGTTTTAGCTTCAGGGAGGAGAAAAAAACACATTTATGACCCGGAGTCTTCTGAGATTTGCCACTGTGTGGAGCACATAGACACTTAAACTGAACTTCAACACACATTCACTTTCTCCATTTAGATGAATGGGCGCCACTATCCGTCTGTGATACTTGGTACAGACACGAAAAATAAAGCAAGTGTCACTATTTGAAAAGTTTGTCACTGAGGTTTAACTGTGTAAAACGTGACATTTTCTTGCAAACTAATAAAAAGAAAATAAATAAATGATTTTGAGTTCATTAAATGTTGTCACCCAGACGTCAGCTCACTGTTAACACGGCCATTAGGACTTTAATTTTGTCATAGAGGCAGGTAGAGTTCTTAAATGAAGTATTCAACATCATCTTTAGCCTTCCTGCTTTTCCTCACATTTATTCTTAGTCTAGCTCACTAACGAGTGTTGCTATATGTGGGTGTAGAGAGTGACCTTTATTTAATGGGATTCAGATTGTTTAGAAAAGTTAGTTACACTGCACTGCATACGTTTATGACTGCAAATATGTTGCACCTGCAACAGAAGTTGTTTTGAAACTGTGCAATGAGTTGAAATTGTCCAAGTGACATGATGTCTGTGCATTTTCTCCTGTGCAGGACATTAATTATGGGACCCTTTAACTCTGTTGCTGAAGAAAATACATTTCTGTCTATATTATATATACACACACAATGCAAAGTTTATATGTAGAAAACATCTATAATAATATATATATATATACATATATATATATATA
>NC_024325.1:4715625-4946630 GCF_000523025.1 Cynoglossus semilaevis | reverse complement strand
ATATATATATATATTACTTTATAATATTTGGTATATTGTCCTAAAATCATAAAGGACGAAGTAAAGGTAAAGGACAAAAAACAAATCAAATTTCCAATGACAGTTTTATGTTATCCTTGGGGTCAATGTGATTAATTTTTACTGATGTCGGACAGTACACGTTTATGTGTCATTTATTTTTTATTTTATATAATTTGGAAAATCCATAGGAGTGAACTATTTAAGTTACAGATATTGTTGATGCACTTCTTTCAAACTCTGTTGCTTGGTGAAAAGTCTTTTCCAGGCTGCAACCAAAATAGCACCAACATACAAATTTAGAGTTTAGCGGTGTGTGACTGAATGATGGCTTCTAATGGGAAAGAGAATGTGTGAAAAAGCTTCGTTTTCCCTCTGTCTGTCTTCCTTTTTTTTTTAATACTGTCACTTTTCACATCCACAGACATGCGTGCACACACTGACGCCACCGAGTTCTCTCTCAATCATAATGAAACACTAGCGTGCACACGGACACACACACACACATGCACACAGACACACGCATACTCCTACACCTCCAGAAATAGAGGCAGCAACAGTCTCGCTGAGTCCCTCAGCCCACATGTTGATAATGTCACCTTTTTAGTGTTTCATTACCTTGTGCTAACAATCAGAGAACATCTTTTTCTCTCTCCCTCTTTTACACGCTTACTTTTTTTTTCACCATCTTTACTTGCTCTGTCTTATTTTGGAATCAGCGATATGTTTGAAAGGAGCCGTCATCCCACTTAATTGCCGTAGTTAATGGAGCTACACTGCAATTTCTGTGTCGAGTCTGGAGAGAAGGGGGAAAAAAGTTTATGATCCATTAATGTCAGTAATCTCACTTCTGAATTGCACTCGGAGGAAATATCAGATAAAGGGAGGACAATATGGAGGCACCACGTTGTCCATGCAGAGGAGACGGTTTCATAATTACACAGGAGTCATCAAAAATAACAATTAGCGGATCAGGTGAACAGCGAGCTTCTCCGGGAGGTGCTAACTTTAGTTTGGTGACACATGTGACTGTTCTGTTTAAAAACCACATGCATCTAAAATGGATGTTTAACCTAAAAGAAAGAACTGTACTTTAATTAGGCACGGCTATATTTAACCTTACTTCTATTTAATTGCTTGAAATGCGTGCAGGAAAAAACGCGAGGTAGTAAATCTAAACACCAGTAAGATGTCTTCTCTGCAGACTCTGAATATCCCCGTATCTCTAAGCAAGCTGTAATAAAAATAGCCATTCAAACAGGTGTTGCCAAGAAAACTTAGAAGTCACGTGACAAGTATTCTGGATAAATTTATCCAGCTGGTGACATACAACCTCAGCTACTGCTGCCAGTGAGTAAATGTATATATTTCCTGATACTCTTTTTAGCCAGATGTTTAAATAATCATCAGATATCCCAATAACAAAACATATTAAAAGTGACAGATTCTGAGGTCTGACAGTGTGCAGAGGAAAAACAGTATTTGAAGGGAAATAAGTAAACAGATGAGCAGATGGTCAGCGAGAGTTTAATGCTCCAGCTAAACTCAACTGTTGCACGTTGGTTGACCAGAGCTCAGGGTTATAATCAGTGTTATATAAACTGACAAGTGAGATCTCCACTGTTGCCGTGCAGTCGGCCTCTGCTCATCGCCTCACTTCCCTCCGAGCTGTTTGTAGGTGTATATTTGACATGTATTAACGAGCAGATCTTAAGGATGTTTTCAAAAGGTTAAGAGAAGACGAGAGCTGCCACGTACTGGACAGAACAGGAGCCAAGGAAGCAAGACGACGTCCAAATGACTCTGGAGTCAAGGGATGAAAATACGACCGGCCATAAAAGCAGGACGATCAACAAACTGTTGATGCAGAATCATTTCAAAGTAATACAGCGCCAGATAGAGGAAGGAATGAAACAGACACAGATGTGACATCAGCTCCTCTCAGAAACCACCAAACACCAAACCAAATGTGATATATCTCAATCGAACCGATTCCTTCATGGCCACTCCAAGACAATGCAATAAAGTGTAAAGGAAAACTCTCTGTTTTCAAACACAAATATTGCAGAAAATCTTTTTTTCAGTCTTTGAAATAAACTGTATTATATAATCAACTGACATGTTGATATAAATGCTCATATAAGTTCTTCTGAGGTGATCTGTGGTTTGGCAATTACCTTGAATGACAGTGAGAGGAAAAATACCGAGGGGCTAAAAGGACAGAACAGAAAAAGAAATAACAGTCATTAAAAAGGTAGACAGACAGTGAAGAACAGATGTGGATTTGTTTGGAGACTACACTCCTAGAATACAAAATGTTTTCCTGGTTCTTTCTAGAAACAGGCTTTGTCTCCAAGGTTCCTCCTGAGCTTTTAATGTTTAGCTAAACTGATTTGGAAAATGGTTTCTAGAAAAACTCAGTGTCTCAGACACAAAATATGACAAGAAAAAGACACAAGCTTTTTTTTGTTTAATCCAACATAGAAAACCCAGAGGTATGTAAACAAATAAATACACAGTGGATACACACAGGGCTAATTATATATAGCCTAAAATACATAAAATACATTTACTGCATGGATGTATATTTACCTTTTCTGTACTGCCATGAATATTTTATTATCTAGATGTATCTAATTTTCACTGATGACAGTTTTTACCACTGAAATGATCAAACTGTTGTTGGCTTGTAACTTGGAAAGATTGTTGTAGTCGTCCTACATGCAAAAGATTTTTTCTATTTTGATTATTTAAAATCTGTTGCCCACTCACTGGCCGCAGTCCAAGAGGATATAAAAAAAAATCACAACACAGAAACACAACTATCCAGCTGTTTTAATATTTGGATTTCCCCTGGTCAGTGAATTTAAAAAAAGCCAGAGGTTATTTTTTATAAATATTTCTTGCTAATTTTTAAAAGTTAATTGAAAATATGTGTACTTGTTGCAAGTTGCAAAGTTTTCAGAGGATGCCTTAGCAACAATACTAAATCAGGTATTCCCAGTTTTTCACTTTCCACAGAAATCTGACAGATTCACGGCTGCACTTCCTCCTTTCCTCCGTTCAACCTGACTTTACACCAGTGCAAAGTGGGAACTGGCTTAAATAATCTGGATCGGTGGTAAAGAGCACAGCAGACATTAAAGTCTCAGCACAGGAGATGAAATGATCACCGTGAGGCCACAAAAGTACAGTTAGAGGAGCAGAGCAATAGAAGAGGTTATAACCACCATCAGAGTGAAATACAACAGTGATAGGGTCTGAGAAGAGATGCTCAAATCAAGATCCAAATAAAATGAAATAAAATACTGGCCTTGGGTTCCCTCTATTTCTGTCTCTTTTAAGACCCTCTAGGTACAGAGGGGATCAGTGGTGCGAAAAAAATGCACTTGAAACTAGAACTCCTTGATATGGTATTAAAGAAATCAGTGTAACATCGATAAATATTCAGTTCAGGATAACCTTCTACCAGAGGAAACTGCTTAAACAAAAGGTTCAAGCAATTCACTCAATAAATACATTTAAAAGTGCACATTTTGAGAAGTTTTCAGTTCATCAGGTTGGTATCAGGGGTGGGTATGATGGGAGCATCCACCAATGGTGCAGTCTACTTTATACAGTATGCATGAGTCATGGCTCAAGAATGTGGGCTTCATACAATCAAATCAATTGTCTCCATAGTACCTGATGGTGATGTGACTCTCACACATGCTAACTACTACTGCTCCAGTTGAGAGGGTGTTTTCCTGCCCTCACTGCAGTCCAGTTCTGTTTCCTACTTAAATGTTTATAGTGTCATTAGAAGGATAATTTAACTACAGACACCAAGGACTGTTAAGCGGCTCAAGTTTTCTTCACAACAAAAATGGGAAAACGTTTTAATTGGGAAACTGTGTCAATTTGTATCTTTGGGTTCCGCGTGATTAAAAAGTCTTATTTAAAGAAAGGGCATTTGGTCTAGTGGTTAACTATCCAACTTTTTGGGCTGTTTTTCCTGTTAAATAAACATAATAAATATAAAAACTCTCTGAAAATCTGTCATTTGTCCAAAGAAGTGCAGAATCAAGTACACAAACTGTCAAATCATTCATGGTGACACTGCAGAGCAGGTAAGCAAACCGCCACCATTCAAAGCTTGACCCAGGTGATCACTAATCCTGCCCGTTGGGTCAGGGTGTGGTCACCTCCTTTGTTTTACTATTACTGCATCTCTCTGAGACCAAATACCAGAATTTTTCTGGCATTTTAGAACTGACTTGGATGAACTGGGGAAATGTCTTCAAAAAAACAAACAAAAAAACCAAAAAAAAAAAAAACAACACAGTTCACTTGGTCTGTACTGAAATAAAATTACCTGAATGAATGAGAACCTATGACAGTTTGCCATCTGGTGGAAAATTGCCCAACATAAATAAATGCACCAAGGCAATTTAATGGTTGTGGGATGTCGATAAGCCATAACTTAAAATTCAAAAGCACTGTGTAATGCCTGTGATTATGTCCCCATAACACGGACATCACTCACCTAAATTACTCTCATCCATCTCTCTTTTTAACCTCCTCACCACACACACACACACACACACACACACACACAGCTCACTATCAGTTCCTATCACCTGCCCGGAGATGGAGCTGAACGCTATAGTCACCAAGTCTCCCTTTCGTGCCATCATTTGTTCGAGAGGCGACACTGTAAAAACCATCTGTAAAGACCACTTGTTCCAGAGACTCCGTCATTGCTCTCCCAAAATATACTCCCCTCCGCGGCAGGACGCGGGGTTATTAAGCCGCAATAACATGTGGAGGGGAAACTGGGGGTCACACATGACCCCTTCTCTCCAACTGTATGAGTCGAGTAGGTGCGCGTCAACACAACGTGCACGTTGGCACGTGTTGGTTTTGCATGCTCGCACGTGCACGCGCGCCCAGGCAAATGGAGTCCCATGTAGCGGTGGTGTCTAAGGCTCTGGGAGAAAGGGAGCAGCTGGGAATGATACTCTGGCTTGTATGAATTCTGCCCAAAGACCTCGGTGCGGGGTTTTCTTCCCGTCCTCTTCCATCTGCATATGGAAATATGCGCGTGCACCTGCAGCATCAGGTTTTTAAAGGGACGGTATATGGGCAGAGCGCAAGGAGAGAGGGAGAGAGAGGGAGAGAGCGAGAGAGAGAGAGAAGAGTGGAAGGGAGTGTTTTAATTTTCATAGATAGATAGATAGATAGATAGATAGATAGATAGATAGATAGCAGGTGGAGGGGAAGGAGAAAGAGGAGTCCGTACACGCACGCGCACGTGCGCGCACAGACCTGAGGAAACGTTGCACTGCAGACTTGACTGACTTCATCGCCAGCTCACTCTGCCTGATCTGATGAAAATAAACCTTTCCCTCAAAAGTAAAGGCAGACATGTGCTCTCCCCTCGGTTTGAAGCATCCCCCAAACCAGCAGCTAGGACTGATAAGTGGGCTTATAAAATATTTATTGAATTAATTTTACTCATGTGCTGGCAATGACCTATTACAACATGCTCTCCCGACTCCTATAACCACCTTAGAAGTCTTCTTCTTGTTGCAGAAAATGTGAAAATGTCCTCTGATTTGTAGTCTCAGTTGACATTACGCAGATGACTACAAAATACACGCCGGGTATCGTCAGTCCATTTTTTTCCCTTCCTTGCAGATGCACGCAGTTCAGCGCTCTTCGCTGTTCTGAGCTCAGTCTGGAGTGGTGCGGCTGTAGCAGTAGAACATTTGGCTGTAAACAGAGACACTCTGCTGTTGTCTCCATGCGAAACCTTGGATTTTAGGAGACGGTGAGTGATTCGTGGGGCGATATTTTATTGCAGAGAACGACTGGTTTCCTCAGCACACGCTGGTGAGGGAGCACGATTTCCTTAAAATTATGTAGGTGGCTTTCTCCTTACGCGCAACCGAGCCGTGAAAACCCATTATGTTAGGCATCCTTGTGAGAATTACTATCCGTTTTATAACTGCCACTCTTGTCCTTGTGATGTTTCTGTCTGCTTTAAGTGCGTGGCGATTTTTCTTTTGGCAAATACCGTTATTTAATCTGGAAAGCATCACGCTGACGTGAGATGGTGAGGCAGAGACGGCTTAAGGGAGGAAAAAACACGGGATCCCATTTGAGAATGTAAGAAGAATTTTATTTAGAGGCTACAGAAGAGAGACTAGGGCGACAGCAGGGGAAGTTAAACTGTGGTGCATATAAAATGGGCGGGCTAGTCCGTATATTAGAATGGTACAGCCTATTTTTATAAAAAAAAAAAGATGGTCTGCGCTTGAAGATAGGATGTGTGCCATGCGCTATAATTACTAGATCAAGTGAAATTTGGTTAGAGATATCGGTTCACCGTCCACATCTGTGAGTTGAGAAGAATTTTTTTTGTTGCTGACAGACTGACAGAGTTCAACTCACTACAGCAGCACCAATGAACAGTGCGAGAGACCTGCGCATATCGTCAGCAGCCACTTCTCCAGCCTCAAGCTAAGATTCGTTGAATCCGAAATCACTGAGGATTTTTTCCTCATTCAGTTCAGCTAGAAACGATTTTCCCCAAAAGTTTGAGGACATAGGCATCGGACACCGAATATAACCGACGCCCTTCTGCTGTACGTGATTTTGTCCTGCTGTAAGTGATTTTGTCCATTTTTATTGCCATTTTCAGGCAGAAGGATGATGGGGAATAACGTTGAAATTTGGAGGTGATGGTTTGTGTCACTGGACACCGCGAGGATAGAAGACGAGTTTTATTAGGCGACAGAAGGGAGTTTTCGTCGAAATGTTGACCGTTTAAACGATGTTTTATGACAAAATGGACAGCTTGTTGAGAGCAGCCGGGTTTCAGCACCGCGGACAGCGCACCGAATAAAACACCATCAGCGCGCATTTGCTTAATTACTCCGCCAGGCACGAATGAATCGCCATGCATGTATTCAGTCGAGCCTCGCAGGGATGCCAGTTGCATACCAAATTCAACCACAAATGTTAAAGTCGTGTGTTGTGTTCTGCGGTGACATTTTCTCCTGTATAACTTAGAAAGTGCGCTTGTGCGGGATTTTCTATTCGACTCGTTAATCTGCATCATCCCCACTTTATCAAATCCTGCTCAACCGAATGGCATCTTTTGATTTATTTTTTTTTTTTTAAATATATTGTTCCTTTCTCACCAAAAACATTGATGATTTCCCATTAGATTATTAGACCACATTGGAACATCACCAGCAAGTAGCAAGCGTAAAGTCGTCTATGTATGGTTGTGATTTAGTGGCAAACAAGGGCTGATGGTAAACCGTGGTTAAGCGTTTGTGCATAAGTAAGTAATCTGTCCTACACTGGACACGTCACATCAGTAATCAGAAGGTGAAAGAGCAGGCGAGCGCAGTAGCGCAGACTATTGCTTACATACTTTATGATCTGGCAGACATCACAGCTTGATGATTAAAGTGAAAAGCCCGTGCTCTTATTTGAGGGGATTTAGTTTAATATTGCCGTGTGTCACACTGCAGGTTATTAGAGGATGTTGTGTAAGGGGTGTAATGTGATGCTGTGTAATTTCTCCTTAATTGTTATGCGCTAAAGCTACCTCCACATGCTTGGGTAGTCAGGAGCAGTTATGAAACATTCAGTGTCTTTCTGGTCACATAGATGCTGGGAGGCTATTTTTGGTGTCTCGCAGTTAGGGTGTAAAATATGTCTCTGTCCATGTGACAGCTAAATCAAAATGATGATGTGAAATCTTTGAGTGGTGCGTGTGCCAAGTGCTATGTGATGGCCTAATGGATGTGACAAGCCTATTTGGTTTGATTCATGCTTTCGGAATGAATCAGAGTGGGGGAAAACATCTCAGCAGAAACAAAGTCCCGTCCGGTGCCTGGAACATCTCTGACAGCTGTTGTTTCAGCCCTGTTTTATGTTAAACACCAGATGTGTTGAAATGTTGGTTTATTATTGGCCCACTGGCTTACATTACATGGCAATGATGTTCTGAGACACCTTCACTCTCTCTTTGACCTCCAGCAGTGAAAGGTCCTCATATCGCAGCTATGTGTGGATGGAGCAGGAGAGCCTTTCTCTATCTGTGGGCTTGTTTGCTTGTTGCCAACAGCGTATTGAGTGGGAAAAGGTAAGATCACACAATTAACACATGCACTGACTTCAAGTATGTGAATGCCACTATATTAAAAATCCACAGTGTTCAGCATGGAGCCCAATAGGAGGCTATGGTTCAATATATTCACTACTACTGGACTTATTATAATTCTTATTGCATTTAGCCTTTCCCTTAAAAGAATATTATATACAACACAAACACAAGGGCCACATGTGTAATTATTTCATCCTGATGTTAGTCTGTGTTTTCTTTTATGGCCACAAAGCAGTAATTCTGTCAATCTACAGACCTGTCGTACAGGCAGCCAGTGATACAACCGGGTCAGTTTTCTGTCATCCTGTCTATTTTTGGTGTGATGGGCGACACTCCTACAGAGCGTATTCAATGTGGTTGTAAGTGGGACATCGGCGCAGGACACCTGCGTGCCTATATTTACATAGAGGTAATAAGAAGTGCAGTACAGAGAGGTAAGATGTGGGAGCTAAAATAGCCTCTACATTGCCACAGTGTTGCATTTTTTAGTCCACTAGTCTTTTTGATAAAGAGCTACATTCTCTGTTTTCAGTCCTATGCTGTGCACGGTAGAATGTGCATGTTGCATCCAGATGTTTGCCAGAGATCTGATCACAAGTTGTGACAGTGGCTGCCAGGACGACGTAAGTGCTTTAGAAACTTGCCTTGCAACGTCAACAATGACGGGTCACATGTCACCTACTTGATAGCAGACAAATAATGAAGAGTGAGAGAAAGCGAGTTTTTGGGATGGAGATTTAAAGGTCAGCTGACTGCTGCTGCTGCTGCATTAAAACCAATTTCATCTAAACCCTGAAAAGCTATTTATGCCAAAATACTGCACTGTGACTTTACTATTTTGATTGATACTACAACAGGCCAAGAATAACAAGAGCCTATTGATACAACAAGGCCAAGCATTCATCATTTAACTGCTGCAGTTGTATAAGAGCTTCTCAATTGTCTTCCCATTGAGGTTCTACTGGAGAATACTAGAGAGACGGAGAGGATCAGCCTTCTCTGCATGGTTGAATAATTCAGTGGAAGTGTCACAGGCAGCTGATTTTAGTACCTATGTCTTGAGATGGTCCAGCCTGCTTCTCTATTTGTAACATCTACACCACAAAAATCCATACAGTGTGCATCGCAGTTTTCTCCTTACATGCCCCAGGCACATGCAGTGCACATATGTAATGTCTCTTAGGTGAAATGTGTATGTTCCAGAGTAACATGTCATCACAGAGCACTGATTTGTCTCAATGTTGTAATCAGAGCTGAAGGTAAGCTTCGAGACTAGCTGACTTACATATGGGGAGGCAGATGTCCTGCACTCCGAGCCCACCCTGACTGCTGAAAAGCTGTCACCAAAACAACAGAGTAATTATCAACAAAGGATTTACTGCAAGACTCACTTAGCCCCAGTGCAAACACACACACACCTTGGTGGGATTTGGAGGAGCTGTGGTAATCAGGGAGACCTGGCTCTCCTCTCCAGTATGTCACCAATGACAGAAATTGGCTTTTAAGTAGATACCGGAGAGATGAGAGGGGCACGGACTGCTGAGAGAAAGAGAGAGGCATTGGCAGAGAAAGTGTGAACAGTAGTGTTGCTGTTCAGATGACCTGTAGATGGGGGTGGTGTACAGGGTTTTATGAGAAGGTGGCCCTTACTAAGAAATAGTATTTTCTTTCACAAACCCCATTCTATATTTCTTTTTCTTTTCTATTGCATGTCACCAGAACGCTCACTATATGTGAAGAAACGTATATATAAAATAGAAATTAAAAAAAATATTCAAGAACCGCAAGGAATAATGTTTTTTTAGCCAGCCTTTTGATAATGCTGTATAAAAACAAATATATTTTATGAATGTACAAATGTTTTATTATAACGTTATCCGATGTCACAACAATGCATCGGGATTAAATAATCTCTGTCGTCAATATTAATTTAGCTCATTTAGGTTCTTAGGTTTATTTTATTTTCACCTTTAATTTTAAAGGTTTTTGTAATTGTTTTATAATTATTTAAAATGATAAATGAATGTTTACACAAACAAAGCAGACAAATACACACAGAGCTCTTTCGTACGAGTCAGTGTGTGATGTGAACGAGGGATCTTTGTTTACACATCAACATGTTGCTGTTTACATCCAGTGCATGAATCTGTCCTGTTTCTAACCTTCAGCTCTGTAAAACTCCAAGCCCTGGTATTTATTTTAATTACAGGATTTTGCCTTCGCCTTTAGAGGTACTATATTATACAGTGCCATCTTTTCTACATCGACTGTTTTCCCTTTATTCTTCAACTCTTCCTTAACTTGTTTCCCATGCCCTTGTGAACTTATCTCAATGACCTCTCCCTCTCCTTGCAGCCGTTTGACTAGCATAGCTTGTTTCCAAACACTTGCTGTTTGTTTTTCCATGCAATCAATCCAAACACTATCGACAAAAAAAATGAGGAAGGAGATGATTGCTTAGCAGCAGAAAGTACATCGCAGTGCTGAGACTCCTGGCAGGGAATTATCAGCTTTATCACACATGCAAACAAATGCAATACAGGCTCGTTGTGTGCCAAACCTCCAAGCACATGGAATCATGTATTCAAGTAACACACGTGCATTCACATACTCTCCGAGTATTCTCTCACATCTTAATTTTCATGTGCATGTGTTTTACTGCCTAAAATAACTTCAAATCTGTGCTGTAAACTTGATATCATATGCTTTCTTACTTTCCAGTCAACCGAGCAATTGGTTAAATATTTATTTTTTATTATAATCTGATCTAAAGCCTGGTTGTCACATGCTGTCACTAGTCATTAGACAATGGCATTGAAGTGTGTCACAGATTTACAGGACTTGACAATTGTACTGAGTGTTTTTTTTTATATACTATATTTTTTTAAAGAATACTGTGCTGCAAGTGCAGATTTACAGAGAGCACACAGATCCATTGTTTTGTTTTTCATGATTCATGTATTCGGGGATTTTTCTTACTGGTTTAGCATTTTTCCAATGTTCTGAGCTCCAAACGTAACTTCTAATCCTCTTTTCTTCCTTAGCTCTGGGCAGAATGGTATGACAGATGAACAGAAAGATAACACTACGGTTTTCACCAAGATCTTAGATAGCCTTCTGGACGGCTATGACAATCGCCTCAGGCCAGGACTAGGAGGTCAGTAAATCAGACATTTATTTTCTTTCTCAGGGTGATTTTCCTTCTTCACATATACGTATACATGCACAAACATATACTGTACATATATGTGCCATATATATCGTATAAGTCAGTGATTCCCAACCACTGTGCCATGGCACACTACACCATGTGTCATGAGAGAGAATCAGGTGAGCTGTTGAAATTATCAAATTATTGTTCTGGAAACTATTAGTTATTTAGCTAAATATGTCACTCTGTTTGTCACTGTGAAATTAAGAGGCAGAACAATTAAATAATATTCCACTAGGTGGCAGTAAATGGCTAAACAATCTTAAAAAAAGGAGAAACTAAGAGCTGTTGAAGAAGATCTTTGTGTGTATCTTTCTTCAACTCCTGCGAGTATATCAGTGTTATGTTCATCTAAACAGACCTGGATTCCACACTGATTAAGTGACTTATACGTAAAGAGAAACTAGAAAATCATTTCAATTCATTACATATACAATTTGGGACATTTATGTTTGGTGGTGCACTGTGGGATTTCTAATGAAACTCTGTGGCATGGCTAAAAAAATGGATTCGGAAATACTAGTATAAATGACATGGAAACCACACACACAATACAGCAAAATGAACTGTAAACACAAGTCCTTCCAATGTTTGTGGGTATGGTTGCAGCAGTAGATTTTGCTGTCATAGTTTAGATTAATTTGATGACATCTGTTTTTTAGGTTCATGCAGTTTAAAATGAAAATATTACAAATCTGTCATTTATTCATGATTGGGTCACTTCAGATTCAGAATATCAAAGAGTCATGGTTTTACATGTGTGACCTCAGTGCTGTGCCAACATGATGGTATATTTCAGAATCAAAGTGAATATTAAATTAATAGAAACATGAACCACTGTCCAGGTAATCTACATGACACAGTCATGACACACTGCTCTCTGACAGTAATGTGTGTTTATGTGGATGGTCTAAATGTTAATGCCATTTTCAAAATGTATCTGTTATCATATACACTGAATGAATTTAACATTATAGCTAGGTGGTTTTGCATTAACAGGTAGTTAGGGGCTAATGGATGCCACTGATAGTAACTCACTTGTGGCAATTTCCTGCTTCAACAGAGCGTGTAACTGAAGTCAAGACTGACATTTTCGTGACTAGTATTCGAACCACGACATGTTAAGTCTCTTTCCCCTCTGTAAATGTCAGTCCCACCCACACTGACAGGATCTGAGAGCTGTCGCATATTTATTAATTAATTCCATTCCTGCGTGTTAATAAAACTGTCACATGAGTGAAGTGAAATCTATGCCTGTGGAATGGTTCTTAATCCAAAAAAGCCAACCCTGAGTGCTTATCTAAATATGCCTCCATTCATTTTGTCCTAGAAATAGTCGACATATTTGGATACGTGTTAAAATATTTCCTTAAAACTAGTACCCTGAATAATCTAGCGGTAACATATATGGGTATGTATAAAGGCTTCATGTACTTTAATGATTGCTTAAGTCTTCTCCATATGTTACTATAAGAAGTAGGGGATGAGGAGTTGGATGAGTGGGTGTTCACCACCAACACTTGATCCTTGACCTGTGCACCGGAAACCAATTAAATCTATCCAAATGTCTAAATGCCTCTTTACTACTTCTACCACTTAGGGAAAAGACTTCTGTTAAATGCCTGTGAAGTGTGTGTGTGTGCGTGTGTATTCTACTTGACATAATCTCAGTTAATTGCGCCGGTTGACATGCAGGCCATTTTGCTGCTGTGTTAAGGCCAGAAGAAAGCTGGGGAATATTTTCTCCAGCTCTAGCCTCTTCCTATCCTTCTCTATTACCTTAAAGCATTATTTCCTTTCATACTAATTATCTCATGCAGGTCGAGTGGAAAAGCCTGGAAACTAATCAAAAAAAGAAAGAAAAAAAAAAAACAGACAGTAGGGTAATTTTTACGCACTTCCTTTATTCTGCCGGGCAGTCAAGTGGAACTTTTTAAATTTGCTCTCAGCTACAGTAAAAAGCTGTCTCAAATTTGAATTGTCCACCTAATTTTGGGCACGGGGCCTTTTTTGTGTCAAATGTAATTTAAATGACTTGGTAAATAGGTTTTCTCCCCAAAGATAAGGGCTAACAGTGGTCATTTCTGCCACTAATGTAATACAACATGACCGCTAACCAAAAAGAGACTCTCTGTGCAAATACTGCATTAAACCAACCACACCATAGTAATATTCACCATCATAAGATTCACACAGGAATGAATGAATGACTAAACTGCCTGCTGCACGGCTGCACTTTCTTCCTCCACATCCTTATCCTTATCTCTCCTCTCCTCATCACCCACCTGCAGGAGTACACCATTGATGTCTTCTTCAGACAGAGTTGGAGGGATGAGAGACTGAGGTTCAAAGGCCCCATGTCAGTGCTTCGTCTCAACAACCTGATGGCCAGCAAGATCTGGACCCCAGATACCTTCTTTCACAATGGAAAGAAGTCAGTGGCCCACAACATGACCATGCCCAACAAAATGCTGCGAATTGAAGAGGAAGGCACTCTGCTCTACACTATGAGGTAGGCTTTCATGTGAACGGATTACAGAATGACCTAGACATTATTCATAGAGTTATATATTAATTTCTTTTAAATTAAAGAGATTTTGTTTGCACCTTAATGTCATCCACGTGTCTTCAAAATCAATATGCCTGAATTTATAAAATTATATCTACATATAATATTTACTCAACAAGAAAAAGCATATAGCATTTGATTAATTCACCATAATATATACTGTATATTTATAGTAATAGATGTCTCTTGATAGCATGCTCTGTAATCTTAATACAAAACCAAAAGCGATTTACATCTGGAGAAACTGAGTAAAAAGCCGTGAACCTTTGTTTCAGTGTGTTTAGCGGTGGGGGGAGGGGAGGAAGCTCGGTCTACCCTGTTGTCACAGATGTGTGAGATGAGGGATGTAAGGGAGATTAGCATGTCATGGGTGCATGGCCTGGAATGCTGTCATGGAATAGAAACCCGCCGCTCAAAGAATTACTTTTTTTTTTCAGTTTAATACTTGAAACAAATGTAATATTTCTGTCTTATGGACATTAGTGTGTTTCCGTTTGTCTTTCACATCTACCGGTACCTCTGTCGCTGTCTACTTTTTGCTGTTTTCAATATTTTCACTGCTTAACACCATGTGATCTATCCAGGCTTACGGTGCGAGCAGAATGTCCTATGCACCTGGAAGACTTCCCAATGGACGCTCATGCATGTCCACTGAAGTTTGGAAGCTGTAAGTGTCCCTGCATTTAAAATGTTCATTCGTGCTGTATATGTACTGTATATATAACCATGAACACTCACACAGACACACACACACACACCTGCCTCCCTGATATGCTGTTCCCGCCTCACCTAACTGGAAGCATGACCTTGCACTAGTCCCTGATAAGGAACAAGAGTGTGGGGAACAGCTGTTCTCTCAGAGGAGCTGTCCTCCAAAGCCCTCTTGGTTTCCCCCCATTCAACCCTGCTGAGCCCTGCAGGACCCTGCAAGACCCCAGCAGGCGTGCTGCACAGCAACCTATGTTTATCAAAGCCAGCGCTGGCTGTAATATGTCCAGAGCATCAAAGCAGCTGGTCAGTGCTGACAGCTACCTCCCACTCTGCATCACCCTTGAAAGAAAGGACTTAACCAGGAATGGAATGATGAAAGTTGGAGACAAGAATTGAAGAAAGAGACAGGGCATACAGCAGGGTTTAGGTAGTAAGGATGTAAGCAACATGTAACCAATCTAAAACGGAGGAGTGAGCATTGCAGAACAGCTGCACAGTGTGAGAGAAAAATCCGGCTTCAAACCGTCCTCAGACTGAACTTACTGCCTGAATATTTCAGCAATAAGCGATTTTTCCTCATGCTGCAACATGCAGTTACACTATTCTTACGCCTACAACAGTAAAAACCCAATCCAGCTCTGACAGGATCGGTAGCTAAAGGGGGGCAAAAAATATATATCTGGCAGTTTTTACTTCATGGGAGGTTCAGTTTGTTTATTATCTCATAGCTGATAAATGACAAAGCAGTGCAGCTTGATGTTGAATCACATTATTAGGTTTGACAAGGAACATCAAATATTAAAAAAAAAGAATGACTTCAAACAGGTAAACAATATTAAATACAGGCAGGAGACAAATTGAGTGAGAAGGCAGAAAAGAATGATTTACTTGAAAAGTAAATGAGACGAGGCAGGTAGAGCAGCACTGAGGGATGACGACAAGACACGAAAAAAAAAGACACGTTTTTTGGGAGAAACTTTGAATTAACTTTCCTACATGGTATAACTAGAATATCTCAAAATATTTTTTTTCCCAAATGTTACAGGTGTCAATCTCAAGAGCGTTTCAGACTGACATACGACAAACAAACTATTATTTAGTTGCAGACAGAGACACAAACAAAACTGATGCAGACCATAGGACTGAAGACAGAAACATCTACTGTGTGGTTTACTCAATGTGGGCGTCTATAGTTGAATACATTGCTGATATATGTGCAGGAATCAAAGAAAGACAAAGAGGAAGAGGAATATATAATTGCCCTTTCTGTCACAGTTGAGTAGACAAAGGCAAATGATTTTGCAGCAAATAAATAATAATTTTCAGTGAATCTCTCACAGCACAGTAGCACAGTTGTTGAGAAAACATTGGCCCTGGAGCACAGGTTAAAGCTGCCATGACTGTGTGACATATAGGAGGACATATATGAGGGCCCAGCAGTCCATTATATATACCCATGTGTGAGTCTTTGTATAAACAATGAAGGCAGGTAGACCAGATACACTGTATACTGTTATAAAAGAATGAATACAATGCAAGAGCACTAACCTTTTGCTGTTTTTGTCCTTATTAGACGCCTACACTCGAGCCGAGGTGGCGTATGTGTGGACCAGAGGAGCTGCCCAGTCTGTGGTGGTGGCAGAGGACGGTTCCAGGTTAAACCAGTATGATCTGATGGGACAGAGTGTGGATTCTGGGGTGTTGCAGTCCAGCACAGGTACAGTAATGAGTTTGTTTTATGTGCAACAGATGTCTGCAAAGAAAGAAAAGCAAAGACATGAAATGGAAACACATTTTAAAATTCCCAGTGTTTACACAGCATTTTTAGCCCTTCTGATTTCAGCAGTTTGCTCCTCAAAACATCATCTGTGTAGTTGTTTACCACGCTGCAGAAAGTTCAGACACCCCATCTGTGCTGTCCTTTTTCTTTGTTTTACAATGACAAGAAATGTCCCAGATTCATCATCTCCCTACAGGCTACTACATCTTTTCCACACCTTCTGTTTTTGGTCCATTGATACTTGCAAAAAGGTGACCTGCTTGCACTAAAGCTAGAGCTGCAGGCTGAATGCACTGCATAAGACAGACCTCTCCGACAAATTTACACTTTTCTTAATTAGTGAAACTAATGGCACACATGGCACTGTGTTAACTCTGATTGAAATAAAACTCTCGACCGTGCAACAGACAGTTTAATGGACATTGGTGTTTCTTTTCAGCAATAACACAGAATTGACACGCAGACATTTCAGTGAAACCTCAGTGTTGTTCATGTGATTGCAGTGGTCTCCCTGCAACCAGGCGTAGACCAGTTGGTTGACAAATGGCTCCCATAACTATGGCAATAAATCCTGACCACAATACAAGTTAAAGCCCAACACACAGCAAACTAATAAAAAAAACATATTACACTATAGGGACAGCTGCGATGGATGTCTTCAATTTTTCCTCCAGCAGCAAAAAAAAGTTAATCTCTCGACTTTCTGACTTGTCTACGGACCACAGGAGAGTATGTGGTGATGACAACCCATTTCCACCTGAAGAGGAAAATTGGTTACTTTGTGATCCAGACGTACCTCCCCTGCATCATGACTGTCATCCTTTCCCAAGTCTCATTTTGGCTCAACAGAGAGTCCGTCCCTGCTAGGACTGTTTTTGGTGAGTCACGTTCTTCTCTTAAAATCTGTTGGTAGAAATAAATTCACCTATCAACAAAACTTGTGGGTAAATAAAAGGAACATTGGATTAATCAGTTCATTATTTTTATCAAGGCCAATGAAAGTGACTTCGGCGTCATTTGTGTGTCTGTGGACGTGGTTGATATTCATTTTCTCATTGTGTCCCTGTAAGAATGCAGAGACACAGACTCTTCTCAATGTCAAATCATTTTTTAACGCAAAGTAATTGTTCCCAAAGAATGATTCAACAATTTCATGCTCAATGCAAACACTGTTGTACACTGTTGTTGTTCTGCTGTGTCTCTGCACCAGTGAGGTGAACATGAGCTTTAATCAACTGTGGCTTGCTGCAGTAGAATTTCAAGCACAAAGCACAGCAGGACTTTGAATTTACGTGCTCTGAATGTGCATCAACAAGTGCGTGTGTGTGCACGTGTGTTCTGCTCGTGCCTCTCTCTGATGTGTTTGTCACTCTGGTTTAATGTATGTACAGCTGCAGGGGTTGACCTACGTGCATTGTCATCAGGAGTGTGTCTGATGTGAGTCTGTCTGTCACACTCAGGTCTTACATAATGCTGCCTAAAACAACAGCTTTTGCTAGTCTGCAGCATGATCTGTAGCAACAGAGACCAGCAGCAGGCAAAATGTCCTTGAGTTACCTCCTCACCACCACCCACACCGCCCTCTCTCCTCCTCTCCTTCCTCTCACTTTTCTCAAAGATGTCATTGTCTCCCTGCAACTTAAAACATGCAGATAGATTGCTCTCTGTTCTTTATCTTCTGTTTTGTCCTTCTGGTTTATGAGTGTATTTTTTGGCTGGGTGTGAACGCCACAGCGGGCTACCTGCAGCGATCGTCACGTGTCGAGGGGAAGTGAGGATGGCCTAGATTGGGGTTAAACTACTATCTAGGGCACGTGTGTCCCTCATGCTATCTTTGCTGGTTCTGCTTCAGGAGATTACAAGTGTGCATGCAGACGATGTAGACACACACATTTACACACACATGCACACACAGTTGAATAATTGCATGTGCAGGATGTCATGAAGACACAGATCACTGCAGCAGTTTTACAGGCTTTACTGAAAACTGATGGATGACCCTGTTCTCCCAAGAGGTTGCAGTGTCAATGTTGCTTAAAATGAATCATTTAAAAGATGCAGAGGGCAATTGGGATCTTTCATAGACATTTTAATCCTGTGGCTGGCATACATGAGTTGTAGGTTGAGGTTGGGTCCTACAATAGTGTGCTAGGTGTTAGCTTTAGTCTTCCAACACTTGTGATTCTGTTGGTTGTGTGAGAATCATTTGAGCTGCTCTGTTGCCTCGTGACTTGTGAGCCTGATTTGTAAATTGGGCTTTGAATATTAAGTCAGTATAAAATAAATTAGAAAATAGTCTGTCCGTGGTCTTAGGCTCAGAATGTTGAAAGGCATTAGTTTTTCAATTTTAGATGACACTTATGTTTGACTTTTTAATATTTTCTTTTAGTCAAATATCTTCATGTACATCTCAACATGTGCTATTGCACAGCAATGAGTAAAATCCACCAATTTCTTGTTCCAGCAATATAATGGATTTTTTTTTTAGCAAAGCAAAGGTGTTGGTAATTTCTAGAAATAACTATGATTAATCGTGATTACACCAACCACTCTGTGGTTAATCTGAATAAAAATGTTAATCATTTAACAGTACTATATAACACTCAAATTATAAACCAATCAATTTTTGTCTTCTTTTTATAGATTCAAATTTAATCAGTGAACCCCATAATAAACAATAACACGTCAATCTGTTTTCCTTATCTGCATAATTTCCTTAAAATCCCTTCAGAACTTGAAAGTGAATAAATAGATGCTTGATAAGATTCACAACTTAATGCCTTTTAATTCTTTGCTTGTGTTCTTCTTCTAAGATGCTCAAAAATTAAGAGCAGAATTTTTGAAAAATAAAGGTTTGTTTCCATTTGGGGAATCATCCTAAATAAATAGGCATTATTCAAATCCGATTAGCTCTATTTAAATAATCAAAAACAAGCCAGGATTTAGTATCTATAAATGACGCAGCATTTCTTTTCCTCCTTGATATTGTTACTTGTGTTGTCGACACTATCCTGCAGCGGTATAATCACTCAGTCGTTCCTACCAGGTGCCAGATAGCGTGCAAGTATCGTGACGCTTTAAATAAGCACGTTTGTTTATGCTGCAATGACAAAAAGGTTTTATTTTATCACGCACACAAAAGACTCCAGTGACGCCTCATTCTTTCCCTCAAAACAGGCAATGGAGAAGAAACATTGCGTTTCATTTGTTGTATTCTGTCAGAGCAGAGATGCACTAGAATGATGGCAGACATTTATTCACAGCTGGGATTTTTCTGAGCTTCATTTCAGAACAGAGTCCCCATGTACCATATATTGCACAACTAGTAATAATCACCTTTACGGATGATCTCTACAGATGTAATCAGATTTATGTTACAAAGCCCACAACAGAAACTGCCAAAAAATGTACAAGTGAAACACAGCGCCCAATGTTTAAATTACATTATGTGACAATGATGCACAGCCTCTCTTCTAAATCTCTTCCCCAAAGCCTGCCCGGTAGTTGAATAGGTAATTTAAAGGCACAGCGGTGTGTGGAGTTATCTTATTTATCATTGTGCCGATTAAATGGCTGATTAGTTTATGGCTAGCCAGTTTGGTCTGCTGGGAAACTGTTGCTAATTTATTTCTATGCCACTACTGCCAAGAACAAAACAGAGGAACCCGTAATGGTACTGATAGTTTTACCTCCAACATCCTACTGTGTGTCTAAGACGTCAGGGACAACAGCACTCCCAAGATTAACTCGCTTCCTGTTCTCCTTAAAGAGCCATAGCCTGGGTATTCATCGATTCTCCCACAATGCTTTTTAATGTATCTGCTCATTAACAAACAGCATCTGTGTGTGTGTGTGTGTGTACTAGTTGTTGTGTTTACCAACAATGTGTCTGTAGGAGTCAATGCATTTTGCTGCAGCCACACCTGTATATGCTCCTGCTGGTTGTATGCCACTGGGTGTTAATGATGATGTAGTGGAATGTTTGTGTAGCAGTAATGCTGTTTGATAATTACAGTCTGCCAATCAACGCTTCAGTCCATTTAAATGGATGATGAATTGAAGACTTTGTGTTTCTCAGTTTTATTTTAACCTCCTGAAAATGTGATTATTGATACATAAATGGCCCGAGCACAGCTGCACTCCCAGAGCATGATTAAAAAAACAACAAGCATTCATTGTAGGGAACATTCATTAACCCACTGTTAAAGATATAGCATCAAATGTATTCAATTATGGCTTGAGATTGAAATTTTAAAAAAGATTTTTCCCACTAAAATTAAAATAAACTAAATTCCTCAGTTTCTCTATATTTACCTCCAAATGGAAAACTTAGACTTTCCATATCTTTCTAGTTTCCAATGTCAATAATTCCATGTACAGTGACTTTTTATGACCTCAGAATTGTTACTAATAATTATTAAAACAGGATATACAGCAAAGTACAGCAAACTACAGCACAGTAGTAACAGTTTGACACCAAAAACCTCAACAACTACATTCTAAACCAAAGAGCAGAGGAATGAATAACAGGCTGCAGGACAAACACATTCCTCCTCCTTCCTGATTAACAGCTCCCTTTTCTAATGTTCCCTGATAACAAATGTGTGCAATTAGAAGTTCGAACAAAAAAATATTAGCTATGAACCAAACAATGATAACAACCAGCTGAGCACTGCTGTGAGCTGGAGAGAACTCATTATTCAAATACACATAATGCATCTAGTATAGACAACATTACCAAGAAGTATATGTTACATTTATTTATCAATTTTGTTTTAAGTATCAACTTATACATTTGGAGTACTACAGTTAAGCCTTTTTATATAACTTTTGTAATTTAAAACATTAGAACTTGTAAAGGTTTGGATCTAGTCAGGCCCATGAACCTGGTTGCACATAGCACATTGGCTTGGTTAGCTGAACTTCCTATGTTTTCTTTTAAACCAACAAAGACCTCTGGGTAAACAAATACAGTTTTCATAGTTGTATAGTCATATAACCATATGACTCCATTGACAGAGCCCTCAGATAGGAAGTTAAGATAGTTTAAAAGTAGAAACAGTGAAACTCACTCACTTTGTTTTCTTCTTGCTGTTCTTCCTGTGTTCAGGCAAAAGAGTCCCTCTGGGAACATGAAAATGTTAAAGGTTCCCTTTTTTTTTTTTTGTTGTTGTTTGTGTGCTCTGAGTTTCTGTTATTGCCAAATGAAGGTAGTAAGCTGCTACACACAACACAGCTTTGTTTTAAGTGGCACCTGTCATATGGTGAATATGAAAGGTGCCACTTAAAACAAAGCTGTGTTGGTGGTCAAGGTTGTTGTATAGTGAACACCTTTCTGCCGCATCATGTATAAAACATGAGGGTAAAATTATGCTACCTGAAGACAAATGTATTAACTGTTTTAACCTGTAGCCTTAGTTTAGTTAATGTTAAGGGAAAATTCAATGGATTTAAAATCAGTTTCACATGATTGAAATTTGAAACCTATGAAACAGGTGCATATTGAGATTACATGTCAATGCAGTCATATCAAATTTAATTATAATTACATCTTCCGTAAAAGCTTTTAATAAAATAATGCTATCCGTTCTCTTTTCTCCCTTTTTGTAAATAGTTATTTTCCCCTCTGTGAGTAGAATGAGTCTGCAAGAATGTGCAGACTGAGTTAAACTGAGTGGAAATAACTTGGTTAAGACCCGAGTTAATAATACAAATGAGCAACTTTGTTCAGTGACTGCCTTCAAAGCCTCCAGTCTATTAAGTTACAACAAGTCAAATGGAATCATTTAAAGTCAGCGCCAGAGATTTGTTCTAATTAAACAGTCCTGCTGTGATTCCTAAGGAGAACTGTCACTGAAAAGATACACAGAGAACTGTTCTACCTCCGTGGTATAGAACCCTCACGTCTGGCTGTATTACGAAGAGAAACATATATATATTTACATTAAATGTACATAAACATAAAGAGAATTCAAACACATCCTGTGAATGTCTAAGTAGAACATCTCTGTCTTCATTATTATTTATTTTCTCTCATGAAAGACGTTTGAGGGACTGGAAGACTAGTTTCCATGACAACGCAATGTGTCAAACAAAGTAAAGGATATATGATTCCAACCATCAGGGTTCTTTTGTAGGGAATTGCGTAACACCCAGTGGTGCTGCCTTCATCCATCTCCACAAAATTAACTGATTTGCTGGCATCTAAAAACCTGACAGATTAAGACCCCTGTGTCGCAGCCCATCTGTCCGTCCACGTTCCCTCCCTGTTGTCCGCTGCTTTCCACAGTAAACCACTAATCCTCCAAAATGCACAGACCTGCATCCTCCTCACACATTTGCATTTACGTTCTTCAGTTATGTCTCACGATGCGATGTGAAAGCGCTCCTTCCTCAACCTTCACAGTAGCTAACTGTTATGGAGCAGTGAAAGTGGAGCTGAACTGCTTTGTATTTCGGCAACCTGCTGTAGCCATGAGTTTGCATAAATTCTGATGGACACACAGTAAGCTGCGACACCTAAAACCAAATGTCACGCTCCACCAGATACCTAGGGACTGCAGTTGTCAAACCTGAGGTACATCTAGTGCTGACCCGTCGACGCCACCGAAGAAAACAGACAACAACAAACATAAGCAGTTTCCTATGTTGTATTATAATAAGTTGTTATAAATATTTGAATATATACTGCCTCATCATCTGCGTATATCTTTAATGAGACATCTTGTTTTGGATATTTAGAATATGAAGATTAAGAACAAATATTTTTTAATTAACAAATGCCATTTGCTTCTTTTTTTTTGTCCCTTTTTATTTCACAAACCACACAATGAGCCAGACATCCTTTGTACTTACTTCTACCTCCAGTAAATGCATTGGAGCTGTCTTATTTTCCTGAAGCTAATGAGGCATCATTTGAGAACATAATAATCACCTTTAATATATCATGTCAGCCAAGTCTACTGCACACTGGCAAAAATTATACAAAAAGGAGGCTGAAGAGTGGGTAATTAATCTCACATCTTCAAAGTTGAAAAGACAAAAACAAATCTGGAGGATATTTTACTAAATAACAACAGCTGGAAGGTGTCTTTGTGAAGCCTGCACCGAAGCCATACCTTCGAATGAAATTATTTAATTTTCTTTTTATGCTCTTTTGAATCTGTAAAAAGCAGGTAATCAGGCTCAGTGGTCCATTTGCTGAAGGCAGCATTTGTTGCTCTGATGGTCACATTTCCAAGGACTAGACTCTTAATAAAAAACAGTCTGAAAAAGACAAAGAAAGCTGCAGATACAATTTCTTTTTTTTTTTTTTTTTTTGGTTATACTTTAGAAGCTAGTTCAAGATCTAGATATTTTGTATTTTATCACAAAAATATCGCCTCACATCCAAAGGGCTTTTTCTCTTCTATCTAATTAATGGAAAAGACCAGGTATTAAGTCCTTAGGAGCTGCAAACCTAAATAGATGATCATTATGTTACACACTGCACTCCTTGACCCACTTTCTGGATGTTTACCTGAGTCAATGTGTAAATTGAGGTCATCAAAATGCCCTAGGAGACTGTTACTGTGTGTATCTTGGAAATGAACCGTATGATTCTGAGCTGGATTGAGTTTAGGAGAGAAATCACAGATCCTCATTGTTGGTGCCTGACGGCTTACACAACGTCTCTGTTAAGGAAGGGTTTTTGAATTTCCAGGATCTTTTTTTTTTCAAAATTTCACAGATATCTCGACCTCCAGAATTTTCAGAATCATCTCTACTGTAGATTCTAATGATATCTGAATTTATATCTACTCTTGATAAACACATCTATGATACACAAAGGAACATGTGTCACCCATCCTTTTATATACGGCATCACAAAAACCCTGTCTTTACTCAGAAGTTAGTCAGTTTGACTCCAAATTTTCAAGCGAAGCTGGATTCCTTTTCGTAAAGCTCAAAGAATTTAATTTCTTACTGTCTTCTTGTCCAGAGTCTTAGATTCTTTTTACGTCTATAAAAGAGCATGGCAAAAACGCTTTATCGTTATTGTATTATAATTACTCCAAGTTTGCAGATCACATTCAGGATTGAAGTCCAAATGACTGTTGCTTATGAGCAGCAGTGTCTGTGAGGCCCAGGTCGAAGCTGCAAAGACAGATTAATATGTGATATAAGAAAATCCATTCTGTTTATGAATGCAGAAATAACTTTCCATGCATAATATAGTTTTATTACATCATTATCATTACCACCATCTATCTGATATGCAGCGTTAGCCTCGCATATTTTCTCTCTATATATTTATCGAGCACAAGCCAGTTGTATTTTCTTCTGAGATCATAATTGTGTATTGATCCTGCCTCTGTTTTTCCCCGCAGGAGTGACCACTGTCCTGACCATGACCACGCTCAGTATCAGTGCTAGGAACTCTCTACCTAAAGTGGCCTACGCCACAGCCATGGATTGGTTCATCGCTGTCTGCTACGCTTTTGTTTTCTCTGCTCTCATCGAGTTCGCCACCGTCAACTACTTCACCAAGAGAGGTTATGCCTGGGATGGAAAAAGTGTGGTGCCAGAGAAGGTATTTGACGTATTTTAATCCCCTTTCATTGTTTTTATATCATTTTAAAAGACAAAAGATTTACCACCGTATAGACAGGCTTGAAAAGCTCACAATTACATTTGTAGAAAATCAATATAGTCAGTGTTTGCCTCATGCTTTAATCTCCATTTATGAAAACGCTTCAGTCAGCAGAGTAACATTCTCTGTCAGCATATACACTGTGGACAAATGTTGAACAGTCATTTATAATATACATTTTGTATTTTACTATATCAAATGTTGTCAATGGTAATAAGTGTGGAGAAAAGAAGGTGGTGCACTACTGCAATAAGATTCAAAAATAATATATATTACCAGGACTGTGTTTAATACAATAGGTCAAAGCAGAGTCAGTTATTTATTTCTCCAATCTTTACTTTTATTTATTTTTTTAATAGGGGCAGATTACATTTTTTAACCAATTAATTATAACTGTGGATTTATTGTCAGTTATCAATTAATCATGAGTAATTGTGGTCATAATAGTTCAAGATGAGTCACGATAAATAGAACTGAATCAGCATTCCTAAAAAAAAAAAACATGTGTTTGAATCAACATATGTGGATGGTTGGTGGAAAAAAGGAAGGTGATTTGCCCATTCATTTTAACGGACCCATTAATAATTTGTGGAAAGGAACTATCTACCTATAGCTGTAACATTTGCCTTTCTTGATCTATAAAATCAGCAAAAGAAGAAGAAGGATTCCCTCCTGAAGAAAAACAACACTACAGCCTACCCAGCTGCCACTGCAACAGCCTTCGCACCCAACATTGCCAGAGACCCAGGACTGGCCACTATTGCCAAAAGTGCACCACCACCTCCAACTGAGCCCAAGGAGGAGCCAAAACCCAAGCCTCCAGAGGCCAAGAAAACATTTAACAGTGTGAGCAAGATAGACAGGATTGCCAGAATAGCATTTCCCCTGCTCTTTGGAACCTTTAACTTGGTCTACTGGGCAACCTACTTGAATAAGAAGCCCAAACTGCAGGGGATGAATCCACACTAATCCGTCTTTTAATCTTTTGAAATTCTAAATGTAACTATTTCATTCTTTCTTTCGTATTCCTCCTTAAAAAAAAGATATTTATTTTCAAACAAACATGGTGTCCATGCTGGTTTGAACTCCCAGTTGTTGCATTGCTTCGATGTTTACTTAAAGATTTTGAGGATTTTGAAAAAAACTAAACAGAGAAAAAAAAAAACAATATTACAACAGTACTGACTTTGAAAGGCCTGTTGTTCACGGTGAGAAAATACTAATATAAATAAATAGTCCAGAGAATGCTATTCTACAACCACTCATAACCCATATCTGTACTAAATATTTATTATTCTAATTATTATCATTTACATTTATTTTTACCAGTGTGTCAGACATGTGGGAAACCGAGCTAGCCTGGTATGCACGAATGAAACATTATTTTTTTGTTTATTTATTTATAGAATTACAGATAAATATTTTTCAGATGGCTTAACATTTTAGATAGATCAGTAAAATCATCCACCTAGTCATTGTCACCTCCCATTCTTCCATTCTATGTAGATGATTTTGCAATTTAGTATTACATCATTCTTCGAAAAAATATTTTAGGGTTCCTGCAAGAGCAATAAAACATGTCTCAGTGGACACAGCATTTATCTAGGGGATCAAAAAAGAAGTACGAAAAAAAGTCAATCAGCTGTGCTCGGCATATGAACTACTAATTTGCTTTCACGGCACTGTAAATATTCTCATGTGTTAGAGGTGTCGACATTGTTTAAGCTTCGCAAATTTTACCTAAAGGCTATGTTTGTTGATTTCATCCAAACGTGTTTTCACTTCATTTCGTTTTATATGAAAGAGATATCTATACCTTATTATATATATAAATCTATATATATATATATACAGTATATATAAATATATACTGGTCTTCTTCAAGCTTAAGTGACTGTTTTTCACCAAGTTAGTGTTCCATTGGAAGCTGCTTTCACACTGGGGTAATATATCGGTCAGTTGTGCGTCTGTGTGTACACAATGACAGCAAAGACAACAACACCATCACTAGTGTAAACACAAACTGACCAGTCATGAGTAAGATTGTATAAAAAAAAGACATCTCAAACATTTTAGAGCATTTTACATTTAGAATAATAATAATAAAAAAATACTTAGATGGTTTGTTTGGTGAGATTGACGTGATTTATGACCTCATTTGCCAAAACACCACTTCTAGCAAAGTACAGTTCACATCACTTAAGGAAAGATGGGGCATTCTGAGAAGAAGTGCCTTTCCCAGTGTCAGAGGCGGAGGTGTGATGGCTGTTACTTTGTTGATTGATGAAACATCCATGTTGACCATGACGCTGTGTCCTGGATCGTGTCTCTCACTATGGCTGAAAATTGAAATATATACCCACTCAGAAAGTACCAGCTACACTGCCTTCAGTATCACATGCCTGTTTGGATTCATTTGCTGTTGTTGTTGTTGTTTGTTGGTGAGCAACAGCGATAGACGGGGAAGGAGACAGAGGGAGACAGGGAGAGGAATAGACGTTGAGTTGAGGTGGCACTGTAATTTTACTTTAGCTGGTACTGTGTTCCGCACAGACTTGTCTTGCAGTTCTACCACAGTGATAAAGATTAATATATTTTTGTAGCATGATGTCAGTACCCTCTATAAAGAAGAAAAAAAACAAAACAACCAAAAGTAAGGCAAATGTGAAAAGAATGCTTTTGTTTTTGTCTTGAACTTGCTTGCTGTTTTTTTCCCCTGTTTTTTTATTTATTTATTTTTTTCAATTTAGAAATGATACTTTCATCACCTGCCTCTTCTGTAAAAACGGCATGTGACGGTTTCTGGACAGTCCTTCTAAATTATGTTAATGTAGCAATATTAATTAGCAAGGGCTTTTCTTAGGAACATAACATGACACTTAGCTCTTGGGGGGTTGTATTCATTGTAGCTTTACACTGATTCCTCCTACTTGTAATTTCTCTATTATGCTGTATCTAGAAAAATACTATTGTTTTGGGGGTTTAGTTGTTGTTGTTATTTATTGCGTTTTGCATCCCTGATGAAGCAGGGTCTGACATCGTTGTACACACACTCTGGACATTTTCTGTGTATTACTATAGCTGTGGCTTTTCTCAGTATGTGCACTTCCTGGCAGAAGAAAAACAAGAACTTTCTGTGTATTTGCACCCAGAGGTGAGAGGGTAATAAGATTTAAATACAACAACTGCTGTTGATATTGTTCTGATTTGCAATTAGATTATGAGCAAAACTGATACTATCCTCTATTTTTTTGACATCGTTGCAATCATCTGCATGAAGTACAACATTCAAATCCACCAAAGCCACAGACAGAGGGTCAAGAAACAGCAAAGTTCAGGGTGAAGAGTTTTACAAATGATCCTAATTCCAAAACTATTGTATGTATGTTTATTATCAAGGAGAAAGGAGATATATATATATATATATAAAAATGTATACATATGTAATATATATTATGTATGCAGAATTTGATTATATTAATGAAGACATTAACTCAATGATAATTAATATTGTTTGCGTTATCAACCTGTTGTTATGCATTTTGCACATTTAGAATTAACAGTTGCATTTACATTTATATAGTTAGCTTTGTGCTATGCAAGGACAGCTTTGAACCACACCATTTTCCCCCCAGTTGTTGTTTCCAATACACAAGCAATGGTATATATATATATATATATATATATATGTGTGTGTGTGATAAGAAGTTCCTGTCATCCATCTCTGCTGTGCAAACCATTAGCTTGATTTTATTCTATGACTATACAGGGTGACTATGGAGAAAACGGTTGATCATCTTTTTTTTTTTTCTATTTGCACGTAAAAGTCTTGTGAAGGGTGGAGAAATAGAAAATTGATTGATTGATTTTAGAGATTTTTCTCAACAACTGTGCAATACAGAAACTGTAACGATGAACACGGGGGGAAAAGGGTAAAAAAAAAAACTTATATATTTTTTTTGGAGCTTCTTTGACATCACGTAAAAATGTTGCCAAATTGATTTTTTTTTATTATTATTATTTTGCTCCCAAAGTCGGAAATACTGTTTAAAATTTGGACTAAAGACAAAGTGAAATTTCTACAGGGTTTTATTTTCCTCTGAACGTTTTTGATATACTTTCAAACTGGATCAAAACTAATTCTACTGAAAATCTACACCTAATGCTCCAGAAAGAAGGAATGTAAAATATGAGGCACGGTGCAATCATGAGCTTCCAACCCTTACCTTCAAACTCATACACATGTAAATAGTACATTTGTTGCCCACAAGTCATTCGTTTGATTATGTTTGGTGCGAGGACCATTTCAGTTCTTTGCAGCACTTGATTTTAACACCGAGTTTGTTTTGTTATTTCTATATACCTACTGTTTTTTCTTGTATTTTTATCAAAGCAAACTATATTCTGAGTTTCACTGACGTGTAAAAAAAAGACAAATTTTCTAAAGCACAACAGTTGACGAGTAAGAATTAGAGAAAAATGTGCTGTGTAACACGTGGACAAGAATAACCAACATCCATTTACTTTTACGAGCATACGACCCAAATACTGTCCACAGGAATGTGTTTGAAGTGCAGTAAAATACTCTAAAGGTTCTGATGGATGTAAATGAAAAGGTGTACCTTCTGTAAATGTTTTATTTTCTTTCTTTTGGTTATGATATGGCCCTGTAGGATCCAATTCTCTGCATTAGTCTTTAAATAAAAAGAACAAATGAAAGGTTTGGCCTCCTCTCCGTCCTTCTGCTACAGCGTACAGTAAATGCTACAATCACAAACAAAACCGATGATTTGAATAGTGCTGCGAATGGCAGTGACAAATACTGAGGCTGTTTCGTATTAACATGAACACGTGTAAAAACACGGGCCTGCAGGAAAAAGGAAAAGCTGTGCATTTCTGTGATTACAATTTAGATGTACGATTAATTACACTAACGCTTTAACAGCCTCGGCTGTGATTTGTTAAAATTAGCAAACATGCTACAACACAGCGCTCAGAGGTTGAAATGGTGAATTAAAGATGACTAATAGGCTAATATACAATCCTTAAACTCATAAAATCACATCATGTTTGTTTTGTATTTTACCTACCATTGACACCTTCTGGTTTCAACTGATTCTGTGTATAACTGCCTTAATGTCCAGGTAGAGCTTCTGCCCCACGACCTCCACTGGCACACTCAACTGTAGGTTCTGCACCTCATTACTTTTCTCATCACTTCTGACCCTCTTCTCCCCGCCACTCTTCATAAGCCTCCACTTCATCTCCACCTTCTTCATCTTGCTGACTTTCATTGCGGGGGAAGGTGTGCTTCTTCCTTTAAAGCATGAGCTCCCAAGGCCTGAGACTGTTATGTAACAAAGCTGCTTCTCACTTCGCACAAGAACAAAGAGTTGAGGCTTTTTCTCATTCTCTCTGCTTGGTCTCTCCTTCCCCTCCCTGGGCAAGGATTACCATGTTTTCTTTTGATAAGAATTTTACACGTTTTATTTCACAGCGGTGTGTGAATAGGCACGAGTACATGCGCACCTTAACTGCAATTATTCCAGAATAGTCTCAGTCAGCCCGCAAATTCCATCTTGAGGGTCCTTTAACAGTATGCCCCCTAATAACAAATTCAACCACAGGTTGTAATTGAAAACAGTAGGCAGTGATAAAATATCTTTAGACATGAGAACCCAACTACAGGCAAACATTATCATAAACATGAATAAATCAACTAGTTTGGCTGTTGGAAGAGTCAATAAATATCTACACTATTGCTTCTATTCAATATCAGTTAATTAAATCGTCGTTTGGCCCAGTGGTTCTAAAGTGGGGGGCGGGGTCCAATGCAAGTCAAAATATTTTTTTAATTTAATATAAAGTCAAAATTAAACACAAGTTTTATTTAGGGAACAGTGTGAAGATTACCCCTATGCTGACTGATTAATGTAAGACAGAATCTGTTCATTAGAATCAGACCCAAAACATCTCCCTGAGGATAACAATTGCACAAAATCTTTAATGAAACTCTACCTTTAGTAAATTCATATTCTTCACAGCAGGAACACCCAGGTCTCAGATCAGCTGAAGAGCAGTGAGTCGTCGTTGCTCTGCTCAAAGCCCCAGATTCTCGTGTCACATCTCATTGTCAAAGCTCTAAATTCTCAAGCTCGGCCTCGTCAGGAACTCACATCTCCTGAGATTTCTATCAGTTATCACTGTGCTCGCTCTTTCTCATGTCTCTTTGCTTCAGCTGCACACTCCGTCCTGTTTCCTGCTGTCTCTTTTTTCCACTCTTACCTCTCAGAAGGCTTACAAATGACTTGGCCTCGCATCAGGGTTTTAAATTTTTGTTTTTTCTTACACCGATTAAATCAATAGATAAAGACAAAAGGGCACTCATAATGTATGACCATGACATGTCACAAAATGCTCAAACATATGCACAGTAAATTTTGTTCAGAAATTATACAATGTCTCTAATGCAGTGGTTCCCAACCTTTCTTGACCCTATTTTGACTTTACAACTTTCATGCAACACCAAAAACATTTCTGTTCTTCTAGAATTATTTTTTTTTCTGATCACGTTTGTTATACTGTGTTCCAAATACAGTAGAGAGCAGCCAGATTAGTGCACAGAGTGACTTTTTGTTTTCTCTGATCACATGCACAGTTAGGTCAGCCTGATTTTGCAAGGCTGAAAATGAATACTGAACAGACAATCTCTCAAACAATGAAAAAAAGAGCTGCTGCAGCGTCTTAAACTGACCACAGGGACGAGGGAGGAAGGATCCAAGAGTTATTAGTTAATGTCTTTAATCAATTACAAGACATTTCATGTGACCCTCTGTGAATTCCAAATGACACTATGTGGGGTCATGACCCCAAGGTTCATTCATTCATCATCCATTTTCATCCGCTTATCCGTTACCGGGTCGCGGGGGCAGCAGTCACCACCCAAATCACATTGCACCGTACCCAAACCTTCCTGTGGGTGGTGAGTCCACTGGAAGGTACCAACCGCCCTAACCGAGATTCGAACTTGCCCAGGAGGTGAACCCTGGGGTTCCACACCAATGACAGAGACATTGCCTCTGGGCCAAAGCGCCACTGACCCCAAGGTCCAATTCTAATGTTATTAAATAGGACAAGACTCCATTGATCTGTAAAATCAGCTTCAGCTGCTCCTATGTAGTAATGAAGCAGACATCCATCAACATTTTTTAGTCTGTAGCTTTAGGGTTTTTTTATTTAAAATTTATTTCAGCATTTTCTGAAATTTGTGACATTTAACCCAACATTGAACTGCAGGCATCTATTGTATAACTAAGCTTTGTTCACAGAGGCTTTACTGGAGGAAGGCCCAGAGCTGTATCCCAGTGCATGAGATGTCCACAAACTACAGAGATAAAAACTAATCCTGCATAATGAAAGGATCACTCGTACTGCAACTGCTGGAAAACCCAAAACTCTTCTTGACAATGCAGTCATTTGCATCCATAATTCCTCATACGGTAGAAAGGACTTGGCCGGGGCAGTTTGTGAAGGCTAAAAGCTGTACGCGTTCAAACAAATGCTAATCTTTTGCAGTTTGAATGATATTAGTGATTATTATAGGGAACTTGCAGAGTCACCGTTGTGACAGGTTCGTCTGGATAGGAAAGTCGTTAAACCCAAGTTAAAGCAGCAAAATACTGCTAATGATTATAGAGGCAGCTAAAGGCAAGACTCATTAGTCTAAAAGAACGAGCGGATGATGTTGGGCCTAACAGAACATATTCTTCAGGCTATCACAATATGAATAACTTATTATCTGTTTCTTTTCTCCCATTTGAAATGCTTTACCTTTTTTTTTTTTAATTTCTTTGAACTCAACTTGTTTTGGGAGGATCAACCAAACTCTTCAACCTCGCCGAACCGTTTCAAAGGACAGCAATTGAATCAGCCTAGAGTGCCACTCTGACTGAAGCACGAAAGGTGGAGAACACAATAATTGAAGGTGACGGTGAAGGTTTCCAGGGTGTCAAGGAAACAGACAGATAAGGTTATTGGGGGTTCAAACAACAGAGGAGAAGAAGGAGAAGATCAATAAGTTAAAGTGACGACCGAAAAAACGAGAAAATCCAAGCCACGGAGGCGAAAACAAGAAGATTAGAAGTCGCTAGACTGAAGTTATAAAAACATTACTAAAATTGGCAAACAAAGCTCAGTAGAGATCAGGGGTAACTGCAAGCCCCCCATGTCCAGACATTCCACTTCAGTTTTCCATTAGAATTCATTTAAAACACTCTAACGTCTTAAGAAATAACTGCTATTCTCATGGAACAAAGACAACATCATTACTAATCAGTGTAACTGACTTCTGTGCCCTAGGGGACACCGCCCCACATTTCGAGAAACCGCTGGCCTGAAGTCTCTGAAACTAGTATTGTAATTATTTTTATTTCCTCTCATTTTTGGTCAGTCTGATAATCCTAATTTGAAATGACTTTATTTTCATTTTATCATAATTGAAAGACACTATTTTTGCTCTCTTCAAAACGCCTTCCCACCCCTTGGTTCTAAGTGATATAATCAAAGTTTATTAACACTAAATAACTTCGGTCTGTTCGCCCAAATATCTCAGATTAAAAAAATCTTCAGCTCATTTTGTGCCTGTTTCATTAATTGCCAACCAGGGCTTTCATGCGAAATTAAGCCTTTTTTCTCCCACTTCTTACAAACAGACCACAGCAAACTTAGGAGCTAAGAGTCACAGACCAATAAAGGAAAACACCATTACATTTTCAATACTTCCTCCTCCAGAGTTACTCTATAAATTGTCCCATTTCTGCTGCTTTAATGCCTGTGTACAGCTGTAGCAGGTGCCTGTGGATCCAGCAACATTATCTGTTGCACACACTGTAGTAGTACAAAATGGATCTTATGGAACAATTTTGACCTGTTTGCAATTTAAATCCTTTTTATTCTAGACAATAGCTCTGGCTTCGGTTTCGCTGCAGTAAGCCGGTTGGCACCACAGTCTGTAAATGCTGCCTAATTCTAGAAGGTCAAAGAATAAACACTCTTTGATCAGACGCGAACAATATGTTTGTTTTGTTACAATGCAGCTTTTGGAAACGTTTCAGGTGGAAATTACTTTTTTTCCCCCTCCTCAGTGCATTTTAAGAATGTGTGTGCTGTCAGCTCTGGGTATTAGAGAAAGGCCCCAACAGCCATGTGTGTAGTATTGCCCCAGTACTGCACCTGTAGCTGTTAGAGGGTTAGAAAAAGACCAGATGAACACATCTGATGGTGTTGGATTTTTTACAGACCTGTTTAACAGCCATGTCTTGTGCCTTCACCTTTAAATGGTAATGAACCATTGTATCTCTTTAACAGGGCTAGACCTAAGGATGGCTTTATCTAATAATGGCTGAGCATGAACCGAGGAAATGCTGTTCAATTATTTGATTCCATGTTTGTTCATTAGTAAATCCAACTGTACACATTTCAGAGTTAGACCCAGAAGAAGCTCCAATGGAAAGTCAAATATCGTACTAAATTAGCAGCTATGCTTATCGATTTGTTGTACATTATAGCGGTCTGGCCTTCACATACAAGTGAAGCCAATAGCAGATCTTTGCCCAGGTAGGAGTGTTAGCATGGGTGGAGCTACCCAGTGAGAGGGAACCGTCTGTGTTGAGACACGTCCAGATTTAGGCAGATGATAAAACAGGTCTGGTTGTTGAAATGGACTGACTTTTTGGACATGGCCCCTTTAAGTGATGTAGACGACGTATTCTCATAAATGAGTATGTGTGTGTGTGAAGATATATTCCCACACTTGTGTGCCTCTCCCTTTCGCTCATATAAAATCACATTGTAAACCTACATTTTCTGCAGTGAGTGCAGGCATAACCTGGTTACACTTCTCCTTTGTCTTGTGCCCTGTTCACCCCGAGCACTGATCCACCCTACAGGGATTCTGAAGGTGTCCCTTGTGTTCATTCTTCTCTCGTAATGCTCACTTGTGCTGCTCTTTGTGTTCTCCTTTTCCCACCGGCTTTCATTCCTCCTAACCTTCTTTTCGTTCCCACACCTTCTGGATGTTCTTTGTCAAAACGAATACATTCCATGCATATGTCTAACAGGCACCGAGGTTCAAAAGCCACAGCGTGAAGCTCATTTCTCCTCAGCCACACATTAACATTCAGTCAGGTCTCGTTCCCAGGGGTTGTTCCCTTGAATACATCTGTGTTGCGTGCTTAGAAAAGTGGCAGAAAGTGCATATGCAAAAGTAGACGGGTCAAAAAGTCAGGTTTTAAAAAAGTTTTTGGTTTTATTAAATACAAGATCACATCTGCTCTGACCAAATGTCTCATTGTATGTTTGTCAATTCATTATGAACTAATTTTGAACTAAAATTGAAAATTTTAGAAACATTGAACATAAAATGTATTAAAACAAAACGCATTAAACTATTAAACTAAACTTGACCTTTGCCACCTGTGTTGATTGAGCTCTTACTGATGTTTTCTCTTGTTTTTAGTCCTTGGACAAGGAAACAAGTTTTTTACACTGCAACATTTGACCTACACCATATCAAACAAAGTTAAACTGCTTTCCTTTAAATTACTATAATGTCCAGGTGACTATCATTCACTCTTTGGATGCATTGACTATAACTGTATGTGTTAGAAATACAATTTCCTCTGAAGGCTAATGCTCCTCCAGGCCAAGGAGCATAAATCAATAAAGGATTTACATAATAACCTGGTGCGTGACCAAGGAAACACCACGTTATTTAGATGTTCGCCTGTTTTTTAAGAGAAAAATATAGCTGGACTGTGAGCTTAAACAACAAGAGAGTGTAGGCAAGGGTCACATGTTGTGGTCAAATCATTATTTTCAAGGATATTGCAGGAATAATAGAACCATATTCTACACACCCAGGCCTCAGGAAGCTGTTGGCCTGGAGTTAAAATCAGAATGAGAATCTAATTTTAATTTTACAAAAAAAAAAAATATTTTTAGAAACGTGTGTGCGCAATAATTTTACAAAAAAAAAAAATATTTTTAGAAACGTGTGTGCGCAATAATTTTACAAAAAAAAAAAAATATTTTTAGAAACGTGTGTGCGCAATAATTTTACAAAAAAAAAAAATATTTTTAGAAACGTGTGTGCGCAATAATTTTACAAAAAAAAAAAAATATTCTTGGAAAGGTATGTGTGCAACAATTTTCCAAAAATTGGGAATAAAAGGACAGAAAGGTCCATACAAGTAGTCTGCTGGAAGAATTGAATGTTTGGTTTGGATTTTTATTCTGTGCAAACTGCTGAAGCATGACTTCCTAGATGTAATAAAGACCGGCCGGCCTGCGGTCCAGGTCCATCACTACTGAATATGTGTTTCTTCAGTTAGTTGTTGTTGTTGTTGGTGTTTTTTACTAAAATCAACCTAGAAGCTGAATAAAATAATAATTTTACACAATACAAAAACACACACAATTATAATAATTAATTTAAAGGTCAGATATTACAGTTCAGGGTTTAAGCTGTCTGAACAAATCAGTCAGGATTCTTAATATTAGGAATATATTATTTGCAGTTCCACTGAAGTCGATTCAGAGAGCAGAAAACGTTCAGGAATGAATTTAGGAAACATGGTTTTGCTCCTTCTTTTTTTTTTTCTATGTATTTATTCTTCATGTTTTTTGTCACTATTGTTGTCATCTCATAATCTGCCACATCCCAGTGGTGTCACAAAGAGACAGGGAGTTACAGCCAGAAAGAAAAAGAGCGACAGAGAGGCAGAGAGAAAGAGAGAGTCCCATTATTCATCCGATTAACTCACTGCAGTAGATCCAGTAGGGGGAGGTGTTGCAATATTTGGTTAGTCTGTGCGTCTGTTGGGAAAAACAAACTAAACTTCACAAAGGTTAGTGGTTAATTCATGCCCTGTTTTGTCATTTACATCTGCTGAGGCCTCGTCAGAGCTACAGAAAAACATCACTGGAGTCCTAACAGGGTCCTAGGATACTGAAGACGTCTCCTGGTTTGATATCGGCTCACACTGGGCTCTTCTTTCTCCCCCTCTCTCCCTCCCTCCCTCCCTCCCCCCTGCTGAAGTCAAACTAATTCCGAAAGAAAGACGCTGAATATAAATAACCGCTGAAAACAATGGCACGTCTCCCCTCAGTTTGATGATTCAGACGTTTTGTCTGATTCGAAGACAATGACTGTGGCACAGAGAAGACAGGGGGAAGTGAGTGAGAGAGAGAGTACTGTCTCACTTTATCACCATTCTCACACAATGAAAGAATGAGAAGGTGAGAGGGAGAGAAAGATCTACCAATCCAGTGAGATAGCTTTAGGTTAAATTTCAGTTTCTAATAAGACCCTGATAGCTTTTGTCAATAGGTAACTGCAGGCCAGTGTAGACTGCAGACAGTTAAGGACATATCCTGGACTTTCTCCATATATTCTCCATATATATATATAAAGATTTCCCATTGTCTCAGTTGTCGATCAATTACACCAGACATAAAAGATTTAGTTTTGCTTGAGTTATAGTGTGTAAATATTAAAAAGTTATTTTTCGTATCATCATGTCGCCATTATTAACACGTTTTTAGTTAGAACCAGTGAGTTTTGTAGCTGTAAGGCCAAAGCAATGACCACCATTCCACCGTACAGACGATAGACAACAAAACATATCTGCAAAGTCAAAAATGCTTAGAAACGTGACTTTGAATCTTTTCATGTGATCAACTGAATTTAACGTAAGTGTGTTTAGATACGTGACTGTATGCCGTAAATAATGAAATATAAACTTGATCTAATTATTTCAGGCCTTTTGTCTCTTATTATTGGACAGTTGCACAGGAGACAGGACAGGGAATATGCAAAAAGCAGGGGTTTAAACAGCAACCAGCCAATCAGGGCATATGAACCATGTGCTTTATGTTTTTGTTTATTTTTAGTATTCACTGTATTAATAGTTTCTAACATAAACACAAGTCAAATTATTATTTAATGCAGATCTAAACGAGTTTACTGCTGATGAGTTTGTCTGATAAATGAATCTTCGAATCACTCACTTTGACTGGGCAGAAGTAAATGTTCTAAATAAATATTATGAATAAATCATCTAGTTTATTTAAACACTCGATTTCTACGACTACAATTTGATTTTTATGGACACAGATTTATTGGTGTTCTTTTTATTTGGATGTAAAAAAAAATCATAAAAATAAGAACAACAACTCATGCAGCAGTGATAAGGAGCCTCAGTAGGCTCTGCTGTGATTGACAGAGCATCAGATTCACTACTGGCCGTTGCATATCAAGTTCACACCTGTCTCATTTACCATTTCTCTCTGTCTCTCAAGTGACACCTCCACGCTTCCTTGCAGATGCCCAAGGAAGTTTGCACCAGGGGTCAAGAGAGCGAAGAGAAGAAACTGCAGAAAGAATGATGGAGGAAATCTCAGAGGCAGCAAAAAAAGTTAGAGCGGGGGGTATGGAAAATCCGATAGAGATTTTTGAATGCTCTCCAGGAAAGACATTAAGAAGTTACTTAGCTAAATCTATTAGACCTCTCAGGATGTGGCAACCCTTGTGCTCTAAATCAGATTATACACCAAGGTAATTGTCCTCACATCAGGGAAAACTATGCCCAGCTTCCCATATCGTAAATGCTTGTGAACGTCAGTCGGCTGTGTGCGCCTGTGTGGGGGGAGGAGGGGGTGCTTGAATCGAATGACCTGGGGTAATTTATGAATCAGATGATGTTAGCTATTATATTACTAATGTAATAAACACCTGGTGTGGATGTCAGCAGTTGACTATTGATCTGGTGAAGGACGACAATGTTTTTTTTTCACGATGCTTTTGATTTTAGTACTAATGCTAATACTCATATTATTGTTAATAATAATAATAATTATAATGTTTTTGTATTATTATTATTATTATTATTATTATTAATAATAATAATAATAATAATAACAATAATAATAATAATAATAATAATAATAATACAAAATCACACTCCCTCTAACATGCCTCCCACAAAGCCAATTCTAGAACACTCGCAGAGACACCACATTAGTCCTCATTCGTTCTGCTGCAAGGAAGAAAAATTACTCTGCCACGGCAAATGAATTACTCGACGCGTCAATGTGTGAAGCTCAAATTGACCCTTACACGATGCCTATCACCAAGTAGAAGTGCATAATTGAAAATCTTTAGAATGTATAATTGACATTGATTTTTATCATCTTTCAATTTAGAAAAGATACAGAAGGGGACTAATATATCATCAGTGGATTCTGGATTTTTGGCAACTTCAGCCAAATTACTACTTCACTGTGGATCAGACAGAGAGCCGACCTGTCGGACATATTTGTGGACATATTTCTGTTGTAACGCCAATGGATTCTGCATTCTGCAACTGCATGACAAAATCCTCTGGTCTGACAGAGATAGCTAATTTCTTTGGTTTTCAGATGAAATTAAAATAAAATAATATATATATAATTCAGTATTATTATTCTTGACACCTGCGGTGGCTATCTCTTAAATGCTGGATTCTACTATTTAAATACACTGACATCAAATTAGACAGCACAGTTAATATTTAGCACTAACAACGAAAGTCGAAAATACTCTGAGAGCAGAAAAGCTGGAACATGAGTCATGTTTCATAGAATTATGCTTTTTGATTGTATGATGTGTGTGACTCATTGTCAAGAATACTGTTGAGCCGTGCAGGAAAATCAAAGTGACCAATATGGTTTTAAATCTAAAGGACAAATTTTGTGTCAGTTTAATTTCTTATCATCTCCGGTTTTTGTGGCTTTGTTATCACATTGAATTTTCAAATTTTGAAAATGTCACTTTATCATCTTGGTGATTATCAGCTCAGTGGAGCCTCTGTGTGCAAATGACAATACATCTGTCTGCAAACAACAGAAGAAAATATATTTTGTTGTGGCTCAAAAAACACTAGACAAAAGAAATGAACAAATTTTCTTTCCTTTTTACTTTGCTTTGCTGTGGTCCATTGAAAAAACAGAATTTAGTTTCTTTAAATCTTTAAAACACTGTTTTTGTCTCTTTGGTTTACTGTCCTTTCTCCTCCTCCACTAAATACTAATTGTTAAGGTGTCTGCTTGTATTAACCTACGATGACTTCTCATTTGAAAGCTGAACCATTCAGGCCAACCTGGCCACTGAACGTTTGTCTGAGAATGATTGGATTCAAATGACCTTCCAACACAGGCCTCGTTACGGTACAAATGAAACTATCGTCCTGAAATGTCTGGTCTCATTTTAAATGTCATGATCATTTTAAAGTGACGCAACACCGTACAGTGCAGAATAATGTCTGGCCGTTTTGTTATTCTCAGTTATTGCAAGATGAGTATAACAAATGTTGGGCTGCCGTTTGGTGGGTTCCACTGGTTCAAATTGATATTTATATGGAAGTATTACACTCCCTGCTATAAAACAGCTGATTAGATCAGTGTGGCGCTCTGCTGTCCCATCTGTACCGCTGTGTCACAGCCAAATGAGATATATAATTTCTGGATTTGTAGTCAATGGCTCTGATATTTACCAATGACCATTCATTTCCGTTGTGCATTTGTAGATAAAGAAAATATGGTACAGCAATTTAGCTCATTCTTCTCCTTTGGTGCAACATGTAAAAAAATCAAAGTCAAAAGGTTTTAAGAAAAAAAATTCTAAAATAAAAAAATAAAATTCTATTTTTTCTATTCTATACCAATCATCTTCAAACTTCTGCAAGTCACGTTTCTATCAGAGAATTTTTCCCCCCCGGTCTGATTCTCAACATCATTCCCATCTGGTAACATCCTGCTCTTATTCTGGAAACTCTAATTTCATATGCAGCCTGTAAAACCTGCTTGAGTGACCTTGAACTTTAATGGTGGTTTGTTTTTTGATAAAGCTGTGATCCTGAGACGAATATGAAAGTGCCTTAAAAATAATAATATAGGTGGCAGCAGAAAGTCAACGTGATCTACCTTTGGGAATAAAGATTATACTTGCTGAAAGTCAAGCAAACTTAATACCACAAAGAAACGCAGTGGGATCAGAACAGAACCTTTTAACACAGCACAGATGTTTGATGTGGTTAAAATACTGAAGGCTTACAACTCAGACACATAAACCGGCCTCTGAGAAAGGAATAAAGAAAGTGTGGCTTTCACAAGTTTATAGCAAATATAATTATTGAAAGATCCTCTGGGCTTTAGTCAATCAATGTATAAAAATGTTATTTGCAGAGCTAAAATGTAAAAATTTAAGGTGTAGCTTCAATAAATTCCAGGTTTGGTTTGGACCTGGGGGCGAGACTTGACAGAGCGCAACACCAGTAAAAGATCTTTCTTTTGGATCATCCTCTTCAGCCTGTGATTTCCTGTCTGTGAGTGAAAAAGAGTATAGTATAACAAAAGTTGCTCAACATACAAGTCTGTTATTTGAGTCAGAATAGACTCAAAGAAACCTGACCATAAATTCTGATCTGAAACACTGACTCGTCACATCTGAATACTCACAGAGAAGTCAATAAAAAAGTTCATTTTTCAAGAGTCATTTACTCAAAATTCGAACAGTTGTTGAGTTATTACGGCGTACAGACGGCGTTGGAAGACTCAGGTGTTCACATGATGCCAGAGAGTTGATGTGACAGAAAACTCACAATGACAGTCAATGTTTATGTTTTATTATCCCTCAGGGCGACTATATTTTATGCTGCAAACCTCAGTCAGAAGCAGTAATTAACAAAGTGGCTTTGTTTTCACAAAGCTTGTCACATCTGAATACTCAGAGAGTATAAAACATCCGGTCATGCATTGAAAGTACACACTACTTAACCCAAATTCTACATATGATTCAACTAAATCTCAGAAATCCAAAGATGTTTGTTTGTATATATTTTTTAAAACTACATCATGTATGATTTTTGTATTTCCTTTACATTTTTTCACATTCTTTTGCATCTGATAATATTTCATTTTGCTGAGAATGCCAGATTTTTTTTTAGTTTTCCACTACAGCTCCCACAACATGATGCTAACCCACAGAGGCTCTGGTTGCATATGAGTGGGCTGTGGAACTGGAACAGCGGAACTGGACATCTGTGTGTTCAGTGATGCACATTATAGAGGAGGAGGACCACCCCCCAGTTCTTATTTAAAGGTGACACAACATTTCACCACAGTTAAACACGTATCAAGAGCCTGGGTGCTGTTACGGATGAAACCATTACTTTTGGTTAAAAGATGACGACAGTGATCTTCACCTATCACCATTACTGTCATCGCTAACAGAAATGAAGCACACTGTGAAGTCACACATGGCGTTTTACACCAAACACATCTTAAGAAGAATCCAAATAATAATAAATAATGAATAAAGTCCTGAATAACCCATGTTACTCTTATGAACTGAAACTGTATTTAATTTAAAGTCACTGCATGTTATGTTTGCCCAACTGAACAGGCTTTCATAGTCAGATCAGTGCATGAGAGACCAGGTGCAGCCATGATTTGAGGATGCAGCAATTTAGCTCAATTTTCTGCTAGGAATAATCATCCAAGAGGGGGTCGAGCCTGACCTCATTCTTTCCTACTCTCTTAGTGTGTGTGTGTGTGTGTGAAAAACAGGGGGAAGATCGGAAGCCAACAGAGGATTGATTTTTGGAAAAAATGTTCACATTACATCTGCAATGTTATCAAGTTATTGCCTCAAGAACGACTCAACACAAACTATAAGATACAATAGGTTTAGTATTTGTTTGGAGGTACAGAACATGTTTGCTGAGCATCAAACATATGTAACGGATAATGAAACCTCTCTCTTGACGTTTGGGGAGAATGAGACTTGGATTTATCATATTTATACTGTCCATCAGCTTAATCAATATATTACTGGTAACACATTTTGAGTCATGACCTGTATGACCGCACAAGTGGTCAGTTGTGGTGACAAGACTGGAGGGCAAACAGCAGCATTTGTCCCAGAGGGTGGATAATATGAGGTACGTTTATCAAATGTGCACGTGTCAAGACCTGCTTTGTATCCAGAATGTGGGAAAGGTCTGAATTTCCATTTTCACAGCTGTTGATATTGAAATGTCTGCAATGTGCAAAGATTTCATATCATCTGAGCTCTTGTTATTCAGGAAATGTTGACGTTTTCTCAGCTCGAGCTCTTGTTATTCAGGAAATGTTGACAGCTCAGCTAAGCTGCACACCTGATGAAGCAGCTGTTAATTTCCTAATGATTATCCTTTGTGCAGTTGCCTTTGTCACCAATGAAGATGTGATGTGTTTCCAAGTGATTGTTTGTAACTTTCCTGCATTCCACAATTAGAAATTAGTCATGATTAAAGATGGCTGCCATTGTCAAATGCTCTTAAAGAACTGCTAATTTTATTTTAAATCTATTTTTCTGCTGTTCTACAGCATCTCAGCGTCAGTGTACATTTGTAACCCACTGTGGTTTCGTGAAATCTATGAATATATTACACACAAAAGCAGCTAAGGTAAAATCAGTACGTGTCATGAACACAACTGAGTGGGGAACCAAAGGGTACCTGAGCCACTTGACACAGAAAACCAGAACAATGTTGACGTGGATAACTGTCCCCATTTGAAATCGTCCTTCATGCCAAAAGCATAGATCTACCTTCATGTTGTTGCTCTTATTAAATATCATCTAATGAAAGTTGAAACACAACGTTTGAGTGATGTTTGTGTGTGGGTAGGAAATGAAAAAGAAGGATGAGGAAATTTTGGGGGAGGGGGACTGGCTTGTAACAGGAAGATGATAAACAGCAGATTCAGAGTGTGCAGTGCTTGGCTTTGGCCACCATGATGGGTAAATAAAAATAAAAATAAAAATAAAAATAAAAATAAAAATAAAAATAAAAATAAAAATATGACAGTGTCTAGCCTTTTTTCTTGCACACTTCTTATTGACGACAACCCATTTACATACACAAACTGCCCTGTAGTAACTCTATGGAGCTGTCCAGGGTGCTGAAAGTGACCTAACAGCACAAAGGAAAATAATAAATAAATATCACTGGATTAACAAACGCCCACCCACACCCTTTTGCAGGCCATGTCCCCTCACACACAATCACCACACACGCACGTGCATACAGATGCCTAAACCGAAGTAATACAGGGACCAAATCTGTTGGTCTCCAAATATATATATATATCATATTTTTGGAAACCAAGATGACGTTTTAAACTTCAAACAACAATGTGATTTTTTTTTATTTATTTGCTGTTATTTACCTGAATAACAGTTTAATGTCATTGCTAAAACACACTTTATTACATGCCTTTAGTCATAGTACTAGTTGCTAGTTTTGCCCTTTTTTTCTAAAGCAGTTTCCGCTTGGTGAAACCACGCATGTGTTGATCTGCTGCAGCAGCGTGCATCAGTTCCTCTCTGACCCTACTGTTAATCTGCATTCAGACCGCGGCTCCTCTGTTTTTTTAGCATCTCGCTACAGAGTGGCTTATTACGGGGGGACTTCGTCATCTGTGGCAGTTTTAGGGCCCTGCTGTCAGGCTGTCGATTCAGCAATAGACAGAAAAAAAAAAGCAGCGCTACGAAATTAAGCTCTCCACTCGCATCGATCTCTGCCTGGGCTGATTTCATTCCACAGCACGTCTGTCTGTCTGCCTGCCTGCTTTGGGTCTAGATTTAGCCGATGCGCTACCGCTAGTGTGCGTAATGCATCGCAGGGAGGAAACACAGTAAAAAAAAAGAAAAGAAAAAAAAAGGACGGAGTCGTCCATCTGCAGACGGAGGAAACGAAGATGGTGATGATGGCTTCTCCCAATTCACTCTCCAAATGCTCGGCAGCCATGGCGAAGCTATCCCTCCCCCTGAAGCTGTTTCTCTGGGTGTTTATTATCGTCAATCTGCCTACAAGGTAGGATAAGGGTGCCTAATATTTTCTCATCTCTGCCTCTCTCATCCTTAAAGCGCGTTTCTTTATTTAAGTTCCAATTTCGCTTTGCAAACCGTGTTGTATCAAACGAGCCCCGATGTTATTGCAGTCGAGTTCTTTACTGCACAATGGTTTGTGTAAATTCTTTTTTTTTAATGCCACAAACCAAGATAAAATGTATCCATGTAAACGAGAACAGGTTTAGGTTTTCATAATGCTGTGACTGCAACGTATTTATTCCTGCAAATCAACCACTCTTCCAACGAGACCGTTCGTCCGGTGTCTCACAATCTGCCCAGTGTTGCAAATAGCATATAGCTGTAAGCTTGAGTGGAGCTATGACCACATATAGTCTCTGCTAAGCTGTCTTCAAGGATCAGCTCTATTTTAAGCGCCAAAGCCTTATTATTGAGACGGCTGCAGGTGAACTCCACTTAGATGTGTGATGGACAACATAAGTATAAATAAGAACATGTTTTATTCCATGCATATAAAATTTGGGGAGAGAAAAAAAAATCAAAATGGCAGACATACAAGTGTAAAGGCACAATAGAGAGATACAGGGATGCTACATACATACAGTGTGCAGTTTTCCTTGTGTTTCACGCAGACAAAGGAGGCTTCATTTCCATGTCAGCTCTGACTGAGTTGCAGATTTGTTGACAGGAACACTTTGGTTGTCCCTGTCAAGGCAGTGTTTGTCTGTACCAAGATAAGAACAGTCAGGAAGAAGCGGACGGTTGGATTCTTCACGTTGTCTTGTGTTGCTGAAGGGTGAAAAATGGAGGCAGATAAATCAGCCAACATTCAATCACGTCACAGCAAACGCTCCCTGCACCACCTAACCATGTTGCGTCTCTGCATGTTTTTAATTGTATGCACAAGCAAAGTTCACTACATGCCTGGGTAAACACAGCTCTATGCCTCAATGTACTGTGTCCAGAATTGAGATGTATGGGCAGGTTATGGATGTTACAAGTAATGCATGAGTGGCTGACACACAATGAAGTGAGGTAGATCAATGCCAAGTGACACCTGGGTGCTTTTTGAATAATAACAACACATCTAAGAGCAGGCTATTGGCATCAAGATGCTTTCAAGGTCGTGTTATTAACATCAAACTCGGTTTTTGTTCTCCGGTGCCAGCAAAATATTTAATCTTTTCAAACATCAACAAATGCCTTCAGGCTTCTCACAATACTGAACAATACTCAACAAAAGTCACACGTGAGACATATGTGACACTGCTTACATAAGACAACCCAAGGCCCGGGGTATGCTTTCACTACATGCTACTTTGTGACTCATTGACAGTTCCTCTGTGTGGTGATGCATGATTGAATCACTTTACATTTGTCATCTACCATATTTACATCAATGAAACCACAATGTCCAAGTTGTAAACAAGATTCTGGGCCAAACGTTTCTACAAGTCAGGGTAATTTAACCGACATGACAACAGAAAGTGAAGTCAGTTCTTATTTTCAACAAGAAATGGAATTACTACTTTTCTAGCTTAGCTTTAGCTTGGTGTAAAGCTTAAAATCTACTGGTTATATTTCCATTTGTTTAAACAACCAGACTGGAGGAAAGTAGATTTGTGGATAGTGAGAAACATAGCTTATTATCTCTGAGCTACAAACAATATATAGACACGTTATTGTCCATATTCTGAATCTGTAATGATTAAGGTGAAGGTAATAAAAATGTAATTGGAAGCTACTCTGCCTGCTTTTTTTTAAGCACATGAAAATATATTACCTTGTCTAAAGTATATTCTTTCAGTTATCTGCCTTCTGGAACTGAAACTAGGCATGATTCCATTCACTCTTGTTAAAATACCAAGGCTTAAAACACAAAGTTAAAGCTTTCTACATCAGGGAACAACCAACCTGTTCTGTTACTGTTTGTTTGTCCATTAATCTACATGTTAAATACTGTGTATCATGTGTTTTCAAGGAAGAATGTGTAGTAAAACACAAACAACAATACAGTGGCCTGACCTCTAACCAGTAAAATCCACCCTTGTCCTATGTTTGTGGCTCATAAAACCAGGTCAACCCTTTGTGCTTTTGTTAGCCAATCTTCAGCATCTGTACAGGGAATAGACTGGTGTCTGTGTTGGTCAGTCTGTGATCAGATAAGGAGAGTGCACAAATCTAGGTAATTAGTAATAACAGTCTATTATGTGAGAACCACAACTGCATTACGGTAATGTTGACAACAACACATAATAAGCAGGGTAAAATGTAATGACAACAAATGACTGTAATTTAGTAATTTGCTTAATCGTCTACACTTTTGTTTATCTCTGTACCAAATGCAGAGAGGTAGTCTGGGAAAGTTTTGCACTTGTTGCCAAAGGTTCAGTTTTATGTCATAAAAACCGAATGCAAATCATGCAGCAATTAGCATCTGTTAGCACGTCACTAGAACTGGTGTTGTACTGAACCATTGCATTACGTTTACAGATGCATAAAACTGCAGGATCTGAGATCTGCACCATGAGCTCAGGAAGGGTTTGAATGTTTCACTCTTTATATGGTCGTTTCCCATGGTTCTTCATGATATGAAGGCTTGAATGCATCATCATTTTTGTCATCATCGTTACGTACACAGACATGGGGACATGCATATGCATGACAACCCAACAGGAATATAAACACCAATACACAACAGCTTGCACATGCACTGATGCAGAGCTCTCTGTTGGCCTTCAGGTACCAAATTAGTAAGCAAAGGCTTAGATCTGCCGGCAGTGGAGAACACATGGCTCTTCCTTTTGATCTTCTCATCTGAGGAATATTACCATATATTCAGAGAAACTCTGCAGAATGAATATAGATAATAGTATTTCTGATTTAAAAAAAAAGTAATTTCAGGCTCTGCGTGTCTATTTCATTTATGCCTTTTCTCCCAGAATAGTCTGGTTAAATAACTGTGACTTAATGTTTTAGACACACTTGATGATGGAGACAGAAAGCACTTAAAGAAAACTAAGAAGGAGTGCAGGTCAAAACATCATTTTTGCACATCTCGTTCAAGAACACAAGAAAGCAATCAGGGTTTCTGTCCTTTTTCTTTTACCATGGAAATGATTCTCTCTCTCTCTCTCTGTCTCTCTCTCTCTCTCTCTCTTCCCATTTCTTCTCTTATAAACCATTCTATTTCATTCTGATGTTTCTTCTTCTTTTTGAAATCTCAGGGCCATTTCAAGGTGTTGTTGTATCACGGTTACATGATGCATCAGTGTGATATAGGACTGTGGCAGGACAAAACAAATTAACAATGTCTATTATGCGTTTTCCTTTGGTTTCCGTGGGCAGTGTTACTGATCTAATTGTAGGTTCTAAATGGGGTATTTTATGAAACACCTGACACCAAGGCAGGTGTTCGTGTTACTCGGACACAACTTGCACGCAATTAGAGAAATAGGTCTCCCATTAAACTGTACAAGGAGAGGATTTCCATTATAAAGTACTGATACAATGAACAGAACATTGTTTTACATGCTGTACATATAGTAAGACAAATAAACAAAAATTGCATAAAATAAATATACACGTAAATGTATATGGTGGCAAGAGTTAAGGCACAGAAACATAATCGTTAATCTAGGCTTGGGACCAGCACTTGGGGAACATAAAATGTTGCCCCCTAGCCCATCTCGCCCGCCGCTGGGTTAATTTATAATATTAAATAACAGATTAAAAAGAAATAAAGATAAACAGTAAAAATATCAGTTCAGTTCCAATTTAAAGACCGTAGAGTTTCGTTTGAGCAAATCAATGCTAATGGTTACATTTGTGTAACAGTTTTTGAGCAGGGAATCCATTGGTTGGCGTAAGTATTTAAATCCACCCATTACTAACTACCTTCATGCTTATAGACAGAATTCATTTACCAACATGTCCCTAAATGAGGCAAATAAAAAAAGTCGATAGCCGTACTAAAATAGGGAAGCACCGTTGCAGGAAGTCATTACATTTGTTTCCTTACATCCAAGATATTGCACTATCAATTGCAGGTGGTTTATGTAAATGGACCCATACAGTAAGTTGGAACCACAATGCAGCAGACCATGTAAATTACAGAGCAATGAGAGACATAGTGCCTTATAGTCTCCAACACACACTGCTGACTCAATAAATGCAGACTTGCAACTTCCCTCCCTGGTGTAAGATCAGCACAATGACTGTTCACTGGAATCTTCATGACGTGGGATTTCACAGCAGAGCAGCTGCATACAAGCCTAACATGAACTAGAACAACAGTGTGAAACATACTGCCTCTGGACACTGGACAGGGCCAAGCAGGCTCTCCACTCCCCCCACTCTCCCCTGACCCATCCCACATTTCATTGGGGGCACCACAACATAGATAGTGGTAATAGCCACAGCAAGATATGTTATGGTAATAAAAATAACACTGACCATTTAAGGTTTGTAGCTGGACTAGACTACATTCAAGCCCTCCCATGTCAACACATTTACAGCTATTAACTGAAATCTCCAAGAAACGTTATTTAAAAGACTTTAATTAAAAAAACTGAATTATTCATAAACAGAGGAAATAAAAGTAAAAATTGCTGAAAACTCACTACTGTGACAGAATATAAAGAAAACATTGATATGGAATTTCATTAACTGTAGTGTGTCCAAACTCTAATTGCTCTTGGCCTTCCTGGGGAGTACATCCCCTACTTTGGGAACCACATATCTAATGTATGTCATCCAATTTTCTGCTTTTCATAGATTATCTATGAAAAATAACATGTACTTAAAAACTGAAATGTGAAGACAATAAAAAAGTTACCATCATCTTTTCAAATGATGTCATCAAATAAGATTAGCCCCATGCTCTACACGGAACTATATCCTAATGCTACAGTATGTCTGCATCTTACAGAATTGTCAGAATATAAATTACTACTACTATCAAATTTCTTCCATCTCTATTTCCCAAACAAATCTCAAATGTGCTAAATAAAAATAATGAGGAATAAACATTTGTTTCGTTACGGTTTGAGAGATAACTGGGACTGGGGGAAAAGAATGCCTGAAAATGTCATCTCACCAACTCACACAACCGTTATTTAAGGCTATGACAAACAATCAAGTTGTTTTACAATCAAGTTGTAAACCTTGACATATGGTGTTTTTTTCCTCCGTTTTATGCAAAGACATGAGTTTGCAAATTGCACGGTACTTTAAGCATTTCCAAATTGAGATAGTCTGGGCTGTCAGTCAAATCCTCGCCCTGCCAGTAATGCATTTCTTTTAGATATACCACTTCTGTTTGTCTACTCATGAAATTGGCTGGAGACTATATAAACACACACACAAAGTAGTCAACAACAATATGCAAACTGAGCGTTGGATGAGGAAAATTAGTTTTGACAGTTAAAACTTTATTCCAATAAAATATGTGTATATAATGTATTTTTCATCTACTGCAGGTGTTTATAGGATTACCGAATGGTATAACAAAAAGTCAGAGTCAGAATGAGGAAGGAAGATTACTTTTTAGTGAAGGAGATTTTGGCAAGTTTATCTTTTGACCTTGGCTAGTAATGATAAAAGCCTTTATGACTCCTCTGTGCCTCGCTCCGGTGATTCACCGTAGAGAAAGTAGAACAAACAAGGAAACACAGTGGTTTCTCTGCTGCTACAAAGACAGGCTTTATTGGTTGATTTGTGTTCTCCTCTCTTCCCACAGCTCCTTTCAGAGTGATGACGACGAGGCGACTAACAAGACGTGGGTGCTGACTCCAAAAGTCTACGAGAGTGATGTCACACACATTCTGAACAGCCTTCTAGACGGATATGACAACAAGCTCAGACCTGACATCGGAGGTGGGTTGTTGCTTTACGGAATTGTAAAAAAAAACTCAGTTTCCTGGTCAGGTTTTTATGTAAATCAACCGACAAACACTGGAGAACTGAGAGATGTTGTGTCACATGTCCTTTTCTTATAATTCTGAGGAGAAAGAAAATGCAACAACAACTGTCAGATCATTTCAAGAAAGGACAGGTGGAAAGCTTAGCTTGGATTTACGCCAACGAAGGCGTCGCAAAGTGTCCGTGTGTTGGCCAATATCTATAGTGTGACAGTCAGCCAGGCTTATTGAAGCTATTTGTTTACCTGTCTTTATATTCTGAGAATTCATCTGCCATGAGAGTCTGTAGAGTCTCTCCCTTCAATCTGACTGTGGAAACTAGACAAGTTACTCACTCTGTGACAGACAGCTGGGCAGGAGTGTAGACAGAAGCAGGAAATATATTCAGCGTCTTGAAACACTTAACGTCTGCAAAGACAGTTTTAAGTCATACTCTGTCACATATTCTAATGTTATGATAAAGACGCAGCCCCGTGCACGAAAGCAGCAAATTTTCAAAGGGCCACGTTGCAACGACAACGAGTGTTGTACCCAGGCTGAAATCTGTCTAACGTAGCCTGGAAAAGAGCCTTTTTCTTATGAACTCATGTCAATCGTGTACTCTAGGGCGGAGACTTAACATTTGTCTTATTTAGGTTTAATTTAAGTTTATGTCTCGTGATACAGAGTATGCCATATGGACTAGGACAAAGTACAAATTGTTCGCTCAGGGTAAACTAAGGTTTCTGCATTACCTTGTCATGATCGTTGCTAATCTGTGCTAACATACGAGGTGTGTCACTTTTATGGATTTCTTTTGTGCATCTAATAATTTAACTAACATTCTAATAGACTTAATGGCAAAGTTCAAAATGGGAGCAGTGGGTCCTGTGGGTAAATAAAAGGGGAAATATAAAACAATAAACTAAATCCCAGCTCCCACAGGGCTGTGGTTTGTTAACCCTGCCCTCTCCCCCCCGGGCTGTAAAAGAAGAACAGCATTCATATCTGTTGAGGCTCAGCTTGGATCCAGAGGACCACTGAGTCTCGACCGTCTGTTTCAATTGCGCCATCACGTTGGTCTTCAAGCCCCTGCCAAGCTTCGTAGCTACAGCCGAGTTATAATTAGCTGCGTGTGAGACGTCGACCAATTGAACAACCAACCGAACCCAGGGAAGGAAGAACTTTCCCACCACTCTACAGGGCGTTGAAGTGTGTTGGATTTAGATTCATCTCTGATTGTGCCTCACTTCTTTTCTTTGTGATGCTCATTTAATTTTAATGACTCTGCAGTGGCTGTATATATAAAACTGAAGCATATCGAAAAGTCAAACTGAGAGAGTAGCAATTGGAAGTTTCCGCAGACTGACAATGCTTGTAAGAATACATACATCTATACTGTGTGTATACTGTGCATGTGCACGTACGAGGTGTTCATCCAGGTATTTGCTTCGACTTTAATTACAGACAAAGCTTTATTTTAAGATTTTAAACTAATTCAGTTAGCGCTTCATCTAGATGCCCACAGTGGGCGGGTTGGCATGTGATACGCTGTTTCTGATAGAACCACACAGGCACACTAAATGCTCATTGGCACCTCGGTGCGTCATGACAAACCTACGTCTGGCTGCATTAAACATATAAATAGCTGCCAAATGTATTAGAGCTGCCGCCTCCTTTAGCACTTGATTTCATGTATGAAAAAGGACGAGGTTTCAGTGCACATGCATTTATGCAGAGGAGTGGCATGAAAAATGTATGAAAACTTCCCTCGTTTTTTTTTTTTTTGTTTTTTTTTTCTCGCACACTTACTATGGCTGCCACATCCAGCCTACAGGCTGTGCAAGTCTAAACCTGGCTCCCACGCTCAGAACATCATGTCCACTCATCCATAAACGTGCACATTAGAGAGCAAAGTGTAGTGGCTCATCAAGACAGTGGATGGAGGTCTATTTGACACCAAACTGCCCTGTTTACTCAGCCGTACTGATGTTTTACATCTGGCTGTCCATCCCGCTGAACCAAGAAGGACAGCAGACACGGCGAGGTGTCATGGACGGCAGAGGACGGAGGTGGACATAGAGCAGTGGCATATGCCATGACATATTTCTTCTTAAAGGTGTTTACAGATTTGAAAAGTAAACAGGATGATGAATTATCCCATTTCAACAAACTGACATTGGGGCAAAATGAGGTCCAAAATTTAACTGGAGAACTGAGACAGTACTGATTAAATGTAGAATGCTGGGTCAAATAATAAAAAAAACGGTTGATGACTGCCAATTATAATTATAGTCAATTTGTTGTAATGCATGAAACAGAAAGATTGACATTGGTCTTTACCATACGCTACAAGTGATTGGTGGGCCAGGGTTAAAGCCCAGTGGGTCATATCTGGCCCACCGACCTTATATTGCCCAGGTCTGTCTACATGCTTCTCTTTCAATATATAAAGTTTAAAAAAACAGCAGGTCAGCGAGAGAGGAGAGCAAATGATTTACAATCAACAGGAGCTCACAGGCCTGCAGCACAGAGAAGCAGGAAAAGAGATGAATGGATTATTTGTACTTGACACAAAGGTATTCTGTTAAATGGGTCAGAAGTGTGTGGCTGGCCGGAAACTCTTTAGAAAAGTAGTGGAATATACAGCGTTGTCATGTACTGTATAAGAGAAAAACGAAGCCATGGGTCTGTTTGTACTTGTCTGAGTAGTACTGACCTGGTTTAAAATTAATTAATTAATTAATTAAAATTAATTAATTAAATTAAATAACAAATCAAGGGAAAACAACAAAAAAACAATAAATAGTTAAAAATCTAATTATCTACTTAATTCCAAATTTAACACACAGTTTTGATAAAATAAAATTAGTTATTTTTAAGTACTGATTACAAAGTATGCAGCCAAAAATGGTTTGATAAAATAAAATTAGTCATTTAATTACATCATCAATGGTTGTGTTTCAGTGTTTTTGCACTTAGTGGAAAAACTTTTTTTTGTTATTTAGCATTGAATGTCATATTAATTTATAAAAATTGTATTGACTAAATAGTGAGTTAATTGCAGCATCAAACTCCATCTGCTGCTGCGTCTCTTGAATGCAGACTGAATAGAAATGTTTCTATTGGTGGTAAATTCTTTATCCTCCTCAGTGAAGGCAACACTAGTAATTATATTGACTTCTCACAAAACCTGCCGCTAGTGCTGTGTCGGTGATGGATAATTTCCCTGCTCTAAATGCGTTTTCCTGTGTTTCCTTTCAGTCAAACCCACAGTGATACACACAGATATGTTTGTCAACAGCATCGGCCCAGTGAATGCCATCAATATGGTAAGTACTAGTTGCAAAATTGAAAGATAATGTGCCACAATTGTGTTACGCAACTAGCTGTTGTTTTCTGCATGGCTGACTTATTCCAGATGCATACTTGGCAGAAGGAGTGGGTGTATTTATCACAGGTATACTTCCTTGGCCTGCGTCCAGCTCTGTGGGAAGTGAGGGCATTAAGATCCAGAGAACAGTCGCTCTTGTCTGTGGAGCTGGCAGAGATTTAGCGTTTTTGCTCAAACACACTTCAGCAGTGCAGAGGCTCGCTGTCATTGAGAGTAGGTCTGTGTAATCACTCTGCTGCCCCACTGCCCTAGCGTGGCAAACCAGCACAGGTGTCAATCAGCTACAGTACATACATTAAACTACTGTAGAGGCTTTTACACTGCGACGGGTAAATATGCTCATCGGTCCCAAGCACTCGACTGCTGCAAGACACCTCTAATTTTAAATTGGAAATCTAATTAACACCCCAGCAGTTGTGTGGCAGCAAACGGCAGCCAGAATTCAAAGTAACATATTTGCAAACGGCTCTGAACGGTGCCAGCGTATTTGCTATTTTCACCTTGTACTCGCCAAGACTTGAGGTGTCACCTGTACGAGGTCTTTGGATTATTTGCTAATTTGAAAAGCCTTTTTGTTAACTGTTAGATGTTCTCTGAAGTATCTGAGCACCAGAATATATTACGGTATTCTCCAGAAAATTAATCATGCTTTTTCAGGTTATCTGGTCCTGTGACTATTATTCTGAAGCAACTCATATATCAAAATATACCATATATCATCTATGGCCACAAGAGGATACAGTCTACTCTCAGGACGACGAGATTAAACAAAAAAACATAACTAATACTAATTCTAATACTTAGAATTTAAAGTACTGATTACAAAGAATGCAGCCAAAAATGGTAATAGAGTGGCAAAGAAGTAAGCTAACAGACTAACTGGTCTGATGACAACTCATTAGAAAAAGAGGCGGAGCTTCATCTCCCTCTGAAACTGGACTCAAGGATGAATGGATTCACTAATGTGGAATAAGATTGGGACGAAGGTTTGATGAATCCAGAAAGCTCTCACAGAAACAGTTTCCTTTGTCAATTCTGCTCGTATGCAGAGGTGACACTCCATTTTACTTAGTCTACTCTGAAACACCCACTCTCAAAAATAGAACACTCACAATATGGTTGGAAAAATAAAGGCACATTTTTTTATTAAATTAAGCTGCAAAAGACTTCAAGGTTTGTTAAGTGAGACCTTCAACCCTCCTACACCGAAGCTTTTTAGCATCTGACTACAGTTGTTAAAAGGCTCCGAAACCTTGACTTTTTTTATTTTTTATTTTTATTTGAACTAATCATGTTCTTTTTGGGGAAAACACATAGTATATACAGTATATTTTTGCATTGTGCAAAAATGCTTACTTATTTAACGTGCTATGGCCCTTTTAGGGTTTGTTTCCCCCGCCTTCAGAAACCACAGCTTTAAACAACACATCCCAGCATTCAAAATTGCAAAATCAAGTCACTGCTTCTCCTCCATAGCTGACAGTCGCTTTCGGCTCTCAGGCCCTGCCTCTGTTCTTATGTGTAAATGTAAATGACCATTTAACTGTTCGCAGCTCTGACAGGTATTAAATGGGAGACACTGCGTTTTGTACGGCTTACAACAAAAGCCGCTGGTTATGAGGTTTTCTTATTACCTGAGTTAAACATTTGGAATTGTTAATTGCACTGTTGAACATTTAATTTTCAGGATGAGGGCGTATGGACGGTCTGTTGTCAGCACAAGTCTTTAGAAGAGAAAATGACTTTGAACAGACACTGTTTGGTCTGAAGGGAAAAAGTAACTAAAACGAGCTCAGGCATTCAGTGTTTATTGGGATAGAAAACAAGGAAGAAGAAAAAAAACCTTTTTTGGAGCTCACTTTTTGATTCAATCTAAATCCACTTCATAAAGAAAAGCCATGTTGGAGACAGCACAGTGGTGGAAAAGTCAGGTTTTTCTGAAGACGATCAAAGATGTTATAACAAACATGAATATGACCGTCTGTTTTCTCTTCAGGAATACACCATTGACATCTTCTTCGCTCAAACCTGGTACGACAGAAGGTTGAAATTTAACAGTACGATGAAGGTTCTGCGTCTTAATAGCAATATGGTCGGAAAAATCTGGATTCCCGATACATTCTTCCGCAACTCTAAGAAGGCAGACGCTCACTGGATAACCACACCAAATAGAATGCTCCGGATCTGGAACGACGGTCGAATACTCTACACCCTCAGGTAAAACAGTATGGACGACTGGGATAATGAATTAGTAGTAGAGCTGACGTCAGCACTGGTCATTGATTCTCGATCAATAATTTCATGAATTTTAAGACTTTGGTGAAATTATTGAATAATAATCCACATCTCATGGATTTTAAAGGTTAAGTGCCTCTTGATTATTCTACACCCTGGGATTTTCATTATTTCCTCAGTAGTAATTAAAAAAAAATAATAAAATATATTAGATTTTTGACAAGGATCACTATTTTATTTGACTTGTAGTATTTTTTTTTGTTTGTTTGTTTCTTTTCCTCTCACTAGAATCCATCACAAACAACAAGCCAAGTGTAGGCCATGAGGCGTTCGACCATTTACAGCATCTCTGCATTAATGATTCATGAAACTGATTACTGTGAGGAGGCCCTGGGCAATTTTAATTTTGTCATTTCCATTTCCACATTAATTAGCATATGGGAAATCCGTCTTCCTGAAAAAAGGGCTGAAAGTTGTCATGTGAGAAAGGAAAGGCTGCAAAAACAACGCCTCCAGCTATTTTTTTTTTTTTCATATGCTATTCTCTAAAATAAATTGCTCTGAACTGTGATGCTTCTTACACATTTCTAATTGAGGTTGTATATGATTTGTGAGATATATTTTAATATTTTATCAATTAGTCTAGTGATGGTCTAATGGCCCGTTCTTGCCAGAGGATTTTAGAGTCTGGATGCTCCGATGGGCAGGAAGGAGATGACATTTGCCTTTTAGCCTCTTTATAAATTACTGTTTGTACAATAGTAACTGTGTGTGTGTGTGTGTGAGAGAGAGAAGTTATCAGGGTAAAACAGATGGGTATAATGAGAACTGTATAACATTTGTTAATCAAGAGAGTTGATTAAAGGGGAATATTAAGTGTGCCTTCCATCATGTTTTGCATCCCATCATAAACAGAGCTGACGTTTACACAGACGCCACAATACATCATCGGTGATAATGGGAGAAAAAGTGAACTCTTCTGGACTCAATCAAGCCTTGATGGATGTTCTCCTGAGCAAAACACTACCCTCTCCGCTTCATTAATTTGTTAAGGAACTCTGCATTTAACCACTGGTTAATTAGGATGACCGCTGTGTTTTGGAGGACAATGATACATGACAAAAGCGAGCACGCGGCTGGATAAAGTCATTTAAGGTCATTCTCTCATTAGGACGAGTTTAATGACTTTGCCTTCAACGTCCCCCATGTTTAAACAGACGGGACAGATGTGAAAGATGTCAATTTAATTTCCTGCCTCCGTTCAGTGAGGCCTGGTGTTAATGCTGATAATGGCTGGAATTTAGCAGAATATTAATGCATATTATATTTATATTTGAAATGTCAATTTTAAATACACATTTGTGTGTGCCTGCAGGCTGACCATTGATGCCGAGTGCCAGCTCAAACTGAACAACTTCCCTATGGATGAGCACTCGTGTCCCCTGGAGTTTTCAAGCTGTAAGTCTGGCCATATGCTCTCTCTCACACACACACACACACAAACACCCTTACTGGTTAATGTTATTTGTGAGCCCTTGAGGTTGACACAATGTATTTCTCACCATTAATCCAAACCTTTACTGTCAAAGTTTTTCCAAATGACACACTGACCAAGAAGACAGGAACATGTCATTGAAGTTTAAAAGGCAGATACAGCCATTGGATCATTTGAACAATGCATCTTGACTGTACACCACTGATTGGTCACTGCTTGTTAAACTACTGTTTTGCATCTAAAACAGTTTTATACATCATTAATGAAAAAAAATGTATGTGTTTAATATTTTTTATCCAAATAATTCATTCATTCATTCGACCATAGTAGGTACAGTCATCATTTCAGGCTTTAATAATAGACCGTCCTGTTACCAAAGCTGAAGAGGTGACTGATTCAAGACAAAAACAAAAAAGTAACATGAAACCAAATGAGTTAGCTTCTCTGTCTCAGGTTCTGTGAGTGTGTTTGATATGCTAATGGTACTGCAATGGATCCACTGAGAGGTGCACCATGGGATATTCTTGAAATACAAAAAAGATAAAAAAAACTCCCCTTTGAGTGCTGCTGAGAAATATAAAAGAGAAAAAGAAAAATGAAACGGAGCCATTAATTTAGAATTTGATGAAAGTGTCTGTTTTCACGACTTTGGAACTCACTTAAACCATGGTACGGGAGCTCAGTGTTAACAAAACTGAATTTGTCAAATGGCGTGTTGTCTTAACACATGCCAGAGAGCAAAGAGCCTCGTCACACGGCACCGCCTCCTTCAGCTCTAACCAAATCACACAGTGTTCAGTCGTAGAACAGTCATTTTACTCAATGTAAGAGCTTCATTTAAACACCTTAATTACTGTTCCAACTTACAACAGTTGTTCCAGAGTGAATTCCTAACACCCGACTTCGGCAACATACCGGCTTCCCAAAAAGATGCTTAAAGAATAATCTGTCCACTGCGTATTGTCGGCAGGGGAGCAGACTGTCTGTCTGCCGGGCAGTAATGTGCAAATGAGCAGATCCTTCAATTCCCGACTCCTGCGAGGTCCAGTAATATCGGATGTCTGAGAGCACTTTAGTCATAAAGCCTTTTAAAGTTTGCAGTGAGGAAAGTTGGTGTGCATTATTCAAGCTGCTCTCTCATCGGCTGCTTGCTTTTTACCGCAAAAGTGGAGATGACACCAGACTGTAATCTGAAGAGAGCTGGCTGAAAAATGTAGCAGTCAGACTTTATTAAAGTAAAGATAAATGTTTAGTGATGTCCAGTCACAAGACGAATTTAGGAGTTCACTAAAATGTTGAGGTTTTCCTCACACAGATTTGATCCCTTTTTAAAAATTTAGCTACGTGACAAAAATTCACAAGCGACCATGGTTTGCTGACCACAACTAATAAATTAGCACTAGTAATAAAATAAATATGATAATAAATAATAATAATAAGAAATAATAAATAAAAGTCCCTCTACAGCAGTGAATCACTACAGTATTGAACATTAAAACATGTCTTTAATTTAAATAAATATAATTCTACATCTAAGGCATTCTTCAAACAATTGCATCAAAATGCTCTTTATTTCTTATGTACGTTATTCACTGCTGTGTGATGGAGGTGAGCAACAATGCTCTGCTAAAATAAGCCAGAAGCTGTGACATTTTATGACGGTGCTTACACGGCAGGATCTCCGGGCTGCAGTGTCTGGGCCTGGTTGTAATAAATAGCTTCTGCTGTATGTCACATCTCCTCAGACTTTACAATACAGCCCTGGTGCTCAGCTGTGAGGGCAGACGTATAGACAACATGCTGACTGCAGCAATGTCAGACTCAGTAGTGGGATGTCTCCATGACATGTTCGAGGTTTGGCAGAACACATCCACACTTGACCGAGCCTGTTGTTCTAGATTGATCTATTTACATCAAATAGTTATTCCTGGGGGTCAACTATTACATCAATGTGCACTTAATATTGAATTTGAATAATTGAGTTATTTTAATACTAGAATGTGATGCAAGGGAGAGTGAAACATTATTTGAAAGATATTTTAGATGTCTTCAACATCTTTGACAATCAGGTTTTTAGCTTTAGAATTTAAGATTTGAAATTTGAACAAAATCCTAGTCCTTTAGAGATGTCAACCTCACTTAGATTTTTTCTGTGAGTGAATCTTGAATTGAGTCAAAGCAGCTGGTAGTGTGTCCAGATTTCAATGGTGGAAATGTAGAGGAACATCTTGGTGTTTTTTCATCAATATTTCTGTATTTAAATATTAAACATGTCTTCACCTTTTTTAAAACTTCAAAGTAAAAGAAGGGGATTTTCTTCAAATAGAAAATTGCCAAATGTCTCACTTTACCTTGACACAAAATAAAAACTGTTGTTTCAGAAATTGTTGTTTACCAATAGAGTGTTTAGAAGAGCACATTAGAGCCTATTTAACCAATCAGGAATTTTTATAAAGGCAATAAAAATAGATTTTTTTTATTTTTGTAGCGTTACCTCTCTCTACTGACTCTCAGCTGAGTTCCCTGTCGTTCCTACTCCCCTCTCTCTTGCTCAGATGGCTACCCCAGGGAGGAGATTGTATACAAATGGAAAAGAAGTTCAGTGGAGGTGGGGGACATTCGCTCCTGGAGGCTCTACCAATTCTCCTTTGTGGGTCTGAGGAACACCTCCGAGGTCGTCAGGACTGTCTCCGGTAGGAAATAAATCTATTTCTTTTGAAGTTAAAAAGGTCAGCATGTTCATTCAGTAAAGGCTGAGTCGTTTGTCAGTGTGTGATAACGGTCACCGTGTGCCATAAAAGTGATGAACACCAAAGGGTTGCAGCACACACCTGTGATTCTCCGTCTAAGAAAATTGGTAATTCATATCAGCTCAAATTCAGTTATTCACCCGCACCACTGTGTCGTGTTAACGGACACGGGGGACCTGAAGTCAATCACATCTGTCGTCAGTTTTAAGGTGGAGCACAACTTGAACAGGTTGCCAGTCTATTTGAGGTGCTGTATAGAGACAAATCATTCACTCTCACTGGTCAAATGTTGAACTTAGAAGATAGTATAAATGTAAATACTTCATTCCACATTACAGTATTTAATAGAAATAAAGTCGTACCATGATTAATATGTACAGTACCCTTTCAGTTCAATGGATGTTTTATAAAGCAACATACATACATATATGCATACATAGCACACATAAAATAATATTAATTTAATAAAATTTCATATTTTATTTGAAACTGTATTTTCATTAAATCTCTAACTCTGTGTATAAATTACTTTTATATACATATATGAATTATGTATTTTATTATTTTATTATTTTATTAAATATTATGAATGGATATCCATTCCAGACAACCTTCTTCTTTGCACAACTTGTACAAATACAACACAAACAAAAACTTTAAACCATTATCAATGTCACAAACCGTCCGATAATTCTGCCACTTTGTTTATCCAGCATCAAGATTCTGGCCACTTTCTGTTTTAAATGAAACGCTGCTTCACTTTTATTAGCTGTTCAATTATCTTTGTACAGATATTTATTGTGGGGAGTCGCATGTTGTTTTGGCTGCTCTCCAGTTGCTAAAGTAAAGCCAGTGAATTGGGCTGCAGAGTAATTACTCTGGCAGTCAAATGAAGATCAGTAGGTCTTTTATATTTATAGTTACGTATTGCTTCCTTATCACAGTAAGAACCCAGACTTGTTGTGAGTCGCTGAGTTTAAAAACAGCATTCGTTACACGTTCAGGTTTTGTTAATGGGGATTATTTAACTCTGCATCTGCATGTGCAAAAAATGTGTGTACTGTACCATTTGGTTAACTGTGGAACTAATGATCAGTGCAATGATGAACCATTATGTTGCAGGTAGTACTGAGTGATTACTGAGGGTGTAAAAGGCTGTTGCATAATTATGTTTAAAAAAAACATTAAAACCAAACTGTGCCACAAACAAATTAACCATCTGTATTTGGACCTGATGCATTTTGGGAAAACTGGACCCTTAAGCGCTGACCTCTGTATTATAATATATTATACAAAATACACACGTATGAAAACACACACACACACATATATATATATATATATATACACACAATCTCTGGTTTGAATACAACGTAGTCTTTGGAGTATCGAGATTCACTCAGCCGTGCTGTTATTTGTCACAGTTCAACAGAGTGTCACTGCACTCCAATTCAAAACACACACCAAAGGCAGAACAAAGTGGGGTTTTTTTCGGTGTGGTTATCGGCCTTACAAAATTAAAGCTTAGTTCAAAGCGCTGCAAGCTGCCTGTAAATAATTTGTTTTTTTTTCTGTGTGTGTTAATCACAAATGTTTCCAGTGACAGCATGAAAAGGAAATAGTCGTTTGAGGATGAGCTGTCAGATAGAACTCACAATGTCCTCTTACATTGTGTTACAGTCTATTTCCACAAACTGCCATCTGCTCTCTTATCTGGGAGCTCGACCTTGATTGGGTCTGGGGGACCTCTTGTCTCACTTTGCAGTCAAATTGGGTCCATGCTTCAAGATTCATGAACGCAACATCTGTTCAATAAAAGCCTTCACTTAGCCTAAATCTAAGAAAAAACAGCTGCCATTCTTTTGTGTCATTATTTTTAGTATAGTCTAGTAGTTTCCAATCTGGGGGGCGGAGTGTTGTAATGGAGGGCAGGATGGGAGGTTGAGGCCTGAGATGAAATTTATGACATTTATTTTTATAAGCTTTATAAATGAATCCATGTTAGTTCTCAGTCATTGAGGTCATTTTTTATTCATAGTGAAGTAACGGTCAACCAAGATGTTTTTTTTCAATAACGACAGCACAACAATGTGTACCTGTGAATTTCTGACACTACTCAATAATATTACTTTATATAAGGAAATCGACAGCAATTAATTATTTGTTCAATTATAAGACGGGACATGTGTTTGTTTATTTGTTGTCTTTTTTAATGGGACATGCCGAAGTGTTTTTGGCAGGAGAGTTCTTTGGTAAGGGTAAGCCTCCTGTCATGAATGATGCATATTTGACCACTTCCGTGCATGCACCTCTCAGTACTTGTCTCTGTGCGTGTGTTTGTTTTTTATGTATTTACAGCTATTCTTAGAATGACCTTCCCAAAGCTATGGTGTGCTCCTGTTGTCTGTGTGCTTCAGCCTGTGTGATTCATTTTGAGTAGAGAAGCCCAGGGACACATCAGTGGCCCGTTACCACCACTGTTTGCAGATCATCCTCTAATGGGGCGAATCTGGAGGCTCTGTGATGTTTAAATTGAAGTGTAAAGGCGAAGGGGAAGTAGTCAGCCGTAGAAAAACGTCCACATCCATTCCCTTAATACACATGCCCACAAACAAACACACGTGTGTGTTCTATTATTAAATTCTTCTATTACTCCACGGTGAATAATCCACAGTGGAGCCATCTGTGTTACTGTTTCCTGCTCCAACTCAACTCTGGGTCCTCGACTTATATCGCCAAAATTACAGTTCTTTGGCGCAACGTAGCACGATTTTTGCTCGTTGGAATCCATATATTGTATTTTCCAGAGTATTTGTCACACCAGTTACAAAAAGGTATAATTTTAATATTCCAAGAACATAATTTAACACAAACGCTAAAGGAAATGGAAACTTGAAATACTTCTAAGATTGAATCAGAGTATCTGATGTTATTGTGGTGACGAATTCTTTTTTTTTATACGCCATTTTTCAAGATTTTTCCTAAATGTTCCCACTTCTTTTTCTTTCACATTGGTCTTGGACAAAGTGATTGATTGTCTGTGGATCCAGAAGTTACACCTGTATTTAATACACTCTTTTAATGTCATTTTTCAGTTGAACTGCTGCTATTTTAAGAAAATTCAAAAGCCCCTGTATTTAATACACTCTTTTAATGTCTTTTTTCAGTTGAACTGCTGCTTTTTTAAGAAAATTCAAAAACAACATGGTTTTGGTATCAGTGATTCTGTGAAATCAACCAGCAGTGATTTTACTATGGATATTTCAAAGCAAATGAAAGGCAGGACAATGTAACATTTTCATATAAAAATTGTGCCAATGAGACATGGGTGCCTGTCATCTGCTGCCTAGTTTAAACAAAGAAATATGAAGGGAGACAAAAACCAATAAAACCAAATGGCAACAGTCTTCCTGAGAAAACCTAAACATACGGTTGCTGATCAAATAAAACCCCGGGGAAGGTTAAAACATATTAAATGAAATTGTTCTGCCTTCAAGTGTGTGGGGTGTTGTGCTCAATTTTGTTTCAGTGTCATAAAAATTCATGACAAATGTCAGGCAGGTAATACAGGAAGATGTACAGCTTTTTATATGCTGGAGTGAGTGGGGAGAAAAAACAAGAGTTGGGATGAAGAATGGTGTTTTTACTGCAAACCAAAAAAAAGTCAAAAGTCAAATTAACACAATTAAAAAAAAAATTATTTAGTCACAATAAATAGGGATGCAATGATTTCTATACCAGTATCTGTATCAGACTCACTTCATCTCAAAAATAAGCCGATACTGAGACTGGACCTTTCACCGTAACCATTTTAATTTTAATTTTAAAAGATGACTTTCACTATATCTTGTTAAAGTGTCTATTACACAATGATTTATATTTATAATTGTGGAGATGGTCACTGTCCTCCTGATGAGTCTCTCTCTGTTGGCCTTTTGTTTCTGGATGATATTTGTGATTTGCAGAAGTGGGAAGAAACAGCCGTGACGCAGCCAGGATTTGAGTGTCAAACTAAATACCAAATCCCTCTCCTGTCTTCTCTCACTCACACACACACACACACACACACACACACATACCTTCTTAGTTGACCTTATAATAATTAACAACTCAGAACAAACAGGGCAACCAATGTCTGCATGCAAAAGAACTCACATTTGAAGTTTTCTGTAAATGCGTTGGACATTTTCTCTTTTAGGATAAGGAAAATGACACAGGGCAACGTTGAGTAAAAATCGTGAGTATAAGACAATTTAGTATAGTGATAATTTAGTCAAGTGGACTTTAACATTTTTAACATTCAATATTTCATCGTATTCTTTCTTCCTGTGAAGTCAGTAAACAAAAGTTAATGCCAAGAATAGTTATTTATTATTAAATGTATAAATTAATAATTATATATAGATATAATATACAACTTGAGAAGATTTGAAGATATTGTTAAACAGTGTCTAAAACAAAACATTTCCAGTTCATCCAAGCCCATAATTTACATATAGGTTGAAATTGTTATTATGTAAATTTGTTTCTTCATTAAACTGTGGATGTATTTCAGTTAGTGGTGTTGTTTTGTTTTGTTTTGTTTTGTTTTTTATGGGTGATGTTGCAACTTACAGCTAACAAAAACACTATAGATGACTGTACTGTTTATTTGATTCATTATGTGTAATAGGACTAATTTGAGTATCCATGATTTAATCAGTAAAACCACACGGCCTTAGGTAATGAAAATGGCAGCGACTCAGTTGGCTCATTCGCCGTTGTCCATGTTTATCCATTCAATTTGGATTCAAATTACATTAATGCTTTGGTAAGGATGTGTGCACTTCATCATTCTGACATGTAGAATCATCTTCTATACATGTGTGGTTTCTAAAAGACAATAAAGCCACAGCCCCTGATGATGTGATGGTGACTGGTGAATGGTAAAACCTCTATTTTGTGCCAAACCAATGTCCGTAACTGAGCTACAACAGCTTGTCATAACTCTGATGGTTATTCCTTACCATGTATAAAGCCATTTGTGGAATTGACTTTGTTCAACAAACCTCTCATAATCATTAGATTGCAAAGTTTATATTATGTTTTGTCAGTTTTGTAACAATATTGTCAGTTTCATTCCCGAATTGAAGCCCATTAAACTAAAGGGCGATGAAGGTTTTGGCTTTTATTTGGAATTTCCTACAAAACAGCCTTTTAGCTTTGGATTTAAATGCTGCAATTTAACTTTTGCAGATGCATCTGTCAGTTAAGATGATAAGATTAGGACATGCACATTTAACAAGGCCCTATCTCCCTGTGAGAATTGTGACTGCTCCGTCATGTCATGCACACAGCTTCAGGTGACAGACCATCCACAGGCATGAAAACACACGGAGGAATGGAAGAAGAACTGTGTGCTTGTGTGTGTGTGTGCGTTCGTGTGTGTGATACGCTTGATCTCTGTTAGACCTTTGAAGATCTCGAAGGTCCAACTTGTCACAAAACATTTGTTTAAACATTATTTTTGGAAAAAGGGACCAGCGCTCTTTCACACTAAACTATTAATCCAGCGTTGACAGCATGTGACATCGCCTAAAAATATCTTTTAACTTCTCTTCACTTCCTTCTAAAGCCTTCAATTATATTTAAGGAAACAGTTTTGACAGTGTCTTACTACCTGTCATAAATTCTATAAACAGCCTTGCACTTGATAATTTGAGAGCTGTTATTGTGTCTGAGAGAGGGATAATAATCTGTCCCTGTCACAGTGAACACAGTGTTAACCACAAGGCAATCAAACAGTGTAGCCTCCTGTCTGATGTTTAATCATACTGCTGCTGCTGCTGCCGCTACTGCAGTTCTTCACCCTGACGACGCCGGGCCTCTTTTTTCATGGTGACATAATCTGGCTTCCCTCTGCCTGCCAGTATTTGCTGCAGCAGACAGAGGAGAGGAAATGCAAAGCTGTGGTTACTACACGGTTAATCAGTCACAAACAGCCTCTAGTCATGTCATAGAAAGTGGTGAGCCAGAATGGTCTGTGGGTATTGTTGACCCCAACATCTAGCCATGACATAACTGGGGTCATTAGCAAAGCTCCTGTCTTTCTCACCTACAAAATGACATGCACAATAGCATCTGCTGTCACCTCTGATATAAATGACCCCTGGCAGCGGAGGACCTCAGCACGACAAGCTGTCAGCAGCTCTGCAGCCTTTCTGTCTCTATTGACTGGACGGCCAGCATGGGCACCAGGTCTCTTCTTATCACTGTCCTCTGTGATTTATAGCGAGGTTGCAAACATATGGACCTTTTTTTTTCTTTGGTCAGCGTTTTACTTTTCAGTCTTTTCCGACTAATAACTCAAATGAATGCTGATTAAATGAATGATTGCCTTGGGTTCAATACTTGACATGAAAAAGATGTTTATCAGTTTGTGTTGTTCTGTGTTTTCTTGTCTCTGGTTGAGGAACAATACAAAGCTTTTTAAAAAATATGAGTATTAGCATCCTTTTAATTACTGTCCATTGATTTCATCAGTTCACAGAAGATATTTTACTCAAAACTATTTTACTGCAACCATTTTCTTTCGCATGGCCATTTAAATTTTCTATCATGCCTGAAGTTGTAGTATCAGTACTTGATTTGATCATTACTCAATACCGAGTACTGGATACATATAGAGTAAATGGCTAGATGAGAGCACAGTGACAGCTCCTCTACAGTCATTCACAGGAGGAAAAGTTGACCTAGGGGTAACAGCCTTGTAAACCAGAACCGTGTATAAACCCTGTGAAGACGGAGCGTGAGCCTTGTGAACACGCTCACTTGCTGGCATTGACAGATGGAAGGTTCTTGCAGGGTGAGGGTAAAAAGTAAGAAAGTTGTTCAAGTGTTGAACGCTTTAACCTCACAGCTGCATTCTTATGCAAACATTATACAAGAACTATGTGTCCGGTACACATCCGGTACTTCCTCTGTATTTATTTTTAGTGCTTGGCTCATACTCCATATCTCATTGTACTTATTAAACAAACAGCAATAACAAGGCAAAAATAATTACTTCATGTATTGAGGGGTTACAGCTGGAACAACATGCAGCCTTGACAACCAGGCAAAGTGAGATGTTTGGAAACACTAGAGCCAAATTATAACAAGTAGTAATGACTGAAAGATAAAGTGCATTTAATGTACACTATAATATATGTTTGTATGGAAGACCCGAACAGGATATATTGACAGGTACATGGCAAAGACATCAACTCAAGTGTAAAACCACCCACTAGTGGCAGTAAAAAGACAGGAACCCCCCCCCCCCAAAAAAAAACCTTCTGTAACAGGGGACATTTGAATGGAATCAGAAAGCCATCAACAAACTCATTTATTATACAAAGTCAACAAAAGCACAAGATCTGCTGAAAATAAGGTCATCAACCAATAACACCCACTCAGATCCTCCTCACAACAATCGTGCCCCAGATCAAAACTAATGCAGAAATAAACAGGGAGGTTAGAATAAAGAGGGGGCGGTCCTTACCACAGTCAGCCTCACTCCATTGGTACAAAAGCCATTATCATTAAGAGTCTCAGTAAGTGTGAGGGAGGCTGCTGACCAAGCTCAAACAAACAAATTAAGGGGTTGTTTTTTCAGCCATCAGGGGTCCCCGTTTTGGGCCCATGCTCATGTTATATTAATGAAAAAACAAAAAAGTGGGCTGTGGGACCCATGGATAGCAGCCGTGGCATGTTTCTGGTACACCAAAAACTGATGCAGCACTCTGTAATTTCCTGTGAGCCTGCCTGCATCAGCAGAAAACAAACATGGTGATATGAACAGTCGTGGTCGTGCTGCTGGAGGTTACTGCACTCACTTTATTTAATAATACTATCAATGGCTGGGTGAACAGTGGAGCATGCTGCAATAAATCACCTGCCCCGACACTATGAGGACTCACTCCTACATACTTCATATGTTTGCAGTCATAATAAACACTCGCTGCCTAATCAGCTCGCTCACATGCAGTTATTGGTTATTTGGCATTGATCGTGGGTTGGCCTGATCTGCGTTGCACACTTTTTCTCATTGGAGAAAATTATTAGCCAGCTGTTGATTTCCCAGCTGTGCAGCCACAGACACGTGTCACGACTACGCAAGCAGACTATTACACACACACACACACACACACACAGTTCTTGTGGAAATCAAATTTGAGGAAAAGTAGATTTTTATAATTGGTCAAGGACAAGAGAAGGACACTACAAGAAAGTTTGAACAGATGCAAGTTAACAAGGACTAGGTGGTTATTTATTTATGGAAGCAGTGAGGCTGATTACAACTTGGGTTAAATTCACTCTGCTGACAGAAGGAGCACACATCTGATTTTCTTTCTCAAATCCAAACTACTTTTAAGGGAGGTCCTAAATCTGTATCCAATGTGTCCAATGTTTTCAAAGGCATAGATGGGTTTCCAAACCCAGAGGCTGTTGCTTAGGTGGAAAAACTCTTCCAGAGCAATCTGCAACAGCCCCATCTGTTGGGAGAGCTGAAGCTCTCTAAATAATGACGAAACAATCAAACTGACAGCCACGGATTGAACAACGAAATTGACAACCACACTGATGTGTGTGGAATCCATATTTACTCCTGTGAATGCAGCATGTGACTTTACGTCAATTTAGGGCTGCAACCAAAAAACCTTAATTAAGTAACACGACCTTCAGTCTGAACATAACCTAAAATTCTCCTGATCGACAAATGTCTCGAGCAAGTCAGAGGGAATCAGTTCACCAAATGTGCTTATTTGTTGTCCTGTTGTTTGTTGCTCCAGGGGACTACGTGGTGCTGACTGTCTTCTTCGACCTGAGCAGGAGGATGGGCTACTTCACCATCCAGACCTACATCCCATGCACACTAATTGTTGTCCTCTCCTGGGTCTCATTCTGGATCAACAAGGATGCAGTACCAGCTCGTACATCATTAGGTACAAATGGCCAAACTAGACAACTTCCTTGAAATGTTTTCTTTAATCTGTGCTCCATATCTACTTGAGCTTGAGTTAAGATGAGCACAACACAAACATATTTATAAAGAAGGTTTCTCCGTGCTTATATACGCTCTGAAATTTTTAAACAGCCCCTGGGTGGATATCTTTCTCTTTTGCTATTTCCGTCCTTCTTTCCACCCCCTCATTTTTTAAAATACATTCTCTCTTCTTTTAACCCTTGGAGACTGGGCAGCTGCAGAGAAATAGTAGTGCATCTTGATTAAAAGAAACCCCGCCTGGCACATATGTTTTCTTGGATGCTCTAATGAGGCATTAATTATGTAGTGCATGCAGCAGAGAAGACGCATAGATGCAGCATCAGCACAGTAATAACACAGGTGGCCACTGCACCTGATGCAAAACAGGACACGAGTTAACAAAAAAGGTCACGGTGAGGATTTCAGGGAATAGAACTCAACCTTGAACTCCAGTGGACATCCTCTGAAACTCACCCACAAGTGCCTTGTTCTGAAGTCAGCGTTTTGGTCAGATGTTACAGGCTTTTAATCTTGACCTCAAGTCCATATGATGTCATCATTAGAGAACTGGACAGAATGCAAAGCCACCCTGGCAGGCAGACACACTCATCCCTCCTTACTATTGTCATTAGAGTGCCTGTCATTAATCTCTCTAAAAATAGGTTGATGTGTTTCCTTGTACATCTGTAGCTCGATACGTGTGGTCGGGAAAAACAAGAATTAGTAACAATAGTCACAAAAGGTTATTAGGAAGATGCAGCCAGGCAGGTAGTTAAAAAGCAGTGGAATGATGTGGTTGTCAGTGCGTTAACGTGACCTAGAAATATGACAATTCAATCACAGTACAGTGCTCTTCATATGTAGACAGACGTCTTCATAAATAGACCTGCGAAGTCTATTTAAAGACGGAAACAGTGTGTGTGGTTGGTGGGTTGTTTACATTGAGGTTGTGTAATCCTGCTGGTGGCTGGTCTCACAGTGTTCGTGAATGCATTTCCTCATTAAGCAGACAGTAAGCGTGAGTAAAAGGGTAGCGGGTTACCAGATGGTGGATGAGTAGAATAAGAGGTCAGTGGCTCTTTAAGTGTAAACCAGTACAGTATGTGGATCAGAGGGACAGTAAAACAGCTGCTCACCCTGTCCCCAGGGCTGTCTCACTATTAAGACACTGCCATTAGACATTGACAACCATCGTTAATGCAGCATGCAATATGTCAGACACCGATCTTAGCATCTCTGCTGCTAGTCTTCTAGAAGTAATTGAAGATATGAGCACATTTGGAAATGTCCTAATTGTCTTTGCTCTGCCCTGACGTCTTCACCAGGGATCACCACTGTCCTGACCATGACTACACTCAGTACCATTGCCAGGAAATCCCTTCCAAAAGTCTCTTATGTGACTGCAATGGACCTGTTCGTCTCAGTCTGCTTCATCTTCGTGTTTGCCGCGCTCATAGAGTACGGCACGCTGCACTACTTTGTCAGCAACAGGAAGCCCAGTGCCAAAAAGGACAAGAAAAAGAAAAACCCGGTAAGAACTGGTCAGAAATCTATTTCAAAAAAAGTATTTCACTTTTGTATTATTCAGCTGCAAAGACCAATGACTTGAATCCTGCAGAGTGTGATTCACTTGATTTTCTTTCCTTTTTTTCCTGTGTTCACCTCGTCTTTTATTAAGGTGAAAGGTCAAGTGTCTTATGACTCTCTTCCATCACCCGCTGTTGTAAGAAAAGCCTTATGAAACAAAGAGAATTCCCTGCGAGCATCGTAAATGAAAGTCAAATCGTCAGTGTGTCTCGACAGCGTGTACATCATGTATAGCTGCGACCGTTTTTATAATCTGCCACACACATCTGCTTCATTTGTGATGCAGACCCACGTCACATGACTCAAACGGTCAGACACAAGTCTAAAATCTCTCAGGAGATCGTTGCGTTATAAAGTCAGGTACAGTTACCGCTCAGGAACAGCAGGTTTTTATCTGTGAATAATCCAATTATTTGGATTTTTATTATAGAAAAATATCAAGACAAAAATATCCAAAATTATAAAAACTTCTAAAAAGTTTTATTTTCCTTCATTTTCTAATTGGGTACAGTGACACACTATTCCTGAGTTTTATTGAGTCAAACCCCCTTTGTTTACTCAGTGAGACAGGTTTTATTTTTATGAATTTATTTTTGTCCAACTTATCATCTTGCAGAACTTCTTTTCAAAGAAAGGTTCTCGTTAGCTGAGAAGCATCTTTGAAACCCATGCCGTGTTTTTGGACTGCATTCACTAGAGTTGAAAGATATTAGATCCTAATCCTCTGGGTCTACTGTGCTTGGATGAACAAGACTGAACTGCAACTTTTGGGGGAAAGTGGGTCACTGCAGTTTCACCCGCTGAAACTGAGGTTGTTGAAATGTCCCGTGTACCAATAAATGAATAATGAGATGGAAGGTGTGATGCCAGTTTGACGTCTCGGTGGTTTTCAGGGCTCTCTGCATGACTTGCCAAGATGTAGACGAGGTGAGCGCGTGCAGAGACTGGCCGTCTTTAATGGAAAGTCTCCTGATTCATTTATTAATATATATATATATATTCTAATACAAAAAAGTTATGGAAAAACCAAGGTTTATTTTTTGCTTGTGTGTTGATTTAAGTGTATTTTGTGTACGTCTTCAAATTAAGAGTTTATGGTTTCATGATCATTATCAGCAGTATATTAATCGTTTTTTATAAACCTTATAAACTCTTGATCTAACTTTATAAAGTCATTATTTAAATCATGTGCAATGTTTGTTTTTTGATATTTCCTGACGAGAATGATAAGAATCACAGAATATATACCTTAAAAAATGCGTAAATATTCCTTAATGCGTCTCCCCTGTGTGTTTCGTCTGCTTCTCTACTATAGATGTTTTCTCATGTAAAGTTAACAGTTAAAGTCCTTGTAACTTGTTACACCTTAGTTCTGTGTTAACTCCTTTAGTCCTTTATTGATGTTTCTCTGCATTATTTATTTGTTCTTTTTTTTTTTTTTTTGTCGTTGTTTTTTTTCCTCTCTCTCAATTCTTCATATTCTTTGTTTCCTGTCTGGACAAAAGCTCCTGCGGCTCTTTTCCTCAAAGGTATATTGCCTGTGTCTGACTGCATGTGTCTGCTGCATTTTGGCCCCTCGAGCCTCCAGCTCAACTCTCTGCTTTCTGCCTGTTCTAAAGCAGAAGCCTCTCTCTTCTCTGTCCTTATGATTTCCTCTCCTCTCTGTCCTCTACAGCGACTAACTAGGCATCTGAGATGACTGTAAAGAAAAAAGAAAAATGGCCACTCTGCAGTGCACAGTGCGGAGGCAGCCAGCCAGATATATTTTTCACAGTTTTTAAAAAATTAAAGAAGCATCCTGAGCCTCTCCTGTCCAGAATAATGGAAAAGTCCTGGACCCTGTGTGGATTCTTTCTGGCTCCCTCTGTCCTGTTTCACTTTTTGTTGTTGTTGTTGTTGTTGTTGCAACCTCCGTGATCCAGCAGCTGCTGCAAAAGCATCCTCTTCTTTCCCCCCCTTTTTTTGTGCCAGTAAATCTATACCTCTGTGTTTGCTGGGCTTCCAAACCTGACGCTTTCTGCCGAGTCAGCAGAGCCTTAACAGACTGAAATAGACAACCCCTGCACTGTTTAAGTCTAATTAGATTTGGAGTTCCGTCCAGAGGATTACCTCATGCTAATCTGTAAATGTTCAAAAAGCATCCAGAGGGGAGCGCTGGATGAGAGCCACGGTACACATGTCAATATTGTTAGCATCGATAATCTATTTCTGGGTCAGATGCACTTTGATTCCAAACATGTCTTCTCTGGGAGGTTGTCTACGTTCAGCCAGTTAACGTTGTCTTTGCCACTTTCCTTTTCCTTTTTTGCTAACACTGACTGAGCACCACTGAGCTTGACCAGCCCGTGTGGCAGGAAGCTGTTACAGCTTCCTCTGCTTTAGCTTTCACCGCACTGCAGAGCGACCGACCTCTTATTTGAGCCGTAACCCTGGTCTGCCTCAACAACTCAACAAACTGTCCAACAACGACGATGCAAAAGCTGAAACTAACTTGTGTGTTGCTTTGTATGTGGTCATGTGTCATTTTCAAAGGCAGACGGACCGTGACGTGAGGAAGATACTGGAAACTATTTAGTTATGTTTTTTGATATGCAAAGGCTAAGACCTATTTTTGCAGAAAGTTGCACCTGAACCAGATACAAGACAGAAGGTGTTTTTGTATCTGCATGAAAGTCACAGCAGTCTGGAAAAATGTGTCGCTTTACAAACAATTTTCATCATCTTAACATTTGTTAATCTCTTGAACTCAGTAGTATGCATTAGCTCTACTCCTGTTTATCAGCAAGGTCAAGAAGTTTCCCATTGTACTAAAAAGACAGTATGGAGGCAATTTTAACCTGCCGAACAGACGGAATTCCAATTATTGTAAAGGTGACATGGCAGTGTGTGATAAAACCTGGAGAATATTGTCGATTTGAATGCTAATTTTCTCCTTTTAGTATCACGTTCACACACTCGTCACTGTCCCATTTCAGACGCCTTCACAAATACAACGGCACATGCCCTGCAGTGGTGCACACGGTTTGAAAGGAAGGTTTATTTCAGCCCATGCAGTGACAGAAATACCAGGCTATAGACGTTTCAAAGCTCCTCCATGGCTTGTGGATACATTGTAATCCACTTTCAGCACGTACTAGAAATAGAGCTTTTATACATTTTTGATTAAAACCAACAAACGCTATTTTCAGAAAGTTGGTTCACTTCCTTAAAATGCAATATAAATGCCTATCTTTAATTAATTTTCTCAATTTTCAAGTCAGAATAACATGGGAAATACTCCAGAGATTTGCACAGAACATAGTTCTATTGTTTTTCTAATCCATTTAAGAGAAGTGGGTGGCCTGTCTGCAGAAATTGATGCAAAGCTTCTCCTCTACACAATAAAGTCTTGAAAAAGAAATTTTGATGCAGCCGAAAGCTCTTTCAGCTACAAAGATTCAGTGAAGAAGTGATGGGCTACGGTGTATGTTTTTGGTGCAAAACCAAAAAGTACAAATCAGGCGGAAACAGTAAACTTGGCTTAAAGATGTAGAGACTTTGTGGGATTTGTTCATTTTACTATATAGATAAATGTTGATGGTAATTTGGACTTTGACCTCAGTACACTACTAATGATGATGATGATGATGGTGCTAACTTTATTACCATGGAAAACTCTCTCTGGGCCGGGCTACGGTGTATGTTTTTGGTGCAAACTCTCTCTGGGCTTTGTTCAAGTAATACTTCTGTACTTCAAACTTGTGTACTCTCAAGTCAACATACATTAGATTGTTTTGATGGACACACATTGATTGATAGTATACATGATGGAAAATACAACTGCAGCTGGTTTCAGTTTGGTCTGACCTGTTGGTTTTGACATTTAAAGTGTCTGAAAGCCAGGTAAGAAAGATAAGTGTAGCTCAAAGAGGCGCCCTGCTGTGTTAATAGAAACTCATTGGTTTTTGTGTCTCTGAGGCTAACTGTATAATTTTGTCCTGTTAAAAGCAGACACCCACGGTTGACATCCGTCCACGCTCGGCCACCGCCATTCAAATGAACAACGCCACACACATGCAGGAGCGAGACGAGGAGTACGGCTACGAGTGTCTGGACGGGAAGGACTGCACCAGCTTCTTCTGCTGCTTCGAGGACTGTCGCTCCGGAGCCTGGCGGCACGGACGGTTGCACATCCGCGTTGCAAAGATAGACTCGTACGCCCGCATCTTCTTCCCAACTGCTTTTGGTCTCTTTAACCTAGTTTACTGGGTGTCCTATCTCTATCTGTAGACCCTGCGTGTGTCCAGCCTTACCAAACACTTCATTACATTCTCTATGCTCTGGGCCAGCGAAAGACATTTAACGGAGGAGGAGGCCGACTGATGCACTTAGTTTGTTTGAAGGAATTTCCTTTAAAGATCTGCTCAGAATCTCTTCACATATTAATCATTATATTTGATAACTTTAACAGACATGCAAATGTTGTAGCATTATTATTATTATTACCTAGACGTCCGTGGACAGTTTGTGGGTCTGGAGGTGTGTTTGTACAACACTGACTGCAACTTTTGTTGTCATTTTGTTTGTTTTTTTTTGGGGGGGGGGGTTGTCTTAAGGTTTTTATTATTCTTTGGAACAAATAAGCATTTTCAGTTTAATCAGTGAAAGTAAATATTTCAGACGTAAAAGAAATATAACAATCAGCAAACTGTCACCGGGCAACATTGAACTCAGTACCTAAAGCACTTTAATGCAGCAGTGTTAGAAATTTTTTTTTTTTTTTTTTTTGGATGACATTTTAGCACAATTACACCCCAAAACTTTGTGTGTGGTCAGACAACAGTGATTCTGTTTAGATACAACACTCCATTGTATAAACACTGTATATATTTTTCCTATTATGTTGTGCTTCACATCTACTGCATGCACATTTAAATCTGAACAAACATGCTTAATGATCTTCTACTGTCGCGCAGGCACCGCTGGTTATCACGTAGGAACGAAATTTGAAAAATGTCATTTGTATTTGCTTTAAATGTTGAGAAAACATTTATTTTGCAGCCATTATTCTGCACCGTAACAAATAGAAACCTCCTTTAATTTTCCCCATATCCTTACGATTTCATTTCCAGAAATGAAACATCAACAAGACAAACTCGACAGCACCTACTGTACGACGACAAGCAAATCCAAATTCAAACTTGTTTTACACAGCGTAAATATTCACATTATCTCATGAAACAAATGGAGTCCGTGGTCAAATATCATTTGTAAATTCATAAAGAATGAATGGTAGAGTCATTTTTGTTGTTTTTTTGTATATAAATTAGTAAAAACATCTGTCACACCTTTGAGGTTTTGTAAAAAGGATTATATTTTGTAATTTCAGCCTAGTTAGAGTTTATGATCATACAGTATACTAGACTAATCTTATCATACTGGACTGATGTAGAATACTTAGGGGTAACGTGTACGTATGCGTTTATTTATTTATTTATTTATGATATTTATTGGTTTATTTATTTATCCACGTTCTATTTATTCTCTGAAACGTGTACTTCATGTTTACATCGCCCCTTTAAAGAACCATGAAATACTGTCTTTTTTGCCAAGTATGTTTCTGTTGGACGTGTCAGTGAAGTTTTAAAGAAATATATATTTATCTTGTGATTTCTATGTTGTGGTCAATGTACACTACTCTCACAAACTGCCTGTGGAACTGTTACGTCTGTCCAGCTAGTGAGGTGCAACGTGACGCGTTGCTTTCGAGTAACAGCCTTTGATAATATCAAGAAAGAAAAAACAACTACAAAAAAAATATATAAAGATGAAAATGTTTACGTCTTAGTGGCAGTTTTTGACTCCCACGACTTTCCCTTCAACCAAATCAGTAAATACCGGTCGCTAATATTTTCTGTCATGAATTAACCATCAGTGATTATAAAAGTATTTGTCACATGAGCCACTGTTCCCTGCAGCTTTTTCTTCTCTGTGTTTACATGTGTTCCTGTCGTGGCTCCCAGCAGCCACCTCTCAGTCTCAGCCTGTCTTAAATGTGAACACATGCGAACTGTAGGGTCTGTAACTTGTCAATAGCAGAGTGTACAGGGCCTCATCAGTGTGTAGTAGCTCACAGATTCACCAGGAAGCGACTACATCTTGTTGAAATGTTCAGTCGATAGAAAAGATGCTCAAAGAAAAAAAAAAAGAAGAATGTCCAAAAGTTGAATGTTTGCTACAGTCACGTCCATCCAGACGTTGGTTTTCACATGTTAATAAATGAATTTGTTTCTCTTCAACTTAAGCATCAAACAGCATCAGGACAGTTGTTCAAATGCTGGGGCGGTATTTGAAGGAAAAAAAAAAAGAAACTTATGAAGAACTGACCTGACTCTCTACATGAGCATATCTATTCACAAAGCATGTCATGCAAAGACTCTGCAGAGAACAAACATATAAACATGTTTTATTCATGATGGTTTTTCAAGTTGATCTATTATCTGTTTATTATATTCACGTTTTCTGCGCTCTACTGTAAATGCATATGTATTTAGGCAAACGGAAGAGGTTTTTCCTGGGTAAGCGTGCATGCAGATCAGGCCTTTGTCTGGGGACGCTGTTCAGAATGGAAGCATTGTTCCATCCTTGCTCGCTTTGACATACTGTAGATCTGAATCCAACTTATTTTTGACAAAGTGTTTTTATTTGGGTGTGTGGGCCGTGGATGGAGACCGTTATGTGAAGAGCACATGCAGATATTTTTATTGTTATGTATTTTGTCAAACAGAATTAAAATCACTGCATACTGTAACTACAACACTTAGCAACAGGTAATCAAGAAAATAAACAGATTTCATATGTGTCGTTTCCTTTGTGTTTACATTGAAATATTGGGTGTATATAAAGGGTCTCTGGTCATTTCTGTTAAGGGTCAGCATAAAATATATTCTACCCTATGTACTGGAAAAAATAATTTTCATAAAAAGAATAATTGCACATAGCTGTGGAATTTTACAATAAAATGGTTGATTTACCTGTATGTATATTGTTATTGTTTTGAATTATGATTTTTTGTTTTGAGTGGAAATAAAATGTAGCAATTATCACATCTGCCTTACACACAGAAGGTTCTGGGTTCAAGCCCCAGAGGAATAACATACCTAATGGCGCCTCCTGTGGCAGTCTGTGTGGGTTGCAAAGACTCACACTGAATTTTCTCTTTCTTTTTTATGTTTAATGTTCAGGGTATTTAAGAAGTTGGATGGCTGTGCTGTAATCAAAGAATCCTATTTTAAACCAGTCGCTTCAGAAAATAGGAAACAACAGCAAACTCTTCTTCATGCGGAATGTATTCATTAAATAAAAATGAACACAGCAGAGCAGCAACAAAGTATTATTAAGTCTGAGTAAACCACAAACTGAGACACTTCATTCTGTTGAGAAAACTGCAGTACTGTGTGTGTGTGTGTGAGAACAGGACTCCACATTTGTCAGGTATTAATGTTGATTTAAGATGTTAAGATGATTTGTAATTGGGAAAGAACTTTGTTTTTTAAACAGACTTAAAACAGAGATGTTAAGATGATTTGTAATTGGGAAACAACTTTGTTTTTTAACATTGTTTCCAGGAAACAGACTTTCACTATGACTACCATAAAAACACCTCGAAATGAAAGTTGTTTCATTACAGTATATCATTTGTGCTAAAAAAATAAGAAAAAAATAGATCTTCAACAGTCACACGTTTACTCCCAAACACATACTGTGTATACTGTGACCAGTGTTATTTGATCCCATCATCCACTGGAGGATTAGGACTCTGAGCCACAGAGCTGAGCACAGTCTATCACAGGAGGAGGTTCAGGTGAAGGAACAATTACCCGTCAGGGGAGCGCTAACTGTAAGACTCGTCCTAATTGGGCTTTCACCAAAACCATTAGAACCCAGAGAAGAGAGGGAACAGTAATACATGGAACAACAATGCTGTTCCTCATGTTACTGATGTCTCAGTACAACGTACAAGGATTTTTAACAAACGCCAAATGTACGAACCCACGTTCACACCTTGACCCAGGTGATCACACCATCCGACCACTGGGTCAGGGCCTGGTCACCTTCATCCTTTTACTAGAACTCTCGTTATTCAGCGACTCTATTGATATAAAATTAATTCTCTAATAGTTAATTCGATTCATTTATATTCTGATTGTAGAGGCATGTTTATGAACACGACTGTGACTGAGTCCATGTGTGAGCCCTGGCTCAGTGACTGGGAGAACAGGCAGTGTTTGTGTAACATCTTTGAGTGGAGACAAACAAAAATGAATTACCCAGGCCTTAAGTTAATCCACAATCATCACAGAGAGATGACAAACAGGATCTAAATTAAACACATACGGCCGAGGGTCCAGACTAACATTTACACAAAGTACCCTGACTGATTGTTCTTGGACTTTTATCAAAGTTTTTGGAAAATTCTGGTGAAATGAAGTGAGGATTGAGCCACATGAAATACGGATTATATGCTGCTACCTTATCTGATTTTGGACCCACACGTCGTCGTCACTTTCTCCTCCTGTACAGTCTGACAACCTTGCACGGTGTCTTTTTCTAGATAAGGTTCATTTAACAGGAAGTTGAACCTCAGTGAAGCACATGTTTTATGGGCATCTTAAGTTAAATGACCCTTGATGCTCGGTGCTGGGCACTCTAGGCTCCCATGCTGTTCTGCAGTGCAGTTACTCTTCACTTCTGTCACCTTTGTGACATTGATGGCAGTTTAAATTAATCAGGAACGGAAGTTATGAACTGATTTGAACTGCTTTTTTTGTTGTTGTTTTTTATTCTTGGAGTTGTTGACATTAGCGTGAGCCCATGGCTAATTTCACCAACCTCCTCTCACATAATATTTGCCATAATCTGGAAAAAATAGTTGCTGTAACTACTGGACTGAGCATCACACCCTGCAGCAAAAGGTAGAGGAGAGACCAAGGACTGAGCTGCATCCCAAATAACAATCTTCCTGACATGCACTAGCTCTAAAGTCATCACCTTCATATATCTCAGGCTTAACTTTCACTATTACACTTTTGACAGCTGCCAAAAGGAGTTGCATTTCTTTCAAAATAGCCTTAACCTCGACAGGACGTGAGCAGAGTACAGAGTATACAAAATAAACTCTTTTCTAATAGGAAACAGCGTGAAGCCAGCCTTTTTTATTATTATTACGTAGGTACATATGATTGGAAATGGAATATGATATAATCTTACACAGTAAACTCAAGCTGAAGTCTCTCCTATTTAATATAACAAACTGATTTGTAAAGAAAAATATAAATAAATGAATAAAAAAGTAGTTAAGTAAGTAGGTTAGCTGTTAGCCTCGGGTGTTGTTTTTAGCAGGAAGGTAAAGGAACATTTGTTTTAAAGCGCTCTTTAATAATTCATGTCCAGTCGACTGTTTCTGTTAAACTTAAAACAACATTTTCCTCCAGTAATCCATGTTCATTTACTGTCTTTATCCTTGTTTTCCCCCCAGCCGTTCCCTTGTCTCACTGCTGGGTACTGTGTTCTAGGGTTTCTTACTGACAAAGTTACTGACACAGTCATATTTTAAGTTCAGGGCCAAGGGAATTATTTTGTACTGCAACTTGTGCATCGAATGCTAAGTTAAAACTTGACTCTTTTAGCAAGTTAAAAGAGTCATAGATTTAAGTTCAAATACTGAAATATGAACTTCCACTCTACAAAACACTGTGTACTGCACAATATTAAAAAGATACAAATCTGAACTAGTGCAATAAATTGTGGTTATGTGCTGTATCTCAACAATGAGTGCAGTTATATATATGTATGTTGTATATACACAGACCTTATAGTTCGAGTCCAAACCTGATCAAGGACCAATAATGGCCCCCGGGACATGGACCCTCGAGGCCACACAGCCATCATCATCTGACACCTGTTATTTATTTGAAAAAACTTCAGGCATTTACTTGAGTCCAATCAAATAATCCATTGACCCTAATGCAGGTTCCCTGTTCCCCAGACATGCCCTTAAAAGAAAGTCAGATCCCAAACTGCAAGAACGCGTCCTACTTCTTTCTCCTCTGACTTACACGCCTAACCTTCTTACCTCGTGTAATCAAAGACACAAGAGTCGTCGAGTGCACAACCTGCACGGCATCTGCAATACTTCAAAACGTTTTTTAGTCCATCTCCTCAGTTCTCACTCTGAGGCCACCGTTTCCTTCAAGGACACATTTACTCACAGCTACTTGGTAGATAATAAAATGAATTTCTTCCCTAACAGAATACAATGTATGTTTATAAATAATCGAGCTCCAACAGTATGCACTAATGTGGAAAAGAGCAGTAACAAAACATGGAACAACAAACAACAACTGATGGGATGTATTTATTATTCTTTCTATCAGCAACTGATACTGTATACAATAAGTGACATTTTTGCATAATGCTAAGTACTAATAAATATCCAATATCATTATGGGCCAAAACTTTTAACCAACCAATCCATAAGTCAAAAACTCACCAAAAGACTATTTTTGATATTTTGCTGTGATACTGTCACACTGAGACAATGCAGTTTGATGTCTCTTACTTCACGTGGCTCTTCTTATTCCATTTTATTTGTTATTCTTCTCAGATTTAAACCTTTGCACAAAGTTTCACTTGAAATGTTTTATTTGAATATTTGAATTATACAGCTGAGTCTGTCTGACCGAGCGAAAAATGCTGTTTGAAGCTGCAGTAAGTGAGTACAAAGTTGAAATGTAACACAGCAGCAGTTTTATATATATTTACTTTACTTCTTCAAGTCAAGTTAGGAGCAAAGTATTTGGAGCACAGTTTGAACCTGGTGTTTTTCTGATGAGTGTTATTATAGTATGGACAATTAGTAAAATAGAAACGAGAGTATCAGACTGGTAGCAGTACCAGATACCCAATGTTGCAGTATGTATCAATGCAATAAATGTGGGACCAATACGATGTCTCCTGGTTTTGTCACCTGACTGCAGAACGATCTAATTTGTTTGTCACCTGACTGCAGAACGATCTAATCTGTATCTTCAATCTCTTATCCAGCCTAGAGGAGCAGGGGCAGCTACGGTGGCTCATGCTAACAAAAGGCTAAATTTTCTTCACTTTGTATCAACTTCAGATGTATTTTAAGTACTTGTTTCACACAGCAGCATATCTGATTGTGAATAGACCAATGGAAATACTGCTTAAAAGCATCAACACGGTTTTCATTCTTAGTAAGTAATCTTTAATACAGTTTTAATTCCTGCCTCATCAATCTCTACAGGTGTCTGTACCAAACACTACAACACAACACTACTCAGTATTTACCTGTCCTTAAACGTGTTCACTCTAAATAGTGGTCTTTAAATGACCAATCACACAGTGTCTCCTCCAAAAGTGTTTTCCTCTCCTCTTAAAAACATGTCTAAATCCACAGCTGCTCCACAGTTAAGCGCGGCTAACGACCCCTAAGGCCTCATCCATTTCCTTCAGACATGCTGTTTTAGGTTCGGCTCAGTTTTATCCAACTCTGTGTGTCTCCACAAAAAGTCATGTAATGACAAATGGTAAAATTGTTGTCCCCTTTCCTCCTTGTATATAGCTCACAGTGGACGCCAACACTGTGTCATCATGGTTTGGTGTCTTGTGTGGATGTAAGATCTGGAGACATAAAAGGTGAAATTGCCTCCAGCATTTACAGCCACCCCTCTGGGAGCATTATTCAGCAGATGTAAAAGGGCAACAAATGGCTCACATCTGAATACATGCAGAGCTCTTTTCTGCTGTAACTCCAGCTTTGTTCCAGTGGCTTCAAAGTAACTAAGGTAATCGTAGCTGAGAGTAAATGCTTTGATTACTGCTGGACACAAAAGCAAATAGGAACTGCATGATTTTAGCCTAGACTCAAGAGTGGTCTTCAAGCACGCACAAATATAGAGTGAAATCCTTGGGAAAAAAATAATGGATTTTTTTTACTGCTATTTGACCACAATGTGTGAAAAGCCTTTGGGAAATTTAGCTACTGTACCTCATACTACAGTTATACTTGCAGTGGACATTATTCTGTTGATTCTACAATACGTTGTCAATTTGGGTGGAGGTCCATCATCAACTATGTCACTTCAGTGATGTCACCAGGTTTAGGGCAGACATCCATAAGATTTAAAGGTTCCACTCATTTAATCATGTAATATTCCTTTTTTGGAATACTGGTTTACAAAACTGGACATAACCTCTCAAGGAGAAGACTTTAAAAATGTGAGTCACTGAAAACTAAATCTAGTGAGATCAGGCCTATAACATGAATTTATAAATACAACGATATAGAATAGGGTACATAGAGTGGAATGGAATGCTAGTGTACAGTATTTGTTTGTACAGTAGGAAGGAGGCTCAGAGTGTGTTCTCTTCAGGAGAATCAATCTCCTGCCTCTGGCACCAACAGCTCTTCTCCATGTTTCTGCAGCCACTGACCTGGCTCTATCTTTTCTCTTGGACTGAGAAAGTTGACCTTATTTGGACACTCTCCTCGGATCCATGTTAGGAAGTAGGTCACCAGTGTGGCCTAACATCTCAGTCGGCTGTGACCGCTTAAAACCCACAAAGAACTGAGTTACTATCAGCGTGAGAGGAGACATCAGAACAGCACAGACATATCCATCTATTATCCAGACACGTTGTCAACCAGACTGTGCGATGAGGAAAATCTCAGCTGACATTTTCTCCAGATGATGAGACACTGGATATACAGCACATAGCAGGGAAGACTTTTTTTTTCCAGATTTGACACAATATCTTATAAAAAGGAGAGAAAACCCTATAACTGAGTACTGTTTGTGTTTTAAATGTTTCATAATTATTTGTTATGAGAATGAACATTTTACCCTAAATAACATTTTACTTTTCTCTCCACTGAAAGAAATTTAAATCTGCAAGTATCAGTATTGGTAATTGCTGATTGCTACTCTAAACATAAAAAAAAAATAAAAATAATAATAATAATAATAATAATAATAATACAGTATAACCTGTTGAACTGGTCTTAACAAACAGACAGTCGCGAACTATAGACGTTGTACATATTTAGTCCAGGAGGTGTCATATACTGTTATTTTACAATATTTGTCAAACACAAATCTCTCAGGGTCACCTGTGCCCTGAAGCTACCTGGAAAACATCTGAGTCAGCTCAACATCCACTGAACTGAGACAGAACTGGAAGGTGTGCAGTGACTTTCGCCCTTTTGGTGCAACTTAAAGAACAAAGTCAGCGTTTGAGATGACATGAGTTTTGCTTCTTTCTAATTTAATATGCAGTTTGAAAATGGTACACACACAGTAAAGCTGTTCAGTATCTTTTTCCTTTTATCAACAGCAACGTGACCAGAGTGGCTGCCACATCTAAACACTGTTTTATTTAACATTATGGTTCAATGATTTTTTTTTTTTTTCCCTTTCAGTTAAAACTGGATGCTCAACACTGAATTATTAATATGAAACACAGAGAAACTGCTACAGGAACAATGAAGCCATCATCTGGGGTGGCAACATTGGTGCATATCAATGAGAACTGGCCTTGTGACTCATCCCTTTGCAACGTAGGAAAAATATTTTCATAAAGAACGCATTCAAGCATGCATTGCACTGAAGGCATGGGACATAAAGCAATAACGCACAATTGAAAAGGGCATTGAACTGGCCCTCGTGCACATTCCTGTTCAGTATGAAAATGTACTCTGGGTCGTATTTTGTTTTGCAGAAGCCTTCAGTGCATAAAAAAGACACAGGTCCCAGTGAAATTCACTGAACTGTTTTGGTTACAAGTGTTCCTTCCAACCAGGGCAGGTTGTTGCAGTGAGTGGTGAGCGTACTAAAATGATACTGGCCCATATGGCATCGTGCTGTTTGCCAGAGAATCCAACACATTTTCAGCTCTAAAACTGGAAAAACCACATGATCCACACTGACAGGCTTATGTCGCTGAAAATCACTTTTCTAAATCAATATACGGCACATTAAATATGTTTTTTGGGCATTGTGATTGCTGAGCAGTTGACCTTCACAGACCTTGTTGTCTCTGTCACCCAGTCATGTCACTTTACAGCTACCCAGCTCCTGGAACAGACCATAGTCATTTGACTTCTGCAAAAACACTACAGATGGTCAAGAACTTGACGGCGCGTCTGGTCTTCAATTAGACTAAAAGGGCAGATGTCACTCCTCTGTTCAATGAGCGACACTCGCTAACTTTAGCTTGCATCAAATTTAAATCACTGATGTAAAGTACCAAGCACCATAAGAACAGAGGCATCCCCGACTATAATCAAGAAGTCTTGAAGACCGCGGTCTTCAGAGAACAAACCCTCTTTCTTCACTTTCTTTCCTTCTTCACTAACTAACTTGTGGTCTCCTCTCAAGAGTTCCTATGTGGAGCTGGACTTTTTACCCTTCTCCTGTATTACGCTTTGGATAAAAGCATCTGTAAAGCTACAAAGTATTTATTCCAGGGACAGCTTAGTAATATTCATAATCTTCAAACTTCCATTTGTACGATTTGTCCTTCAGCATAATTAAATGTGTCAGATCAATAATTTAAGAGATAAATAAGAACCATATCTGTCGAGTCAGCATGTCTCTGTGTCTGCCGTGACCTTTATCCATTAGTGGCTGCTGATTAATTTAACGGGACATCGACAGTTGCCTGATGGTCGATAGGAAAGCACCTCCTGTGACCAACTCAAGAACACAGACAACAGAGAGTTCTGGAATCATATATCTAATGTGAATAACAGTGTACATTGATATGGGTGGCAGACGGTGGGAAATGAAACACAGCACTTTTGGCTCCGGAAAAGAATTAAAACGAAATGAATACCAATGCACTAGCTGTGTTAGCTTCATAGTTATTAAATCAAATCGGCACATCCGGATGACCGAGCAAATTTGGTTTCATTTATACGATTTTTTTTTATTCTCCTTTATTCCTAGAGGAAATTATAACCAGCCGACTCATAAATCGTGAATTTCATTATAAAACCATTCCATCACAAAACTGTGAATAAATGAAATGCTTCCCACGTACGTTGTGGGGACGTCCAATTATATTTCAAACACTAATCAGTCTACAAAACCTCCATCCTGAGACATAATTGGTCAAATATACATTATTCATTTCAAAGTCAAATTTACTGACAACTAAGTTTTCACTTACAAGAGAGTTGAAGCCAAAACAACTGGTGGAGAAATTCTAAATAAAGTAGTAGGAAGTTTGTGGTAAACAGCAATCCAATAATCTTTTTTTTTTTTGGAGGGGAAGGGGGCGGTGTGGTACACGTTAAATGAGCAGCTTCAGTTTTTCTGTCCAAATTAAATAACGTAATTAACACATTTCATTCGACAGCCCTATTAATAACACACTGTTGCCTGCCGTTCTCTAATGACATTAGGGTCAATGGTCTGTGTGTTCTGCTGGATTCTTGCAAACTACAGTATATTAAGGCCGATCTCTGCACGCTTTCCCACTGAATCCATGTTACTTTGTACAACATATTCTCATTACAGCCCAGCATTTTTATTTTTATGTTGGCTATTTCATGTACTGCAGCAGTGACAACTTTTTCATCTATTATTAGACCAACATGTAGATATGTGCACAGTAATGTGAGTCAGGATGTGAGTGAGAGCTGCACCATATACAGAGAGGAAGATGAGCAGGAAAGACGGAGCTGCTATTTTCAACACCTCCAAAGTTTTCAAAAGTTCTTTCCTGCCAGCGATTCAAAAAAGAAAAGAAAAAAAAACTCTCTAAGTCTTCTTTTTAACATTGACGGCTGAAAACTGGTGTCTCTGGCAGAGTGAAATACTGAAAGACAGTTCAGGAGCCCTTCATTCTGAGTGACTGCTGAAACTAGAAGTGAGAGACAGTGACAGAGGCGCGGCTGAGGGAAAACAAGGTTTTAATTTCCAAAAGAGAGCACGAGAAGGAGCAGCTGTTTTCGTGTAAGCTTGATAAGTTCTGGGAAAACACGGTATCTAAGACACCAAGCTTTGCGGGAGCACAGTGTCACAGGCGGTGAACATCTCAAGCTCCAGACACCAATTACGGAAACTCTTGCCCAAGCAGGTAAAAGAATGGATTCCTGCTCCCTGATGCTAATGAAAGTCCTAATTATTTCAGACAAAGCATCAGGGATTGACACCACGAGCTTCTGACTGACTTTCCTCCGCCTTCATGCCACACGTCGACAGTAGCTTGAGGAGAAATCATTGGACTGATAGGTTCCCAGAGGGTGGCTTAAGAACGGATGTAATGGAGAGACAGACCGATCGGAGAGAGAGTGTGAAAAGAAAAGGTTGAGATCGGAGTCAGGGCAGGAGGGGGGGTGTGGGCCTAAGAAAGGCCAAGAAGGACCTGTCTGTCAAAAAGTAATGCAATAGAAGGTAATCTGTAGTCACAACCGGCTCTCTGCTGAGCTGCACCGAGGATCCTGGGGGAGCTGTCACTCCTTAACCACTGCTGTTGCCTTCTAAAAGCTTAATGCTGAGCAGGAATATAAATGTGTTTTAATGTGTGCAACAGACTGAGAGAACAACAGACAGTCAGACAGGGTGAGGCGTCTGTATCGGACAGTTGGTCAATAGTTGGACCTTCTTGAATTTAACCGAATAAACTAGTACACGAGAGATGATAGCTGAGGGTTAGTAAGTAGAGCTGCTTAACTATTAGAAACTCATGAAAGGTAAAGTTAAATACAGTTTTTCCCACAGTTTGCATTTCAACTGGATTCTGAACTTTTATCCTCACCTCTAAAGGGATATTCGTAATTTGTCACTGAAGGATTGTGTGTGGAACCCACAGAGGCCACATACTGTATAATGTCTGGTGTTCATAATTGGGAAGATGTGTGAGGCCAAAGCCTTCACTTTAGTGAAAAGGAAGGAAGAGGAGCTGCTTAAACACATGCACCAGCTGCAGCTAAATTAGCTGTTAACGCTGAGTGATTAGTTCCAGTGTAGCTGGTCCTCATTAAAACATAGAGTCCCAGGTTTTATTTCCACACAGGTTAAATTGGTCTTTCAACAGACCTGTTGGGTGTCATTACAGAAACATTTCCGTTTCCATTTCACTGCATAAAACACTGTGATGTCCTGTTTAAATCGACTTTTATATATATAGGGCTGTCAAATGACTAGGAAAAGAAGTCTGATTAATCACATTGTAGCTGTGGATTAATCATGAGTAGTCACGAGTAATCTTGATGAAAATATAAAACTTTTTTTCTGCATATTGGTGGAACGATTGCTGGAAGAAAAGTTAATTACAGATCACCATTTTTTCTGGTGTTAATAGAAAGTACACATTTCACAACATTTTCAGTAATTTAGCATTAGTATAGCTTTAGTATTTAGTATTACATTTTGCTATATGTATATGTATTAGTAACTTAATTTACATTTAAAAGGCATTTTTTATTGTACATCTATTTTACCTCTGGCTTCGTGTAAAAATGTGTCACAAATATGACTAATTCAAATTAATTAAAGTAATTATTGTGTTAATTTTGACAGCCCTTACTTTTTATGAATTTGTGTTTATATTATAAATATGCACCTGTACATCACCTCCTCTGTGAGTGCTACAGCTTCTCCCAGCTGAAAACCCTTCTGCATCTCTGTCATCATTAACACAGCAGATATCAGCGGAGGCCACTGGATGTATTACCAGTGCATTCTCACCTGCCCTCGTGTAAAGTCAACATCCCAGGTTCCCAGATTTTCCTTTTTTAATACTTCCCTCTGGAACAGTTAGCAGCTGACCTGCTTGGTACTTAGCACTTGTTATATAAGGCAATCTATCTGCAGCTCCAGAGGGGAATCAAGATGCTGCTGGGGAGATTATTGACTGAAGAAACCCAGCACTGCAGGACCTCGGGGTATATTCTACTGCCAAGAGGATACTGTATGTCACTATACTCTAACATACTGTTTGTTTATTTCTGTCTATGAATATGTTTAATCATCTTTAGAAACATGAGGTGGGGGTCCTGGGGAGTGTCGTGGAGACAACCCTAGATGTCAAAGGACAAAGATCGACAGTTTTCTGGTCCATCACCAGGTCACATGTAGAGACGTACACCCGTACAATTGATGAGAACAGAGACAAAATGAAAACTTTATATAACTAACAGGGATCAAACCAGTCATCATTTAGCTGTAAGGCCACCATGCTAACCACTTATCTCACAGTACGGCCAGTGTGTTCCCTAGCTATTACCATTAAAAGTAATTATTTAAACTTCAACTACTTTTCTAATTGAATTGAATACTAACTGGTTCATTGTAACCACATTTTCCTTTGAAAATATGAAGTGCCTCAATTAGCAAGTGTATTTCTTGGAAATTACATTTGGATATTGTAGTATTTACATCATGTGGCATAAAGGAACCAAATACTGCGTTGTTGTTGGATGTAAATGATCCCCGCAGCTGTTATCGTCAGTCTCACTGCCAGTGGAGGAAGTCCATGTCGGCGCTTATTTCGTTTTTGTCTCTATTTATTTTATAATTAAAACAACAAGAAACTAATTAGTTACAAACAATGTCACGCCAGTCAAGCTGGTTACACGGTCCCTCTTCATGATTAAAGGGCTCCAGTACTTTTGGCTTTCACCCCCGTGTTCCACACTACACTGCACTGTTTTTGTTTTTGAATGAACCAGCGAACAACCCAAGTCTCTTGGAACAAACATTCCAGATCCTGTCGGGCCTGGATGTCAGCTTTCACTCAGTGATTCTGAGCCTGGAGAAACTTGGGGATTGAAACTACAACAATACCCCCCTCCAAGGTGCCCCAAGGGCAAAGAAGTGTGTGGATGAACAATGTGAGAAGTTGTCAATTTAATAGTGTGAGTAGACTCCTTCTCCAGTGAGAGAAAGTGTGACTACAATAATATAATGAAAGTCTATTGAATGGATGCTCATGGTGGCTAACATACTAGTCTCTGAGCAGGAGTTTAGATTTTCCAACTCAAGAACAACAATAAATTCTTAATTGGAATCATTTATTGAGACCTGTGATACGGACATAAATCCAAGACAGGACAAAACAAACCTCCATGTTTATTCTTGTTGCCTATTTTTTTACACTGCACTGTGGAGTTATTAGTAGCCACAAATAAGGGAAACCACTGTTAAACATATTAAATAAATAATAAACAGCTTTAACTCTGAGACATGATAATAATCTTAGTGGTAAAGTCCACATATGATTTACAGCTTATGTAGCACATAATTTGAACCTTTCATAGCTGGTCAGTACATGTAACAAATTGCCCCACTTTCACTACCTTCTCCAAACGCTGAGGCTCTAAAGCATTGCCTCCAAAGACCATGGGGAGCACCTCAGTGTATAATCGTACCAGGAAAGGCAATTTATCAGGCGATATTGCCTCTGTGTAGAACAGGGGTCCCTAAGCCCCTTTTCTTGCAAGAACTATTGGGTTTTGACCAGAGGCGTGGAGTGGGGGAGGTCTCCTTACTGATCTGTGGTCTGCCACAATCAATCTTTGGAGATCTCAGTGTTTCAGTGGACACAGCTCCACACGGTCTAATGAAGGCCTCACGCAGGGCTGTCTGCTGCAACAAAACATGTTTATCTCTGTCATAGTGTTGCCTCGTTAAACAGATAACTTGGCGTTACAGTCGGTTCGACTTCATCTGCTGGTCGTCCTGCCTGGTTTATAGCATCACGCGTTATATTTGTACAGAAAAGCATAAGTCAATCTATAGGAATCTGTCATTATGTCTGTGATTGGATGATGTCACCTCTCTTTTCTGTCAGTAGCCATATGTATTGTAGTAAAGTGTAATTTAAATTTAATATTAGACTTCAAAATAAATAATAGATTTTGATCTAAACACAATTAAGAAAAATGGTTCTCAATCTTTTTACTGCAGCGCCCCCTTTTGTAGAGAAGACTATTACAAAGCTATTGCTTCAGACATCCATTGTAACTCCTATAACTGTAGAATTCTCATTAACCCAGAATTATATTTAGAAAATATAATTATACATCAGTGTGATATTCACACCGTGGAACAAATAAAAACAATATTGAAATTTAATTTCATTACCTCACAAGCCCGCCCCTAACTTTGAGAACCCCTGCTCTAGGGAAAGACCAAGACAACAACAACTCTCAGAACTAGGACTCCTAAAATATCAAATACATGCTATAATATACAGTATGAACAGTATTTTAAATGGAACCTTCATTTCACAAAGTTAGTATTGAAAAATCTCTTTTCCAAAAGATAAAGGCCAAAATAGAGGAAACAGACAATGTTTTAAACTCATCACATAAATAAATAAATGTATCTAAATTTGCTGGATCCTAAATAAATTAAAGGTGTCAAATATAAAGCTAATTTACTGGCTTAACTGGCTGTACTTTCTGAAACCTGATAATTTCCCCATCACACTTTAATAAAGACCATACAGAAGAAGTGGCATCTCCTTTGTCAGCTTCTAAAGAGCTGTGGAGGAGATTGTTCAGTCGCTTTGTGTTAATGTCCTTTGTTTCTGTCACTTTCTAATTGGTTTGTCTACTGATGGTTGAATTCACTCCTCTACTAATGTGCATCTGTCCGTACATGTGAGAGAAAGTTCTCACACAGAATCCCACTCGTGAGATTTCAGGATTCCTTTCAGTAACTGCACAAGTCAATTTACCATGTTTCTGCTATTATGTCGTAGTTAATTTTAAGTATTGTATATATAATATACATTATTTAACAATAACAATACTTAGGTTCGCAGCCAGAGCCTAAACCAATGATTAAACATACGTATCCATTATAAAAATAAATTAATATATTTTTAATATCTCTCTTTGCTGATCGTAGATTTCATCTGACCTCGTGATACCAATAGGTTGACACACCTCCGCCCTCTGTGTTACCAAGACCTCATTAGCTCCAACTACAACAGACAAATAAGACTAAGGAAGAGAACCCAGTGTGTTTACATCTTTGCTCTCCATCTCCAAAGCCTCTTAGATTGTGACACATGAAAATGAGGACATATATATTCTCATATTGGAAAATCCCCCTTTCCATGTGGGGTTTCTTCTTTAGAGGAAGTGGGAGACAGAGAGAGTGAGAGACAAAAAGAGGTAGAAGTGGGGGGATAAGTCCCAGAGAGGATCATTAAAAAGTAAAAAAAAAAAAAAAACCTGACTGGTGGCTTCTTTCAGACCTTTGCATCATGACAAATGTTCTGAATATTCTGAGCCAACAGGAGCTCATTGTTCCACTCAACAACGTGATAAATTGAAAAACTTAAATCACTGTAGGAGACTTCATTGTTCAACTCAATTCACTTTGAGTGTAATGTGTTACATCATCATCTGTGAATGAAACAGAACAATGGCTCCGGGCGGTAAACTGAAATAGCTGGACTCGTCCCACCTGTCACCCAACACAGTGGTCTTCAAAGGTCAGACTGATATTAACCTTTAACAAAGGTAAGGAAATAAAAAACAGTGATATTCCATCATCCTGGGATAAAAAAGCTCTGTGTTCATTGTGGGGCGCCCCCCGCTTTAAGAACCACTACCTTAATTTACCAGTAGTTTTTTTTTTTATGCTGTTACTTCATGTTGTGGTATTTTTTTTCAGCTGCAACATACATGAAAAATGAGGAACAGTTTCTTCCCCACAGCCATCGGCAATATAAACTCCCCCATAAACATCATCACCATGAGGCGCAGTAACTGCTAACATGTTTTCACTTGTTTTTATTTGCCTATTTATGTGTTTGTTAGTTTATGTGTCTGTTGCTGCATAATGTGGAGTGGAACTTTAAAGTTTACAGTAATCTTTGTCTACAACGATAAGAAGGCAAAATAAATATCCCTGTCTGTCGGTCTGACTGTCTACCGGTCCATCTGTTTTGACAAAATATCATTGTTATTTTTTATGGCCTTTTTTCCGATACCATTTCTTGACAGATAAAAGGAAAAACATTAAAATAAATTGAGCTCAATAAACCTGTTGGTGAAAATGAAAATGTGAATGTTATGAAATAAAAAAACAACTTCATTTAATCCTTTTAGGGTAAATAAATAGTACATTTACTGTATACGTACTGTGTTTGAATCAGTTTATTTAAGTGGCTTAGTTCAGTTAAATTTGTAAAAAAAACTTTGTAATATTTCTGTGTTTTACTGTTTTTAGAAGAGATTTTCTTCTACATTTTTTAAATCATTGTATTTAAAAGATTTATGGGCCTAATTTTCCCAACTCCATTCACAGCTTCCTGTGCCGAGCTGTGGCATAAAAAATATAAACCTCAAGGTTGTCTTTGCATTTAATACTGAACAAATAACTCCAGGACCATCCATCTATGAGGCAGTGGAGCCTAAAGACTCATTAAAGGGGCTGTAAATGTTGAAAGGGCTGTGGGAGCGTGGAGGTGAACACAACTCCATGAGTTGTACACACTGTGGCTGTAGTACAAGTACGTCAGGAATATCTACGCCTCATTAAATTCACTGAAATCCATTCTTTAATTAAAAGGCCATTCCAAAGAGGCTTGCTTTCTACTTATGCTGAAGGTTTCTGGTTATGCAGACTGCCATGTTTAATTTATTGCCTTTCAGTGTCAGAAGATTCAGTGCAAAGACATTAAATATAGTGAAGACCCCTAGTGGCCAAAAAAATTGGAGGTGTGCTTTCTAAGATTAAAACAAGTACGTAACACACCAGCACACATCTTATCTCCTGCTACTGCAATACAACAAAAATATTAAATGGGCCGAGGCCGACTGGGGGTTGAGTTTGAAGACAAAATGCATTATGGATTTTATTAGCATAGCAAGTACACCAGATCAGTGGATATCTCCCCCCAAATCAGATTGTTTTACTTAATAAAATCGTTATTTCATTTCAGTGTCTTTGAATAAGTCACCTTTGCTTTAATGATATTTCAAATATTAATGCTGCACAGTGTCAGGTGTAGGCTTAGGCTGCAGATGAGCGTGTAGTGAGACGACTTTGGCTTATTAGAAAATCCTAATTACACTTTTGGTTTGAACACAAATCCCTCAGATAGAACAGGAGGAGCCATATGTGTACAGTTGAATTAATCACTGTCCGTTTTCTTAATTTAACCAACACTGAACAACAAGGTTAAAGAAGAGGAAACGACAAGTTTTCTAAAGGGTTTTTATCAACATTTTTCTATGGTAGACAAAAATAAAGGAAAACATTCAGCTCGGCTAAAGAGTTTAAGCTGATCTTAGAAGACAGATACAGCATCTTATATGTGAATAAATCAAATGAAGATGATCTGCTCAACAGCCACTGAATCTTTTTTTCTTGAATAAAATTGCTGGGTTTCATGAAGTAAAATAAGTGTCTCCTGGGTTGGTTCAACACAGCTCTTTTACCAGTTCACATTTGGTTAAAAATTAAAGGAATTCTCTCAATTCACATTTGTTAAGTGTGTAATTTTTGTCCGTGCATTCACGAAAAGTTATTTCGTTCTGACAGATTTTATTCATTAACACATATTTTTATTTTATTACCTGTTAGAATTTTTTTGACTTAGCCTTATATAAAGTCTGAAAACTAGTCACGAGGGCACACTGTAGTCATCAATAAGAGAAACAGGGTTTTTGTAAAAGATGTTAGAAAATGCTACTTTTCTCACAACCTTTTCTCTGAATTCCTCGGGGATATTGGTGATCTTTGTTTCCTAAACATGATGGAATACTTACAATGGCTTTTTCCAATAGAGAGAGACAGAGAGTCTAACTAAGTCCAGTTGGTGAATCTCTCTGTTCTACAGTATAAATGTACAGAGAATCAAGATTTTCTGTTTTTGACAAATGGCCTGAAAGATAAATCCAGAGACCTTCAAAAACTGCTTCATCCAACTACTAGAACTTTCTATCATTACACTGATGTCCTGGTATTCACAGACCACCTACAACACTGTCTGTTTAAACACAATCGCTGTTGAATATAATCCAGAAATCTAGCTTGGAAAGGGTTCCAAACCCTCCTTGGATATGACTGGAAATTCTTAAAATACAAACATGAGGAGGCGTAGTCATGCAATGTTATTTAACAGAAGTAAAAAAGTTCTTACTGCTGTGATGTCACCATCCTTACTTTGAATCTCTAAACACCTAAAAAGCACTTTTAAACACTCGAACACAAAGCTGAACCTGATGCTGGACTCAGAGGTTGAGGTTGCTTTATCTGACCCAGCCTTGTGGAGTCTGCTGACAGTTGTATCAGCTTTAAGTCAGCATGGCATTGACCCCTGGGAGGTGACACACAGAATCTCCCTCAAAGGCGAGGAACAGGTAAAAAGACTTTATTTGGCTCAGGCCAGAGGCTGCCTGCCTGCGTAACCGGCGACGGAACACCTCGAGCATGACGGTGCATAGAAAGTGCAGTGACTATTGCGCAATCACCTGCACACCTGCAGTGAGTCAGGCCTGGAGATGAGCAATAGGTTTGTTTGGAAAAAAAATCTAACTTTCCCCCCCGAGGTGTTTTCCTGCCACTGCAGCAAATGTGCAGCTCAAAACAAAAGACTAGCTCCTCTCACAATGAGTCTCATCAGAGCGTTCTGTCCTCCAGCTAAACCACAGATCAGACTCTGTTGTCGACAGGACCGTGGTTCAGGGCACGACAACAGAATAATTCAAAATTAAAGCCTTTATTTATTTACTTTGAACACATCAAAAATACAGAGTGGTTTTTATTTCAGTCCAGCGCAGCTGCTGATGGCCGAAGAAAAGCTGCACCTTAGTGTTTGCACTGAATGATTCATCAATGAACACACACACACACACACACACACTAATACCAAGGTCAAATGACAATTTTATGCATGGTTTTTCAATGACCCTACAGATTTAAAGGTTCAGAACCTTCCAGGACCAAACATTGATCGTGACATCGTGTGTAATGTATCAGTGTGAATAATAACAATATAACAACTGCCCACTGAAACTGGACATTGTTGTGTTTTCTGCTGTGTTAAATCTGCACACTTATCTTTCACTTCTTCCTGAGCATTACAGACAGTTTCAAACACAACATACATACTGTTCTATGAGCCTTCAGTTAGACAGAGTAACCTTCATAACTAAGGTTCGACCTTGACACCAACAAGGGCGACGTGAGAAGCTATCACCTTTGCTTTCTTATAACTTCAAAAAGTTCTGCTGGAAACATGAACATCACAGATTGTTCTGCTGTCTGTTGTCTGTGCCGTCAACTGCAGTCCTCTCACTCATGGTTCTCCAACCACCAGGCAAGAGACCAGTACCAGTTTGTGGATCATTTGTTACTGGGATGTAGAGAAAGATTTTTTTTTAGACTGCATAGTTTCTGCACTGGTAATCCCTCAAGTGACAAGTAAAAAATCCATTATTTTTCCAGGTTGTCAGGAGTTCAGTTCACAGTATTTGTACGGAATGACACCAGTTTGTAAGAGTAAAACATGAAACATGGAACCTTTGGCTATAGTTTATGAATGTTTTAAATGCATTGACACACCTCTGCACATGCATAAGATCACACATGTATGCATGTTGCGTGCATGCACAATCTCTGCTGAGTCGGTGGAAGTGCTGACAGGATCAATGCCTCCTATAACTGATGGAAATCAGCTCATGATAGGAATTTAATGGAGCCTCACTTAAGCAGTTTCATGCTATAACATGCTGCTAATGTAAAAGCAGTACATCAGACTGAGACGACACATACTGTTAACGACCAGAGACACAGCTCAACCTCCATCCATCCATCTATTTATCTTCTGCTGCTTTACTCTGTTCAGGGCCACAGGGAAGAATGATGGTCCACTGAAGGACCAAACAGGGAAAACCACTCATGTTCACACTACCATTATTTAAGTTTCAATCTAATCCCAAATCTGCATTGAACAACATGCAAAAAAGACCAGGAATTAACCCAGGAGTTTGAACTGCTGATGTTCCTGCTGCAAGACAAGACCCTCAACCACCCGTCCAATGGAAGTGCACCTGCTCAACTTCCCTTTGTTTAACTCATCCTATGAAGACAAGATTGATGTCTGATTTGTGAAATGTTTTACCACAGGCTGACATTGCATGAAGGACGAAAAAATCTAAATCTTAATGTAGTTCACAATTCAAAAGTGTAACTATTTTGACTGCCGTGCAAACACAACGAATAAGAATATACCAACATATTTCCTCTCCCCAGAATGTCTTCTTTATCGTGATGTCTTAAGTCGTATGAAACCTCATTAAAGGGGCAGGAGTTGCATGAGACAGTGCAGAGACGCTCTTTCTTTTTTATAGGCCTGCCTTTGAATTTGAAGAGCAGAAAATAACACACACTAGGATTTCAAGCGTAAGGAAATTGCGAGCGCACAAGACAGTAGATTGATGCATGAGAAAGCTAACCAACATCTAAATAAATGTTGCCTGAGTATCTGGGGAGCAGTGACACATGCACAACAGCTAAAACAAAGGGAAAAAAATAGGGAGGAGAGAAGGAAGGGACACATACACAGAAAGGAGGAGGCAAAGGAAGCTGACAGTCAAGAATAAATGACTCAACTTCAAAACCCCTCACATCTTTTACATCCCTGCAGACTCTTCAACTACCCACCCACCCCAGCAAACAACGGTCCACTGGAATAAAAGCATCGTGCATTTCACAGAGGCTGTTCATTAACAGCTTGCTTGTGTGTTTGTGGCAGCCTCCACTTCAAAGCCTCTTCCTTTTCCTCCCACAATCGCTGAGAGACAGAAAAAAAAAAAAAGGAAAATAAGACAACCAGGATTCAGCCACGAGTTACAGTCGTGGGTAACAAACAGCCCAGCCTTGCAGCGTGAAAAATAAAGGATTTCAGGGATTTTAATAATGTGTCGACTAAAGCAGAAAGCTGAGAGAAAGTGTCAAACAGCTGGTCTGAAGTCAAAGCCAACACCAAATGGATAATAATGCGACTGGACGACATTGTGTGGCGTTCCAAAAACCATAATTACCATGGAAAGGTCTTTCAAAATAAGTCGACATTTGACAGCGAAGCAAAAAAAGATTCAGAAGTTTACAAGCATGAAAAGAATATTCTAGACTTGAATAAAATAAACAGCACTTACAGCTGGTATCTCCGCTGACCAGGTGCTGAAGGAGCTCCTGGAGAAGTGCTAGAGCAGGCCTGGAGCCCAGGTGGCAAAACAAATATGGATCTTCTGCAGGTCAGTCACACTTGAAGAAAATGACAACTTCATTTGTCACCAGCACAGGAAGAGTAATGGCCGCCTCTCCTCATCTTTGATTTTCTCTTCATTAGCCTGAGGCGACCTGTATATGAGGAAAAATAGGATAAAAAAGGAAAGAAGAAGAAGAAGAAAAATTGTTGGAAGGTGATGCATGCAGCCTGTTCATGTGCCACATCAAATACCATGTAATAAAGGCCTGAGGGAGAAGAATGGGGGTTGAAGCTGAACCTGAATGAGAATCAGAAGTGTTGGACTGTTCTGTGTTTCAGGCAGAAAGTGAAATAATTACAACCGAGTAGGGAACTAGAAATGAACACTTTATTCTCTAATTAATTTGGAAAATATTTAACACACAAACCGAATGAGTCTCTCTGTATATGAAATTATTCCACTATGCATTCATATATTATTGTTTAATACAAAGTCAGTAAATATGTGGTCATTTGCAACAACTGTGTGGAAAAAAAGCAGTTTTATGAAGCATCACAGTCTTAACTGCACTGGCATCATCATACCTATAACTTTAATTAAATATGCTTCTCCTGAGAATATCACATGATCAAATTCTATTTTATTTTTTGTATTGGAAAATAATGAACCACTCGTTTATGTGTGTGTATTTGTGTCCTGTGCTCACATGTTTCTAAGATAATTATTCCACAAACTAAACCTGCCAGGAGTGAATTTTATTATTATCACAGAGTTGGCCAAACCAGCAGCAGACAGGATCAGAGGGTGTCGTTTTTGTTAATTGGCTGTTTTGGAGAAGCTAATTCTGTGTGAGAAGGATGAACATTGTTGATGACACAGGAATTCACAGAGGAAAACAGGGATGTGTTTGTGAAAGCGTCTAAAGCTGCACACTTGCTGTGTAGACAAAATGGATTTTCTGTCAGAAATAATTCTTCTCAGATCTATACTGCTTATCTCCATTAGTGTTTACTTATACAATAAATATGGAGAGGATTACACTCCTCGGGGTTAGTGGCTCCTCAGGCTCATGGATGTCAGATGTTAAGATGAGCCGGAACGAAACAAAAAAAAAAGAATCAAAGCAGCTTGGCTGTAAGCAATGGAGAAGAAGTAAATACAAAAATGAACACTGACTTCATTGACATATGATCCCTCCTTCATGGATGTATGTCTTCTTTTTTGTTTAAATGTATAGCAGTAACTGGAAGTTTTCCAAACTGATGCTGAAAACTTGTCATTAATCCACCAACTAATTGTTTTCTTTGTTTGTTTGTTTTTTCCTTAATGTGTTTGCCAGGAAATTCAAGTTGAAAATAGAAAATAAAATAGAATGGAAAAAAACAACAGGAGGAGGGAATATTACTTTGCAGAAATGCAGTCTCCTGAGTAAACATAGACTCTGTTATTAAGCTAAATGAAATAAAAACAGTTCACTGGGTGAAGAAGCCCCATATTAATAATGTTTATGACCTACGATTGGTTGTAATATCTTTTTTTTTACTCACGTCAGTTACCACAAAGGTTTCTCCTGCTTTTCCAACCCAAATTAAAAACAGAGCAGAGAGCACAATCCCTCATCCCCAGCTTTTGTTATTATTATTATTGTTATTATTTTAAGACATTTTTTACACTACAGGAAGTGACAGAGGTTGAACATACAGTTTGAGACAAACTGTATAAAATCAACTGGTTGTTTGCTATTGGTGCCTAATTATTCAATAGCAAACAACCAAGTCGAAACATGTTATTAACATTGTTTTAAAAAGTCCTGAACCTTTTATGGTACAGTACTTGGATAAGAGACAAAAGTACATTTCTAGTCACTTGAAAAATAGTGACTTATCTTTAGTGGCTGTGGGGATATATGCTGAGTGGTATCATCTGTCTGAGTGGTTGAATACTGAGACACTTGTCTTCTCAAGGATTTTCCTGAGGCTGATGAAACCTTAGCTCTGAGATAAAGTTGAGTAAGTATTAAATTGTTTTAAGCAACTTTTTTTGTTCAGTGATTCTCCTCCCCTTTATCTTTCCAGTCTTTGTTTATATGTGAACCGTTAATGAGGAAGGACGCACTCCTTTATTTTTAGCAATACTGGAGGCTTATCTGTGATCTTTTTTTGCGATGGTAAATCGGCCACACTTGTGTAATCCAAAAATGTTTCATCTGATCATTTTAATTTCACAGCATCTCACTGACGGAGTCTCTGTCTCAAGGCCAAAAAATGTGTGTATTTTAAGTAAAATCAAGGGTTTTAGGTGATTAGAGTTGGACCTGATGACCGGTTTCATGGTGTAATCTTTTAAGGATGCATCAGTTGAGACTGGGATTGCTGAGAATCATAACAAAGTGCAGTGGCGAAACGCTTCTTTACAACTTTAAAATGTGCATTTAATGGGCCATCTGTTAACTTACAACTTCCCTTCCTAAACTTTTCCAAATGACTGTCAGAAATCCGTTGTTTACTGGAGTAAAGACGCAGCTGTCTGGTCAATAAAACGGCTTCACCGCTGTGTTATTCTTCTTGGAGTTAAAACAGAAAATCTGAGCCCAGCGCTTGTCAAAATACAAAAGTCCACACATTTATTCCTTGTGTTTGTTCAGGGATTCCTTTGAGGAAGTGGAAGACAACAGGAAGCTGTTAAAGGGGCAGAGCTTTGAAAAGATCTCCGTTTCCTCACGTCTTCCGATGGTTTCACCTCTGTGTTGCTAAAGTTAGTCTCAGACTCTCTCCGCGGGGAAATTCTTTCCACAGCACGGTACTTAAATTGAGACAGACATGTAACACACGGTTACAACAAAACTGCGAGACAACAGACAACAGGAGAGTCAGCCAACAGCAGAGAGTGGTGCAACAAAATAATGCCTTTAGCAAGGCCCATTATTCACTTCATCCTTTTACTGCACTATGTTCACTACGGGGCTTTAATTTGTTCTGTTCAAGGGATCCAAGAAGAACTCTCTACTCCTTCCATGAGTATCTTCCAAGTATCTTCCATGAGTATCTGTGTACGAGTATCTCAAAGTTGAAGTAATTGTACATACTTTTCAGTCTCAAATGAGATAAGAAAGAAAAACAGGAAAGTAGAAAGGACTACTTTCTCTTAGTGAAAGTTTTTAAATCAACAGTTCCTTAATCTGGCGGCTGTAAAACTTAATGTTATTGAAAAAAAAAACTTTATTCTTTATTTTTTCCTACACTCACTGTTAAAAAAAGACTAAAATGGTATTTTTCCTGCTACTAAATTTTAAACATATCAAGGATGATAGGTCTCCCTGTTATATGGTCACAGGCAGAGGATGTTGTGTTTGATTGATACAAGGTCTTTTAACAAAATGCACCAAAACATGTACTAAACCTTTAAAGTATCTTGTCAAATTTAAACTGAATTATTATTAGAACATTCAATGTGGTTGATTTACACTGTACACTTCATCTACATGCACAGTTGCTTTTTTCTCACCCACTCTATAAAGGCTGTTTTTTTTTTTTAAGTTTGTACTCCATGTATTATTCATAGCAGTGAGTGTCAAGGTTGTTTTTATCCACACTCTGACCTAAAATACTAGCTGTCCCACAGGATGAATGGTTGTTTGTTTTCCACAGTGTTTGATCAGAATAGAATGTGGGGGACAGATAATAGTTTGGCTCGATACATAGCCCGAGTGACTGAATAATGCCCTTGTTATTTTGTGCCTGGGTTCATAATGTAGCTCTGCATCTTCTCCTTCTAAAAATATCACCGAGGTCTTTTCATAATCCATTTTAGACGTTACGTCTGGTGACTGTTAAAGCAGAACTGGAGTAGGTAAAAATGTGAAGGTTTGACGTTTGATGTTATGAACTGAACTGCCTGTTCATTGTAGTTATTTCAGTTTGATATTTCATTGCAGTTACAATGTTGTTGTCATTTACGAGGCGAGTGGTACTTGTGGTTTTCATCTTCTTCATCCTAGTGTTGCACGTAACACAGTCGTAATTGCAAAGTTATACTCATCCCAAGTGGTCATCACTCTGCAGTGGCATAGATTGGGTTTAAGTAAAATAACGTATTAACCTGGTGCTTCTATTGACTGAGCAAACAACAATTTAATCTGTTTCTCAAGTACAAGCCAAGGCTTTGAATCAGCTTTTAAGTTGCAGAAATCATTTCATTCCATTTATTTTAATTGTTTGGCCCCACNNNTATATATATATATATATATAGAACAATGTTATCCAATCAAGGTAAACAGCAATAAGCTGCTGTGTTGTTGGATGATGTTTTGTTTAGTTTTTTTGTAAAATTCAATTTTAAGGAAAATATACCAATAAAAAAAAAATTACAGAAATAATGCATTGATATGTTCCACAGCTACCATCACTACATATAAATTCAAATATATAAATTAGGGCTGTCAACTGATTTATAATTTTAATCAGATAACCACAGGGTAGCTGTGGATTAAGTTGAAGCCTCTGCTGGTTGTGATGGTATCTTAACCGAAAGAGAGAGAGAGAGAGAGAGAGAGAGAGAGGGAGAGAGAGATCTTGTTTACATGTTCCTCGATCTACTTCAAAGGGGAATTTTAACTTTGAGGAAACCTGTTCGTGTAGCTGTGATGATAAGAAGTCAGACTTTTGCTCTGCTTAGTTCAGGAACATTAATTATGAATGCTGAAGAATTGCTTCTGTGCAAATGTGCCTACCGTTTCTATTTGATTATCATATTAGATTAACTATGTACAGTAAAGTTACAAAGTTCGCCAAGACCCAGTTTTTGCAGCCATAAGCAAACTTTGGATACTCAGCACATTGACTAAATACATCTTCTTAATTTAATTTGGTTTATTATTCTGATTTTATTGTGTTTAATAAAAGGTTGACACTGCAATGTTGCTTTATTACAGTTCTATTAGATAAAATCAAAGCAAACACCCTTTCCGATGTCGATCGGCCTCCTTGTTAATCTGCTCCAATAAGACATTTTTTTTATAATCATCAAATTGCAAACCTTACCCTATTACTGTGTACTCTTTTTACAAGCATTTTTCTAATTTCCAAAAGCACTAATTCATGCTTGTCTCCCTCAACACCCAGATCTTTTAAACCCCCCACGTACGTTGCCTACTGTTGCCACGACTGTGTTATTGAAGGATGAAGGAACGTGTTGTTAGACAAAGTCGATCAAGACTAAATGTTTTGATTGATGCAACAATGTCAAAGCCAAGTTTCAGAAGCTCTGTGAGAACTAGACATTGGCCAATAAATAAATGGAGAACATTCACTGGTTCTTTGACTTTGGCTCCAAAGAGAGACTAAGAAAGTGAAAATGTTTGGTTAAGTGGACAAGAGCCGGAGTCTGACCCATCTAAGCTGAGTTACTTAGAGGAGGCTTCATGACACTAAAGGATTAGTGATGATGCCAGGAACATCTGTGAAGATAATGCAAGTTGGTTTTGATCTGCATCTACTTTGTGCTGACTTAACAACTTCAAAAACAAAAAGACGAGAGGACACAAAATGCAACTTAACGCAACAACTATCTCAACCCCGCAGCCCAACAAGAACCGATGTTACAGCAGTGTCACTACGTGTCAGGAACATCAAAGGCCCCGTGCTGCTGTGCGGTGTCAACAACACCGAGAGCTTCGCTGGCTCACAATTCGTCAACCATGAAGGAGGGACATCAAACACCAAAGCAGCTGCCATCTCAAAACTCTTCTCACACACACACTCCACCAGTCCACTTCTTCTTTACTCTCTGCTGTGCTCTCACATCAACTCGGCGTGAGCAGTTGCTCGCGCTCTTATTCATGTCTGCCTCTACGTTTACCAATCATGTGTGTGTGTTCATGCATGTACGTGTTAGCAAACGTAGGCCAGTGTAATGCGCCGACGGCCCGGCTCATGTCTCTGTCAGTGTCAGCCACACTCTGGTCTCCCAGTATCATATATGTGTTCCCCTTCACCAGTCTTTGCTCAAATGTGAAAAATGTTGCTTCTTTATGGCAGCGAGTCAAGCAAACATGGGTGGGAGTAAATAATATGCTTATTGTGCTAATCTAAGAGACTTCCTAATCCCACCCCATTCACTTGGCAGACCACAGGCAAAAACCCCAAATGACCCGCTAATGCTTTTATCCCACCACCACCCAATTACTATTATAAACCAGGCAGTTTTTACACAACACTAAAGAGGGGTCAGAATTATTCAGCTAAACAAGTATTAGTTTGGCCACAGGGTGGTAAAGTGGTTAGTGCATCTGCCTTACAGCAGATTAGGGCTTCACATTTAAAGTTTAAGTGTGTCATGAGCTTTCAAGGGATTTGTTAACTTTACATTTTGTGCTGAAAAATACAGGTGGAGCTGTCATTAATCACAGCTGACAGTAAAGGCGAGGGATCAGACTAAAAAGGTCAGCAGCTGATCTATGGGGCTGCACTAATTGACTATAAAGCCTTCCCACATACAAATACAATCCATTTCAAACCTCTAATTAGGCCATCACACACCTGAAGAGGAACCAGAATTGTGCGGATAAGTGTAACGTTCCATTGGAAGGAATTAGGTTTCTCAAAGTAAAAAAGAAAAAAAGATTGCCTTTAAAACAGAATTAATGTCTTAAATGTCACACGAGCGTCAGGCATAGTACTCAGACGTGAGCTGCTAGCACAAAGTACACCCAGAGGTTTATGGTTCACTTAGAAGTAACTGTTAAAAAGATGAACGGTGGACAGAGGTTAGTACAGTAAACCCTTGTTTTTCGCGGGGGTTACGTTCCAAAAAGAACTCGTGATAGGCAAAATCCGTGAAGTAGAAATCTTTATGTTTTTTTACAATTAAATACTCAGAAAAAGAAGAGAAAGAACGAACAAACCATTTTACAGTCTCAACCATTTGTTTCACAAATAAAGTAAAATAAAAGTACTTTAGAAACGTTTCAACAAATAACTTCTGTAATGTACTGTCAAATAATAATTTTAATCATCAACGTGAACAGAAGGCTTCAAATTGCGGAGATTAGCACCGCCCACCGTGAACGGGAGAAAATTAAAAATGATTATGAAAAAAATACAAATTACCTGGTCTTGTTGCGGGCAGTTGCAACCCTTTTTGAATCCTTATTAAAACTTATTGCTGCTGTCTTCCTTATGTTTTTTTCTTCCTTCTTTATGGAACGAACGGAAGATTCATTAATTACATAATGCCGACCTACAGCCGCATAGCTTTTCCCTTCATTTAGCATGTCCAATAGTTTTACTTTATAACCGATAGACAGCATCTTCCGCTGCCTTTTGGTCCCTATCGCAGGTACTTTTGCCGGTCCAGAGCGTTTTGTCGACATTATGGGGTTTGATAAACTCGAAATTGCAAGAGAATTTGCACGTACGTAATGTCAATTTGGCAAGCTGTTTTACGCACGTGTACATATTAAACCGCAACGTTATTGGCGCACAGGTAGAGAAGAAGCGGAGTGACTTTTTAGCCAATCAGAATGCAGAACACAATGCAAGATGCAAATCCGTGAAGTAGCGAAACCGTGAAAAGTAAACCGCGTTATAGCAAGGGATCACTGTATTTCAAACACACTGGCACTGTTAATTACAACCAATAAAAATGAATTAGAAAGTTGTGTATGACAGATTGGTGTTTTTACTTTGCTTTTAATCATCTGCAATCAACAATCTCTAACATTATCTATATTGAAGAGTAGGTGGAATTCTGAGGAGTCTTGATAAGACAAAAGTAAACCACAGTGTGTTTCAAACTCAGATCATGCAGCGGGTCATTCTGCTGCAGCTGACCTCCTCTGACACCAGGAGGTGCCAGTCAAGGCATGAGGAGCTTGTTATTCTCCCAGAAGGCACATCATTATGACCTTTTTACAACTGAACACACCATTGGCCATGCCACACTGTGAACGCAGACATCTATTCCACTGACAATTTCATGAGGAAAAGACATTCTGTACTGTCTTGAGAAAAGTGCTAACCTACTTAACATTCTAGCACCAATCAATTATATTCTGCTTCTGGCAAGTTTGGTTTCTGTCTGTAAATTATACCCTGGGTGACAAGTCAGGATTTTACTTTTTTTTAAAGAAAACATTCAAGTAGATATGGCAAAAAATACCTCGCAGAACCATTTTCTGATGCGTCAGCTTTATCAGCATACAACTCTTTCATTAACACATGCGTATAAAGATATGACTGCTGAAAATCCAACATCATCATCACTCTTTGCTTGGACAGCAGGTTTCTGCTGAGCCATAATAGAACAGTTATGTGGACGGGGAAAAAGTAAAATGTCATTTAAATAGTACTGACACCGGAGCCTTAAGAAAGTCGTGGTACATTATGAAATTGTCAGTAAAAGTAAGAGAGATTAAACTCTTTTTACTCCCAAACTGAACACTTGCTTGGCTCTTTTCGCAAAAGACGCTTTGATAAATGCCACAGTCTTTGACATGTAAGGTCCATTCTTCCTAATACACAGTACCAGACACAAATGTCCTCACTGCTCTCCAAACTGCATTGTAACAATGTCTAATAAATTCTCTTTTCATGCAGATTTTCTACGTGAATGGGTGGAATCCACTCCATTTATCTCTGTACGTCTGCTTCTGTGTCCTTGTCCTTGATAGGCCTGCAGCTTTACATCTTTCATATAATTAGTACCAGAACCATTTAACAGTAACAGCAGGGGGAGCCTTGAACCCATCAGTAGACGACCTTCACCTGTACATCTTGGTCACTAGTTTTAAGACAGTAATAATGTTTCCAATAATCCGTTGTCATATTCTTCATGTCATTTCTAGTCATTTTTATTATATGCAGATTGATATTAATTGGATCATGTGTGCGTCACAAGGACAAAGTACATGAGATACTGGGCCCTTTGTCTCTGACATATCACCATGATGGGAACAATTCTATTGTTTTTTTTCAAAGGACAGCCATTTTCTTTTGGAACTACCAAAGCCTCTGTGCCCATGAACAAACTCAAAGTCAGGCTCAGGGGCAGTAACCAGAGACAGAGGAGAACTTCACACTAGGATGCACCGATATCAATACCAGTATCAGTATCCGGCCTGATACTTCATTAATGTACTGCTGAAAAATGTGTCAATCTAGCAACCTGATACTCAGTTGGACTTACAGTGAGTTTTTAATGTTACAATACCAGCAGTTTAATAAAACACCTGAAGAAGTGCTAAAGAGCTAATAGGCTAATGTCTCTTGTTAACAGAATTGCACAGTGGATTATCTGAGTTGAAACATGCGAACAGTGCTACAAAGTTTTGCTCACGTGACAGTGTCCGTTTGAGTAAAACTAAAACTGCCTCTACAAATTGTCCTGTTAGGTGTCCTCACAGTGGTTTTGTACTTTACTTTAATACTTGTACCACTGTGCCATTTATATAACACTACTTTCTAGTCCATTATATATTTATTGAACCCAAACCAAATGAATTATCGGTTACGGTACTCGATATCAGTGAGCACACTAATGAAAATTAAATGGTAAGGCCAGGAGCAATGACTTAAAAGTAGTCATCTAGTGATATTTCACATATTTTTTTAAACTGTAAATACTACACCCTGAGTCGCTGCCATACACATGGGGTCGTGTTTTCCTCTACTTTCAAAGACACAGTTTTTATACCACCAAAGCATAGGAACAGATCAATACATCCACTGGTTTATTTTCAATTTCATGCCTTTCTGGTTCTATCAAAACGTGTCAGTGGGTGACAAATCCCTGGGCTAAGTACTACTGCAGAGTCAACGATTTGTTGACTGAATCCCTGATCCCATTTTAACATCATAAACGTATTTCTCATCCCTATTTGTCATTCATGCCCTAATCAGGGTCACGGCTTCAGTGTGAAATTTTAGAAAATTCTTGCATTAAAGACAACAAACCTACGGCGAGAGTATTTATGATGTGCTGTGAGAAGCAGCTGTGGATTTCACTGAATGACTGTCACTGCATATACAGCAGGCTTAGCATCACTCTTTACACATTGTAGTTGTTTCCTCTCAGGTTGCAGAAGATTTGAAGATTGTTTATTCAAACTCTTTTTTCCTCATTTTAACATGTTTCGAGCTATAAATAAATTATACTTACAGACTGGAAAAAAAATAACTTTGAGGCATAATATATTAGACTGAATCGATAGACATTTAAAATCACACAGAAAAAAAATTAACTTATTTTCACCCAGAGACATAGCATTTTAGCGTGCAGAAACTTTTATAGTACTTTTAATGACTCCTAAGTTATTTCTCAGCAGACTGAATACTCCACTGTGGGAAAAATGGTGACTTAGAAGGAGATAGCTAATTAAATGTTATTAAACACAATAATTTGGTTCTGTATGTGGCCTAGTTTGTCACCACAAAGAAAAATTTCGCTGACTAAATTGACTTGGCCCGTGTGAACACGAGTTGACCAAAGGCCAACGTTATAATGATTAGCCTGACAAGTTACATTTCTCCCTGACGGTCCCTAATAAAAGCTCAATTAAAATGACCTATTCCCTGTACAACCTAAGGCAAGCAGTACTTCCCTGCTCTTCAGTTTATTACAGCTCATCATCATGTGTGACTGCTCACACCTATTTTCATCTGTGGACATTTTAATTTCACACACGTTGGGTTTTCGTGGTTAAAATCTGGCTTTTGATTCACGAGGTATAAAATGCATCAGTAAATAATCTTTATTAGTATCACAGTCCATTTCAATGAGTGGTTAAGAAATGTCTCTGACATAAAAAATTAATTGTGGAGAAGGCAAACTGTTAATTTCAACAACTGCAGAAGGTGATCCTTCTTATTAATACATGCCACACGCAAATAAAGGAACCAAATATTTTTCTGTGAGAAAATAAAACAGCAGCTCGTACTGTTCCATCATTCTCTCTGCTGGTTTGGCTGTTGTAGCTCATTTCAAACGTACCATGGAGGTTTAATAAACCCAGCATGGGAATAGAACCAATGTCCCTTTCGTTTAAACATCTGCTAAATCGTCATCACACCGACACCTTTTTACCACTGAATAAAAGATGAGGAGGCAAAAACACAGGGAGAAGTCAGTTCAAAGAAAGACAAAACCACCAAAAGGGCATCAAGCACAACATGACTGCAGGGCCTGAAGAATAAGCATGAGGTGGTGAATGTCTAAACCAGCAGAAGATCATTATTTGCATGGATTTTTACCTAGGGAGCGTGGTCAAACCCCGGGGCTGGGAGCTGATGAAGGAGCAGGCTTCGTAAGATCCGAAAGATAACATAACTGTGTCAGCAGCTGCATAAGCTGTTTCATAACATAAAAAGCTAAAATGAAAGAACATCGTTTACTTCAGTATTGATAACTTCAGATCCAGACTCACGTCTGTGGTGGAGCAGGAGCAAAAAGACAACTAACCAGTGTCAAAACATCCAAACAGAAGAATGCACTCTAGATAAATGGACACTCCTCTGTTACGACAGATGGAACTTACGTTGTTTTAATCCTGGCATATGCTGCTCTTCACTTTTAAAAGCTTGTTTTATTTAGCTGTTTTATGCCAGGTATGTCCAACGTCTGGCTGGGGGCCCATCGTGTTAAAAGTAAAGTTTTATATATTCTTTAATGCTTTTCTTACAATGTCCTTTTTTTCAAGGACAAACTGAAACATTTCAAGCGTTTATTACTATTTTTAAATATTTAATTATATTTTAGTGAAATAATAAGCTGTCCTAGCTAAACTTTAACTATTGATATTGAAGTTTGGGAGCTGTTTCTAGCTTAGAATTTCATTAAAGTTACTAATGTATGATAAAGTATGAGGGCAAGTTATTGAAAGATGGAAATATTGCTACACAAATTAGGTGACATTTTTATCAAAAACCTAGTGTAGACGTTTTTTCATGTTGTTATAATGTAAAATATACAATAAACATGCTTTATTTAAGGGGGCAAAGGTCAACTCTACCTTAAGACTGCAACTGAAAAACAATTATTTTAAAATCTCTAAGTGCATTAATTATTCATCCAATGACCCTGCGTTATTTAGTTTATAGATTTCCTAGAGGTAGAAAAATGTATCTTAGTCTATGTTTTTAATCATGTTGTTGCAAATGTGTGTTCAGAAAGGCAATGTCTGGACAGTGGGAGATTTGTCACAAGGAATCAGGCTGTGCTATAAATCTTAAGTGAAACAGAGGCAGGATGTTTATTTATTTATTTATTTTTGTCCAGGTATAGATCTGTCTTTGAAACCACATCATCACAAACAACATCTTACCAGATACGCACAGGCCACATATATAGTCCCACCGCTCAATAAACATGTTCAATAATTCAGAAATCTGAATACACAACACGTGTAACACCAAATGTTGTGTAAGGTCTTGGGCATGAGCCACAATCATCTTTTTACACCACACAGGCTGCAGTTGTAGTAAAAGAAAAACTGCTTGTTTGAACCAATGTTAAAGGCCACTTTCTGTGAATCCATTAAATCCATTGCATTCAACCAATTACCCACATGTGTGGGCAGCACTGATGCAGGGACAGGAGTAGGTTACAAGGCTTTGGCAGTATTTGATTCCTGCCTCTAGTGGCCACTAGTACTGTTGTCAAGTGTCACGGATGTCAGCTACTTGATTAATTCTCTTGGCGGACGACCCTCAACCCTTTTTACGATGTAGTTGTATGTTACTTTCTTGAAAAAAAAAACACATCAGCCTTTAACTGTACAAGAAAGAGTGATGACAGAGAGCAGGTTAGCTGCCCAGTTAACACAGCACACACAAGGAAATGCTGGCAAAAGGAAGAGTGACAACTGTGTTTTCTCAGCCAATTAACAGAGTTTATGAAGTATTAAGTTTGTACATGATTCACACACAACTGCAAGGCCCTGATTAGACAACTCATTTTCTATTGGTTGTAACTATATTTGAAGTTGCCGTATGACCCTGTGGTAAGTGTAAAAACAGTTCCCAAACCTTAAGGGGTTTAAATGAAGCGATTTGTTTGCACCTAATAATTAAATGAATTAAAAGGAGTCCTTTAGGGAAAAAGAAAATAGATATATTTGAATGAAACAGAGGAAAAAGATGCTTTCTTCAAATGTCTGGCAGTGGCTGCTGCATTATTAGTTAATTATGTCCTCGTGTGTATATACGGCAGGAAAACCTGCACCGTTGGTATATATGATGTATATAGTGAGGTAGACAGTGAGTTAGACATAATGAGTCCAGATATACAGCAAAACAGATGGAAGGAGTGTGTAGGTGTGTGTGTGTGTGTATGTGTGTGTTAAAGTGTATGTGGTGAAAATAAAGTGAGACTGTGTACCAGGTGGTTGTGACTGTTGAAAGATTTATGAAAATAAAGTGAGACTGTGTACCAGGCGGTTGTGACTGTTGAAAGAGTACCATATATGTTGTGAAGCTCGGTACCTCATACACACAGTAGCACATATTAAAGAGGTCAGACTTGTATGTTAAAACTTAATATGAATGTAAACATCACATCAGGTGGCTGATGGTTCCATATCATTTAGTATTTCCTCAAATATCCACTTCAGCAGTGACAAATCCTAGAGAAAATGCTAAACACGATGTAATTATAAATCAATTCTTTGACTCTAATAAACACTTCAACTCTTAGCACCTGAGGTTTTTCTCTGGTACAACCAGCATTGAGCCTTGTACAAACATGGGGTCTGGTGATTGGTCTCTACAATTCTATTGATTCATGGACCAAATAAAAAGTCGTTGTGGTTGGTTTTAAAGATTATGTTTTTTTTTAAAGTAGCAGTAGGTGAAGTTGGTTTGGGTGAGGGTTAGTTGTGACATTTTGGTACCAAAGCCCAGAGAAGACGGTCTGATTAATTCGGTAAAGGCATAAGGAGTAAAACAAGAAACATTTGTGGATCACCCTAAAGGACTGCCGCAATGAATTCGTTGTGTCCGGGGCTAACAAACCACCAGCTTCTGTGCTAGCCTGCCTGTGTATCCCCAGGACAAAGAGAGGAGGTTGTTGTGTTAGGAGGCAGTGAGGGAACAGGAGAAGCAGCAGGGTTGAGGTCAGAGCAGGGACTTTAAATATGGGGACACAGCTACGTCTCATTATGGATTTATAAGCAAGACATAAGGAAAGACACAGGGGAAGGCACCGATATGGAAAAATAAGATCATCACTGGCAGAGTGTGACATCACATCCTGGCAGGGCTACAGAACGGAGCCGTACACCTGCTCTCAGCCCAGTCCCTGTGGAGCTACAGTCCACATTCAGAAGTACAATTTATATCAGTAATATTAGTAAACATGCAGAAACCACAGGACGATATGCTGTCAGCTACTCCTGTGTATTTTGTATCAAGAAGTGGTCTAAAGCATAGGTTCCCAACCATTGCTGAGCCAAAGCAAATGCTAATATGCTAATAACAACTACACACAACACCAGTAGATCCTGTGATGTACTCGCAGGAATTAAAGAAAGACATACACAAAGATCTTCTTCGACAGGTCTGAGTCTCTGTTTGAAGTTTTATAGCTATCTGTGGCCACCTAGTGGAAGAGTATCTAGTTGTTATGCCAGTCTCTGTGGCAAAGACAGATGAAGTGATATGTACTGCAGTATTTTAGCTGAGGATACTTGCAAGGATTTGCCTCAGCAAACAAAGAAATGCTGCAGGGTTTTTAGCTCATGATGACATAAAAACCTGATATTAATTTATATAATAATTAGTTATTTCAATTAAATCATAATCTTTTAAAAACAACTGATGGGGTCTGTTTTCTCATTAGGGTTTGAAGCTTGTTTTTTTAATAGTTAAATGGATCATCAAGTTCATTACTTGAAATAATTGGTATGCAGATGATGACATGCTCTTTATAAGCGAGAGTTGACATGTTCTTTCTCAAAAGGTTTCCTTTGTTTTCTTACATTTTAACTAACTATTCAATTTTTAAGACAAGGACTTTCTTTATTTCTAATTACATTTATTGCAAATTACCGTTAAAATCCAGCTACAAAACATTCCTCGTGGAACCCAGCTGCACACATTCATTAGAATCATAAAGTTTCAGGAGCAGAGCAGTTCTTGTGCTGTGGGGGCAGACATTTAAATGACATTTTAAAATTCAGATTGGAATATTAGTCTCTGATGTCTCATAGAAAACCAAACAGCAATAACACTCTGGTGATTTAACAAGAAAAAAAATGCCACCCCTGCTGGGTGACAATTGATAAGTATTCAAAAATGATTAAATAAATAAAAAGATTTATTTAATCATTTTTATTGGTAATTACTTTAAAATAATCTCACAGAGTAATCAACTCAACCACACCAAATACCACGAGCATGTGTTTATCTTCTTGTTAAGGAGTTAACCAGGTTTAAAATCTAATGTAATTTCCAAGTTTTGCATCTAATGTGCTCCATACTGGTATAGATTGATTATTACAGTATGTCAATTTTTGACTTGGTTTCCTTTTCCTGTACGACCTTGTGTGTAAACTTTACACAGCCATTATGCTGACAGTCAAAGAAATAAATAAGTTCAATTTTTTTTGCCCAAGTGCTTATATGTTTTAGAACTTCTCTCACTGCTTCCCTTAAGGGCCAGGCCAGGTGAAACGGCCACCAAGGACACAGAGACCGGACCAAAGGCAATCTCACTTTTGTGGTCAAATAGCCCAGAGAGATGTAAACATTAAATGGAAGAATAGCCTGCTGATCGACCTCAGAGATTGCAAAGTGAAGGTCAATGGTTTGTCAAACAACCCATCAGACGTGTGTGTAAATGTGTGAGACTCTGTTAGTTCCTCTGTGTCAGAGTGGCGTTTGCGTGCAATTGGAGTGGGTCGAAGAGATGAGTGCAGTAAATTGAACCAACCAGTTTGTAAAGAGACTTAAAAAGAAGTGTCACAAGGGATAAGCCTGATCTCTTCACTGCTGCAGGACGGTGAAAACACATTCATTCAAGAACACACACGCGGTTCACCTGTTCTAATATTATTGCGAATGCATCTATGAACGTTGATGTAGTCCGTGAAGTATTTGGCTTTTAAAATGTACCTTTAAAAAAGAATACCACCCTTTATAAATTTAGAAATACCAAACTTGTGTTCATTGGCCACTTTCTCATTAGCTTTCATTTTTCCCATTTTATTTCAGGACAGCTACGCCGTCAATGCCACATAGTTTGTAATAAAGACATGAATATGGACGCAGTCACTTTCGATATGTAGTGAAATATGTTCCATTTGCATAACTCACATGGCTGTGTTATGCAATTACGCCCCCTGGTCTGACACACGCTACAGTGGGTTGATAAGAGTACCACAGGAATATAAGTTTAATTGGCAACAAATTCCCCAGTTCAATTTCCAATTGGTTTGCAATTACCTTCTTCTCCTCTCACTTTCCCCATAACTGAAAAAAAAATCAATTGCTTATTGGACAGCATGTCTCAAGCAAATGTAGGCAAAGAAAAGAAGAAAGAGGGGTTAAAAGGAGAAGTGATCAAGGAGAAATTTGTCTGCACTGCAGCTTCTGCACAAGACTAAACTTAAGGGAGATTGCAGGCAGCGTGTCATCTCTGAGGGAGATCAAAGAGCCCCCGTTCTTTCCTTTGCATACCTCAAAACACTATCAATAATGCATTTTCATGCCTCCCTCGCCAGGCGCACGGTTGATACCCAGCACGTGCACACTTCTGCACAGCCTGCAGCAGTCTCTGGCATTTGTACCTATGCCGTCTCCTGTGCAGCTCAGGTGCAAAGATGGGAACGCAAGTTGACATCTACCCTGTGGCCAGTGAAAGTTATCAAAGTAGGAGAAAACAGAGACACAGCCACAAATGTGGCACGGTGAAGGGACGGCCATGGCTAGTCAGAGATTTAACTGTTCATCATGTAAATGTGGGTGAGTTAATGCGACTATAATGTTAACAGACCCCATATACTGTACATATAACTCATTATGCTTGGCTGTTCTGCTCAGGTAGTTCACCAAATTTGCAGATATGCCTGGATCGGTGCCATACGCAGTACATCTGAGACTCACACCCAATGAAGTGAAAATGAGCTGGCAGTCCAATGAGTCAGAGCCCGGTCTGCATTTAAATTCAAAGTGGGAACCATAAGAATTTGTCCTCAAGGCTCTGTAGTGGGTCCCATGCAAATTAGCAGTATGTGGAAGATGGTAGTTATGGCCAGGCAATTTTAGCCGGTTCGACCCAATGAACAGTTTGAACCCTGGTTGCTTGAGACCTATTTGACAGGCACTTCCACATTTAGGTCCAAAACATAACATATTTCACTAGGATTGTCAGCGTAATGGATTTTAGAGCGCTTACGTTTGTGAATCCATCTGGATATGAGGCACGAATAATGAGGTTATATAACAGCTCATCACGGCAATGGTGTAGGATATCACATAAACATACAGAGATGTGGTTAGTTAATAAAGCTGAGAAATGAAGAAACAGCTGAAGCATGGCGTGATATAGTCTTACTATATTTTATATGAATGGCTTTCCCTGTCATATATACAAACCTAGTGACATTACCACCAGCAGCTGAATGAGTCTATGTTTTTAAAACTAAAAGCTCATAAAAAAAGGTCTAAAAATGAAAAGTACTTTAAAGTATTATACACAGAGTACATAAGTACACTGAAAAACAGTGCATTTCAGATGGTAGGGACAAGGCAAGCTGTTTTTCATCTCAGTTTTTAATTTGTCACTTTTAATTTTGTCATCTTGACAGAAAAATAACCTTCATACATAATGCAAGAAACCCAAACATGGAGCTAATATGTCTTTTTGAAAGATATCAGATCACTTCATCGGATCACTGTGCATGTTCCCACTGCTTATTATCAAGTCTATGACCTTTACAGTATAGAACAGTCCTGTAGAACTCGCCCTACCTTTCACCTACGAAAGAGAATATTTATTACCTGCTTGTCTGTTTAATCAACAGTATCGAACGAGCCCACTCCAATCAATGGCTGGTGTACCTTGTGTTGCAAGTTCACGCTCATTTTCCAAAGCATAAAGGTTAAGTTCTGTATGAAGAATATAAATGAGAAAAAGTTTGTTTTACACATATTGACTTATTGGCAATGACACGAGTGCTGCAGACAACGCTAATATAGCCAAATGTTTTACATATTAATCACCTTGGGTCACACCTTGGGTGAAAAAAGAGAAAAAAAACATCAACAAAAAAAGTAAGAAACAATCTTTTACAGTTGTTTAAAGCTGAAATATACTGATTGAATACGAAGAAAAATATTTTGTGAAATATTTGGGTTAATTTTCCTCTCAGCCCTGTGGCCATATAGGATATGGTATCCAGTTAGAATTACTATTGTAGAATTGTGTCCTTTAGAATACAGCATTAAGAAAAAGTTTAGAATAGGTTTATGTTAAAGTCTTTAAGAACCTCCCTTTAGAGTATGGTTTTAATTCACTGAGGAAATGCCAGGACTATTAGGTGCTCCTCCAGTTTAATTTTTAGGTCTTAAAAAGTGATGAACCTGAGAATAATTAAACAAATTCATTGAACAAACTGATGAACTTCAGCACACTAATAAGCTGACATCAGACCTAAATTTAAAACCCAAATGTCTGACTTACTAAATGGATCAGATGTTATTTGATGGATTCCCATGTCACGCTATGATAATAAATGTTTTTTGTTTGTTTATCGTGAGGACAATGCTTTATAATCTCAAGTTCATTTGGTGGTTTTGGAAGTTCATTTTAAATGGAGATTTATTTTGATCTCCATCACAAGCTGCTCAGTAAATCACGCAGATATTAGTCCAAGCGGTCAGTCTGCTATTTCCTGGATTTCATTTGAGGTAAAGAATCTGGCACTCCTCGAGAAAACTGCTTTAGCCACAACCGTGATCTACCAGACTGTCTGATTGAGCTATAAAATCTGTCAATCACTTGAAATCACTATACTTCCAACTAGGAAAGTACCGAATAGAATGAGCTGAAAATGGCAGAGTTGATAAATGAGTTTGGTCGAAGTACTTAAAGCTGAATTTCTAAGTTTGAAGAAGTCTGGGACTTCGCAATCAAATGTATTTCATCCAAATGCTAATGTCACTCACAAATCATAGCTGAGTATAATTACCTCTATTTACTAGACCATTTGGCAACCGACTTAGACTGGATAGTGGATAGTTTTGGTCCCTGGAGTGATTGAATTCCACGCCTCGGATTTAGAGTATTCTAACAATGTAATTTGTATGATATTTTTAATATCTTTCATTTAGTAAAATGTATTCAACAAATGCAACTTACAGTAGATTCTCAAGGAAAACAAACTAAATAAACTATTTCATCTAAAATATCACTTTTATTCGGCCATTGAAACCAAACATTTAAAGCGGACCTTTCACCATAACATCCTTCGTCAGTGATCAGCCTTAAGGAAGAAAGGCTCCTTATTCAGACTGCACACACTTGTCTTCACCACAGTTTCTAACCTTAGATGTCAAGAGTAAGCCAGCCACAAGAGCTCATGGACACATATCATATACATTACCACTCATGCATAAGTATATGCACACATGGAGAGAGAAGGAGGTGGAGAGAGTGTCAGAAACAGAGCTGGTGTGTTATACATATTAATGAGATCAACAGCATCTTCCTCCTGCCTCCACATAGACTTTGCCCTTTCCTTATGTGCAGCAAAGGACACAGGCTTGTCATCCATGAATACAGACATGCAGCGGACTGAATGACAGTCACAAAACTCCATCTTTGTGCCCCCCCTTTCCCCCTGTTCAATCAAGCAGCAAGTCACAAACGGCAGTGGAGGCTGAAGAGTGCCCCCTGCTGCTGCCCTGACAAGGTCAGCGCACCTGATCCTGGTCATTTCACTGCTGCGTCTCTTTATTAGAAGAGTCCTACTTTCAGGTGGATGGAGGTCAGTAACGTACTCTGCTGCCCAGACAATTAAAGTAAAGCCAGCCCTGATGTAGCACAGGAGGTTTTTGCAAAACGAGGCGTGTGGAGTTGCAGATGAAGGCACTGCAAAAATGGGGTCAAAATAAAAAGAGAGGAATTGTTTAAGTGATTCCATGAAAAATGTGAAGTCATGGAGGAAATGAAAACATCTCAGGAAATTGAGAAGCAGGCACTGGTAACCTCAGGACAGAATGAAGAGTTGGAGGAGCTGGACTGGAAGAAGAAGATTGCTGAAAGAATGGGATTAGAGCCCAGAGCCCGCAGGTGCCGAACACATACACACGCTTTTCTTTAAACCTATAAATCTAGGTTCAATCAACAGTTGATTTGATTGGTTAGATTTTTAATTAGATTAAATTATCTGTCTGCAAAAGAACAATGCACTCATTGTTAATTTGATTCAACTGTTAACAATTCAACTTTTTTTGCAATGTACATTTTTGCAATGTTTTTGTCATCTTATACTAGGTTCAGATCAAGATAAATAAATGTACCTAGTGTTGGTGTTATTACAGTATGTTTGATGTTCTTTGCACTGCAGTAAATATCAGTGTGTTGTCGTTTGAAAATGTCTCATCCTGACAAATCGCCAAACTTTGCAGTTTCCCTCTGTGAAGCTTTTGCGAATCTTGTAGCTCATTGTTTTACTTTTACAGCTTGAAGCCGAACAGTTTCTGTTCAGACTCATTAACCCATCAGCCTTTTTTCAAGGAGCTGCCAGCAGCTTTTCTCACCTTAAACAAACCCCCTTAACACCACCTGTCAAGGAACCAACTGCAGAAGGATAATGTCAGTGAGTAGCTGGTAGATATGGGGGAGCATTCAGCAGACAAAGAGCCAGAAATTTCCCTGGAGAGCAAGAGGAAGCCAAGACGCTGAGTTCGGGAACAACAAATGTTGGCAATATGAAAAAAAAAATTCTAAACCTGAAAAAATCAAGGATTAGTTTGTTTTAAGTGCTTCCTGGTTTAGATACCACATTGAATGACTTGGACTGGTCCTGGAATGAGGCTGAAAAGTCACAGACCTCATTAGTTACACGTCGTCGTTTGTAAGTCAGTGCATTAAAAATACATTTGATGTCCTCAGTGAAATAGGTGCCCTTCTCCCCAAGTTCTATACTTAGCAGCATCTACTTAACCGTTTGCTAATCAAGCTATCAAATCCAATTAGTTCTGATGGAGATAGAAAGTAGATAGGAGTGTCAGGAAGGAGATAAAGACAGTAGATAATAGTGGTTAACACCTCTGCACAACATCTGCCAGTATCAAGGCAATAGAAAGACTGGGAATTGAAAGGAGATGAACATCAGTAAGAACAATGGTGGGTCTTAGGGGGCGCCCTAGAAGCCTTTGTAATTGCAGGAGATCAGGGAGGTTATCAACCCAGGCCTCTGACTCGCGAACTCACTTCGCTTCTGCTGATGGATGAGAGACTTCTTGGTCATCCAGTGGAAAACAGGACCACTGAGAGTAGACCTGCAATATAAAAAGACTATTACTCTAGACTAGCATGATAAGAGGTCCATACGTTTTAGTACCTTTTTATAGGACTGTCTGAGTCACGCAATTAACAGTCTTGACTTTATATATCATCAAGTTCTAAATGGAATGTAGTCAAACAGAGTAGCTTATAATAGACTGGGAACATGGGATTACATTACACATGAGGAGGAAGAGAAAAGGTGATTGGCAGAGGAAGACAAAATAGCTAAGTTTAAAACCTAAAAATGTGGTGAAGAAGTTTTTAGGCTAAAAGACAGATGGTTGACTTGTCGGCTCATTTTCAAGGTGCCAACGGTGGAGGAGCCTGAGCAGGCTGCTCTTAAATGGTCTTCTGTTGGGCAAGAGATGGCTGTCGTCTGCTCCTCTCCTTCAAATGAGCTCATTATGGCTCACACCATTATGGAGTGGACTTTCTGTTTGCAGGAAGCTGAGATGTCATTAGATACAGTGAGAGTGAGCTGTGGATGTGAGGGGAAGAAATATAGGCGAGATGTGGAAAACAGGAAAGAAATTGAAAGTGACAGACCAAAGGAGGAAGAGGGACCAGGCAGAAGATTAAAAGAGGCAAATAGAAAAAGAAAGCCTTCTGAAAAAATCAATTCGATATAGAGAAGGTTTAATTAATTAAAATACAATATTTAACGTAGATGGTTTCTATGGCCTGCCTGAATATATTATATATTTTTAATAAGAGATATTTTGACTGCATTTGGTATTGAAGTGGCATAAAGTACCATTTCACACATGAGTTCTAAACTAACAAATGAAAGAGTATCTGATCACAACTTAAACTAAGAAAAGTTTAAATTAACCTCAGATAGTGTTTATTGATAACCCGTGTCACCCAGCGAGTTAAGAAACTTTACGATGTTTATTATTTAGGATATGGAAACTGTAACAGCCAAAATACCACGGCAGCAGGGGTAATAATTAAGATGTGACAGGCCGGTGCTGCATAATGTACAGCCCTGGGATGGAGTCAAGTCCAGGGCCAGGTAAGGCTGAGAGAATGATTACTGCCTGTAAATAATTTGATTAGTATGTAAGCCTGCAGTCAAGGTTAATTACATTGAATGGCGTTTTATCAAGTATTTGTAAACATTTGCCAAAAGTAAACAGAGGAAGTATCGATCTGTGGTTTTACCTCAAACTAAAGATCAAACTAAATATGCTAAAGATAAAGCCTGATCAATATGACACTAGATGGGACACACTCCTGTCCCATCCTAATTAGATTCAGACACTTCAACTGCACACAGAAAATATATTTTCTGAGGTTATTTATATATTTTAATTTTATGCCATTTATAATAAATCAAATACAATAGTCTTGCCTTTTTTTATACATTTTGCTCAGAGCTTAAAAATTGACCAAGAAGCTAATTAATAAATTCAGTTCCCAGACAATAAGTTAACTAAATGTCATTTTCAGCAAACACTTCATCTCCCTGATTACATTATTTGATTTTTCATTTACTAACAGCATCTCACAAACCCACAAAATGTCAAATTATTCGAAATGCCTAAACCAAGTCCACCTTGGACAAAGTTTTCAATATAGATACAAGTAGACAAACTTCATGAAATGAGATGATAATTTGTGTTTATTTTCTCTCAGCTGCACTATTTTAATTTAGTTTTAATAAAGAAGGAGTTTGAATTAAAGCTATACAAAACTCAAAGCCAACACCAGGAGAAGAGAACATGTGACACCTCTTTAAGCCACTCTTCACTGGCTAACAGTGACGTTTGGATATAAATTTAGCTCTTTACTATCAAACATTGTTATGGTTAGGGTTAGGGTGCGTGGTCCCTTAAAACTGGAGCACTGCGGCTACAGAATATACTGCTACAATTTCTACATAGCACTTCTACAGTTAATTAAAAAAAAAAAGAAAACAGCTCAAAACCCTTTTACTTTAACAGGCTTTAAAATAATTAAGATTTATCACCTGATTTTTATGTCACATTTTATGTCATAGTAATTTAACCAAAGATTTTATACATGCTCTTGTTTCTTTATGTGCTCTTGTTTTATGTTTTTTTAATTGTTTATAACACTGTAAAGCCCTTTTTTGACCTGCTGTAAAAATAATCTCATTTTTTCTATAAGACCATAGGTTTGATCTCCTGCAGGGACTGATGGTCTTCCTGTGTAGAGTTTACACACTCACTCTGAGGGACTATTGTTATTGTTTTTTTCAACCACGGTCCAAAACATGTAGGATTAGTTCCTTGGACACTATGATCTAACCACAGGCGGTATGAAGGTAAAGGGTTGTTTGTCTCCAGTACACATGCCCCTGCGATGAACCGATGTTCTATCCAGGGTGAACCTTGACCTCACCCACGACCCAATAAAAGGGCAGATCAGTAGAGAGATAAATGTTTAAACTGTTTTTGTGTCTGTGTGTGAAGAAGTATTTCTTTAGACTTTAAATTGTTCTGATCCTTATTATTGTTTCAATTTCTTTAGACATCCTTATTTCTACAGTTTCTTACTAATTTTATTATATCATCTAAGAAAGTGTGACTCTAGTAGTTACGTACATGTGTGAACTTCAGGTGCTTAAACCGTCGGTGAGGGTTGTTTTCCTTTCATGCTCCTTTTAGCCCCCGTCTAATGTCCAGACCACAAAAAAGGAGAAATATTTAAAGATAAATGAGACACTTTAACAACAATTTTGCCAGCAGTCCCCAAGGCCATAACTCCAGTCTACTCCCCAAACATCTGTTGTACCCCCACTGCTCAGCAGATGAAGATCTATGGGCAAACACAGGCAGTTCTTCCAGGGCAAAGTGACTTTTTGGGCCACAGAGGTGGAACTGGCTGCACAGCAAGTGTGTACTTCTCTACTCCAATAACAGTCACCTGTGAGAGGTTGTGTCAGGGATGCTTCACCCTTCATAAAATCAGGAAATTGCCAGTTCTACCGATAAAGGAAAACACACTGAGGGGTATATATCTTCTATATTGCAGGACTGACAGACTGCTCTTTAGTTTACCTAAGTGTGAAACAGACAGAGATTATGATCCTTCTTTTATAGGATATAAGGCCAGAGAGGTACAGTCCATATGGTCTGGACATGTGCTGAGGAGAGACAGTGGACAAAGAATGTTAAAAATGTATCGAGTCAAGAGGAAGAAGATGAAGAAGATGAATGGATGCAGTTGAAGAGAACATGGAGATGGTTGAAGGTATGGGTGAGGGTCAGATGGAGGCAGATTTAGGAAGAAGTGTATGGGTGAGGGTCAGATGGAGGCAGAGTTAGGAAGAAGTAGTTTGATAAAGGTGGAGCAGAGTCCTCCCTGCTGCAGTTAGAGAAACAGGTTCAAATCCACTAACAGTCATGAAGGCCATTGAGCTCAAAACAACAGCTACTATCAGCCTCAACAGATATCTAGATAGATACATACATCAGGGTGTACAAACATCACAAGGCAAATACATCTGGTGTTTGCTTCACCATCCACATCACACACCAGACCAGGGTCTTATGTGGTCTATGGTTTTTCAAATACTCTAGGGACAGGACCATAAGCAAACACCTTATATCATTGTTTCATGTCTAGTCTAGTGTTTCAAGTCTACTCTATTATGTTCAGCTCTGTACAGTAAGCACTTCTCCTCATTAGAAGTTTCTGTTTAATTTTTGTTAATTTCATGGCAATACACAATAGGCACTAGAGATTTTTTAATCCAAGGAGTTTAATTATTGACGACTATTTTAGACATCCTTTTTATGTTGTGGCTGGTTAGTCTGATGCTGAGACCAGTTCAAAGTTTTAATAACAGTTAATAACAGCAATAAATTAAAAAAAAGTCCACTGTGTCAGTGTCTATTAAGATTGAGTTTGTTGTATGACTCACGGCTATTGATCCACTGTCTGTAGCAGAACAACAAAACAGCAGACAGAAAAAAAGGTTTTCCATTGTTTTCTGGTGATCCATGAACCAGGTCACAACAGTGAGGTGCAGCCTTCCATCAATACTTCCTGTCTTACTCTCATTGGCTGCGTCTCTCCGCTTGTTTTCCCAATTTTAAAAAACGTACACAATAAAGTCTTTTGTCAGCTGTCAGTCTCTGTGTTGACAATAACAGCTGTGTCTCTTTCACCTCATAAAATCTTTCTGCTGCCCCTTTCATTATCTCTTATTTTCCCTGGTGCTTTTTTTCCATCGCTGCCTTCATTTATGTACTCCTCGGTGCTCTTTAATTTCCTGTGCATGAAAGATTAATCTGACTCTTTTAATAATAAATAAGGAAGTGTAGTTGAAAAGTACAGCAGGCTACCCTAACTCTGGCAGCAGGGCAGGAATTTAAAAGACAAAAGAGCGCAATTTCCCCGCTTGATTCTTCCTATCCTCCCTCCATCCATCCTGTCTATTAATCTTCCGGATCCTGTGTCAATAGCTCTCTCTCTCTTTTTCTGCTTAACCAAAGCATCTTCGGCTTTTATTTTAGATACTGACAGATAAATGTTTTTGGTTAAAAAGAAAAAATCTCGACTATAAAAAATGGTTTTATTCTAAATATGAAAAAAGGACTTTATTATTTTATTTTTTTACCTAAAGCATTAAGTGCTCAATTCGTGACTGAGTTTTTTATTGTTCTTGTCCTTGAACGTTAACCTTAAACCAACCCCATGCTTCACTGCCTCTGTTGTAGTCAAATAGCATGCCACTTAGTTAAACAGTGTGGAACTATTTTAAGCCTTAAATCTCCGTGACGCATAAAAGAGGATACAGCTGCACACAATTGTGTGTTGTATAATAGTGTTTCTTTCCTAAAAATGGGATTTAAATATTAAAATTTGTTAACCTTTGAAATACAAAAACCATAAAAACGAGTGGAACAGGATAATAACATTGTCTAATTTTTATTATAGTCTTAATGAGCAATTTGCCTAAAATAGAACATGGAGCCTCACAGTTGACGTATCTGGTTCTTTTACAGGCAAATTGGATCACTGACATAGAGGTTAAAATAATATTAATATCAACCTGTGTTATATCTTAAATCAATAACATTTAAACCATGCTATTATTATTAACAATCAGAAAGATTTGGTTCTTGAAGCAAGGCCATCTCTTCACATACATATGTACAGAGTGGTTTCTTTATAACGCAGAGATGACTTTCTATTTCTCTGTGACCCTTGAATAAAGCAACATCTCTTCAACCCTCTTCACTGCACAGATGATCGTCATTAAAATGAAATGCTTGAAAGGCCCCAAGCATCTGCCTGTTCAGAAGCACTGCACATTATAGAATAAGCCTTTACGAGAATGGCTGTCAGTGAGGATGTGCCCTAGAAACAGACGAGGTGATGCGACTGAGAAATGCATTTGATACACTACATGCTCCATGATCATCCCATCTACTTTGCCCAGTGTTGCAAGAGAGCGAAACAGAAATATTATAAAGTGATTTCATTGACATGCAATATGGGATTAATGAAAAAAGCGACTGTTCACTCATCTTCATTAGATCTGGTCCAGGGCTGTTGAAGATACAGACCAGAGAGCGGACAATGACGTAACCTCTACAGTATGTGGATCTTGTATACTGGGGGGAAAAAATAAGACTCAAATACAACTTCTATTCAATGTTTTGTAGAAGCCTATTTCATGAAAGAGAAGACTGATGTATTACTGCTGGCCCTTCTCTGATGATGAGATGTTTCATGCATCTTTAAACACAGACTGCAAAAATGGCATGTTGTGTCCTCCACTGCTGAAGGAAATGATTGTGGCCTTGTAGGCAGAGCTGCCTCCCAGTGTGGGATAAATGTGCCAGTGGAGCGAACCACATTCAGATGCTGTGGACCATGGCGTGCCCTCGGTCGGCTGTTTAAACTGCCCCTTGGTGTTGTAGACTCACAGAACTATGATGACGACCAGGACAGTAAAAATACTTGGGCTTTGACTGATCCCCCCAACACCCAACAAGTGGAACGTTTGTTGCTGATTGTTTGCCATAAACAAAGGAAGTCACACAATTAGTTTTAATCCAGGTAATCGCAGCTGTGGATTAACTGAGGTTAATTATGATGGATGTCAATTTCTTAAGATACAGTTTGTGTAAAGCAGTTGGGTATCTATTGTTGTATATGTTTATATGAACATTTCCACTGCAAAAAGTTAAGGAAAAGTTCAGTCCTTATAAAGGTCTGGCCCATTCAATGGTTTTCATATTAACCCTTGTTTTGACCTTGTTTAAATTCTGTCCATATTCAATTGTGTGTGATTTTTACTTTTATGTAAACTAGATCTACACCCCATAAATGTATTTAAAAAAAAGAAATTGCTCGTGGGTATGAATTAGACTTAATTTAAAGACCAAAGGACAGAATCTGTGATAATTTATAATTTGTATGTAATGCATACAAATTGATTAAAAGGCAAGCGAAGAAAATGTGATGACTTTGAAGTTGTTGTTAAAGCTCCTCCAGCTCTTTGTCAACTTTAAAGCAGTAAAACAACAGCTTTGTTTTTCGACCTCTAAACGCGACAGAGAATGAAAAACAAAGAGTAGTATCTCTGTGTGTCAACAGCATCGGAAAGTTGAAACTGCGCTGTGTTCCTGTCAATAACCCTCTGTGGGGTAGCCACTCCGACAGTGAGAGTAGGACGGAGGTTATGGTCAGATGGAGGGTGGAACGGGAGAGGATGGGGTGAGGGAGGTGAAGAGACATGGAATCAAATAGACATTGGGTGAGAGAGAATGGGAGGAGGGTGGACATAGCTGTCTGTTTTGGAGCTTTCAGGTCTCAGTGCTATTTGATGAAGATAAAGTGAAGCGTTAAAAATCAATAATTTGCTCGATATGCCCTCAGAAAGGTTTGACCACTGGGTCCCCGACCGTGGGCTTCATTAAGATGCAGGTCCGATATATTGCTAGACTTTCCAAAACCTTAAGTCAATTTCAGTGCTGCTCTGGCAGCACCTGAGTGAAATGACTGATAATCCTGAGCAAGGTGCAATTTAATCTAAACTACAATTCAGAAAGCACAAAATAAATGGAATAAATGTCACAAATAATGAATGGGCTTCAATGAGACCGAAACTAAATTTGCATGTACATTCCCTGAACAAAATTGCAAGTGCAATTCATTCACACAAAACCAAAACAAGTCCCAGCATTAGCATAACCAATCAGAATCAAATCTAAACATATGGCTGGTATCTTTCTTGAAATTTAAATTTTCACCCGAACACTTTTTTTTTGATTGCCTGAGGCCTACATGTAAACGGAATGAGACGTCTTATGAATTAGAGCCCTTCCTGAAGCCATAACCTGGCATCTGTCACTAAAGGACATGTTGTTGAGTTCATTAAAGACAATGTGGTTTTCCCACAACCGTTGCCCTTGATGTTGTGTTGACATTGTGGTCGTCTTCCTTGACAAAGCCCTGGACCGCAGGGAAATCCATTGTTTACAACAGCTCCTAATGGCACTGGACTGGTGTTTGTAGCCTTTTTTACAGGGTCAGCGGGCTATGGACATGTAAACCATGTATTGATTTCAATAGAGGAGACTGAATAGAAGATCATAATGGGCTTGCTTAGTCGAAAGCCATTTAGGCATTGAATCATCGGCCTGGGGTGAACCTCTGGGGACATAACAGGAGCTAAGGTGGAGGGGAGGATGTGTCTGTGTGTGAATGAATGCATGATTTAACTTGATGTAAGGAAAAGGGAGTTGTGAAGAAAATTTCACCCTTATTTTTCAAATTTCAAGGTTTGGAATTTAAACCATAAATGGTGTAAGGGTTAAGAAATAATACAATTTAAATTTTTTTAATCTGAAGCTGAGGCAATCTCAAACCTCAATAAGTTATCTCTACATATCATTTAAACTCCACTGACTATAGTACACACATGAGAGTCAAGTTTGCTTTGTGTCTTTTAAACTAATGGATGACCTAATTCTATTAATTAATTAGTTAAATTAATCAGATAGATTTTAATTATTTTTTAAATAAATTGTATGGCACTTTCAAGCCACCGCAACATGAAGAATAATAACTAAAATCATCAATTCTTTCAAGCTAAATGTTGACTTTTGTTGACTCGAGTTTTGCATATTTTCTTGATATTTTAATAATTCCTTTAAATGAATTAGTCCCATATAAAAACATCTACCTGCTGTATGGTAACTGCTTTTCTGTTAGAGCAATTTACACTTGATCTTTTTTTTATAATTCAGAATGTTAATTAATCTTAATTAATCATGATTAATCCAAAACTACCCTGGGAATAATAATTTTAAAGTTTGCGTCATTTGACAGTCTTAATAAAATTGTCAGTATATGTCTGTCTCTGTGTATTTGAGGGGACAAGGTAGTCTGGAGGAAGTAAATGGATTAAAGCATGACTCACGCTGATGCACCATATGCTCATGTCGACGAACAGTTTGTACAAGATCATTTCACTGTTGTTTCTTAATACATCAACCATTTTCGGCAGTCAGACGGGGGAGCGTCACTAACATCAACACAGAGTCGTGCAGACTGCAGTAGTGAAGTCACTTTCTACTTCCTTCACTGCTGCATGTGTACAACAGTCATTAGAATGTGGCCATTTGGACCAAATGACTGACCCTAAAAAACCACAGACATAGTGTCAGCGCACATCTGGTATGTGCACATGCCACCTACAAATCTTGGTCTTCAGCCACTTCTGTCAACACTGATAAAGGCCATAATGTGAAAGAGTCACAGTTTAGAACACAGACAACTTCACTGTGGTCCATTAAATTCTCCATAAATCTCTCTTATTCCTTTAATCACAGTGAGCACTAAATCATGCTGGTCTGTGAGCTTTACAGTTATGACCTACTACATCTGGTTGATAGTGTGCAGCAATTCATTTCTGTCTGATCCTTGCTCTATATTTTAATTTCTTTGTAAAAAGGAATGGAAAAAAGTCGTATATGTGTTATTTCAAAAATAAAAAAACACAGAAAAAAATTAAATGTTGAGCTAAAAGTTCCAGTTCCCTAATTATCCTAAATATCCTGCAAAATTTTTACAGAATTTTAAATCAACAGACATTTGACTACTTAACCTGTAATCTTTTCTATAGTATGTTCTGACATTTATTTATTGTGTTCTGACTGCCTGTATATAGCCTTTACTGAACCAATACTAATATGGGAATTAATACTTTGTCCAGATGAGTAGAATCCTTTTGTTTTCCTGCCTGGATCTATTTCCTGACTTTTCCTAAGAATTTCAATTTCATTCCAGAATGTTACTGTGCATATGACAGTAAGTAAGTTGACTTAGACTTGAAATATTTTATTTGAAGAAATTGATATTTGCTGTTTTGTAATAAGCTGTGTGAGGGGATAAGAGAACAAAACAATATGAATTATAAAGAAAAAACAAATGGCTGTAGCAGAATGTTTTCAGAGACTCGACGGAGTCATTGTATATAAACCTTTCGGTGGTCTAGCTCACATAAAGAAAATGTACTGCGAGCAGTGAAAAGGTGTCGAATCAAATTATTGAATAACTCTCGGAACGACGCTTACGGAGCAAATTTGAGTACAGCAATGAACCAGAGCTGTTTATCAAGTCTCAACTCTAACTATTGTCTCGGAGTTATGTGCATTTCTCTGTTTTATCTTGGACCAATTAGAGTGACTGATGACGATCGAAACGTGGGGGCAAGTACCTCGACAAGGCTTAGAACAATTTAAGGGAAAGCTTTAAGGTAAAATGTCTAAACACGGATGACACATCACTAAAACAGGATTCAAAGAAGCCACCTGTTAACTGAAGATGTAATTGATTTTTTTTTCTTCAGGGTGTCGAAGGGTTGAGTGGTTTTTATTTAACTTTTTTTCGACAGACATCTCAACAACCTACACCTTTATCCTGTCTTTAAGTGACTGGCGAGGAAATGGTCTTGGTATAGAGAAAAAAAAGTAATTGCTCCGAGACATTCAAGCTGCAAGTACGTGTCACGTATCTAAAAATCACTACACTCGTGTCACTTCCCTTTTGTCTGGTGTTGCAAAGGAATGAATGGATGTACTTTCCTGCCACAACCACTCACTGCTATGTAATGACTTGTCAATTGGATGAAAAGATGAATTGAAGGCAGGTTGATGGGTGAATCTCCCCTAATCCTTAGACCCCATAAAGCAATTTTCACCCGTTAACTCTATACAAAACCTAATCTGTATATGTGAAGTGAATTACAGTAATTACAGTAATTGTAAAGGTATACTCTGAACTGTATCAGTCTCTAATGATACAGACACCATGCACAGCTTCTGGGAAACCTATTTATACAAAACAAAGACACATTAATATAAGTTTAAGGGTGTGTGAATTTACCTCGTCACTAAACAAACCCACTTTGTTGTTTTTTACTGCTATATTTAGACAACAGAAAAATGCAAATGTCATTGTAGCTGCTGCTGTAAGCAGTGTTTAATTAGTTTGCCACACAATAACAGAGAAAAATATATTTTTTTACAGCATTTTAAAAACTTAATTGAACTTTATTCTGTTGGCAGTGTCCTTGAAGTACTGATGAGTAAATGTATTTATTTACAGGCATTGTTTATAAAATCAATGCCTGAAAAAAAAGTAAAAATGACTTAGTTCCATTGAGAATGTCCTTGAAGTCCTTATGAATGAATTGATGTATTCACAGATATTGTATTTTGAAATATAAACAATGTACCATATCTAATTAATTGTCTGTTAAAAATCTAAGGCTTGCAATTTAATTTCTTGACAGTTTTCCAAGCATTTCTTGCCCATATATGGAGACAAACAAATCACAGTCACACCTGTGTTCAGTTTAGAATAAATAAGCCATTACTTTTTTACAAAAAGAAAAACAATAGTCTACAAACCAAACTGTTGTTGAAAACATATCATTACCAAAACATGCTCTGTCTGAACTGTAAATATATTGCTGCATTGTGTAAAAGTTAACTCATTGGATGAGGTTTTTTTTTTTTTTTCATTCACTTCCTACTTGTTAATCCTGTTGAGGGTCACAGCAGGATCTGGTGCTAATCCCACCCTGAGGTTCATGGAGTTCTGAACATAATGAAGACGACAAACATGATCGGACTCTGTAACTAAAGTTCGACTCTTTTAATAACTGATTTCTGCAGGTTAGGAACATTCTCACAAAGAAAGCATGACAACTGCTTAAGAAGAACCACAACTGTCACATTGGACAGGTTCTCCCCCAAAAGTTTGAAACTGTAACCAACAAAACAGAGAAACTAGGCAGCTCTAACACCGCTAACTATAAAATGTGAGTGTAGGGATGGATTTTGGAAGCTAGCACAGGGACTAATTGACACATGAGCACAAGTTGGACGTTGGCTCTCAGCAACTTCTCCCTGATCCAACCACCAATGCCTGCAGGCTTTAAAAAAATGTGCCACGGAAGCCAAGAAAAATTCTACTTCTGAAGAAGAGGACGCCTGGGTGTGTCTTGGGACACGATTAGTGATTTGGTATTGGGTCTGATGTTTTTCTCTAAAGGTCACAGGGAGTCTTGACTTCACTTTGACAACACCATAGGTCAATGCTCAAGTCTGGTTCTGAGCTTCAAAACTACATCCATGCAGGTCTCTGAGCTAAAATGATAAAAAAAAAGAACACAGACTTTCTCTCCACGATGATATTGCTGCGTTCTCTCTCACACACACAGACTCTACAGTATTTTGTTTACACTGTCTTCATTCATCCTGTCTCCTCTTCCAACTCTACCTCTGACTTTCACTGAATCCCCAGGTACTTGGTGTCAGCAGGACTATGTTACACATCCATGTGCTGCGTTGTCCCAAAGCGGGAGGAGGGTGCCTTAACCAGTCGCTTAATTAATGAGTCCCGAGTGTGTTGGCGTTGTGCTGGCGTGCTGGGAGGAGGCGCCGTTGTGTGCTATATATGGATGTTAATTATGAGTGGGGGACGTGTTCACGTTAATGATGTCGGGTTGCTGTAAAGACAAATGCACTTGGCCAGAGGTTGCATTCTTCAGTTTGCTGGTTAACAACGTTGGGCAAACTACAAATAACTCACATGCAAAAATAGCACATTCAGCATGACAATGAAGGCTGTGGGCGGGGAGTGGGGGAGGGGGTGGATTAACAGGTGCACTGACAACAGTCCTCAGCATGGAATGACCTACTTATGTGGAAAATGGCAGGAGTGTGTTTGAGCTCAGAGTGGGGGAGGAGGGGTGTAGACTAAAGGGTGAGGTTTGTGTTGAAATAATTCATCCAAATGTATTTCAGCAATTCTTCATTGTCAAAATATCTATTAGTAAATTGTTAAATAGACCGAATAGAACAGCTTAAATAACTCCTTAAAATAAGATTTATTTGCCATTCTTCATAAAGAAATATTTAATTCAAACAGTTAGAGGTAAGAGAACTACCAGTATGAATGAATTTAAAAATAGATATGACCCAGCATGGTGAGAGTCGTTACAGGCAGTGAACAAAGCCCAGATGTTAAAAACAAACTCCATCTGGGCAAGTCCTGACAAAGCTTTTGGCATCTAAGAGTGATCAAAATATTATATGACAATATTAGGTGTATTTCACACCACTGTTCCTGTTGTAATGGTGTTTTTTAGAAAACTAAATACAACCGCATACAACACATCACCTCAACAGTCCACTGAAGGAGTCAACACTACAGGGTTCCAGCCAATGTTCCATCTCCAACTCCACTTTTTTTCTGTTTTCATCTTCAGAGTTTTTCGTGCTGAATTAAAGGTCTAATAAAATAACATCACGTGAGAAAAAAAAAAGACATTAGCAGACTACGTAAATGAGCACTTAATTTCACATAGAGCTAAAGCGTTATGTTTCCAATAGAGATGCATCAATGTTAGATTACATGAACTAATAATTGAAGCCTGATCCCTCTGATTATTTCCTCTCATTTTCTCTGATGGGCTTATATGGTTATGTAATTAGGCTGAAGCTTCCATTTGCCCGAGCAATTTGCACAGACACATTACACTGTGATTCTCCACCTCCTGCTAAAATTAGCATATTGAGGCGTACAGTAATTGAAGCTGAGAACTGGCGGAAGGAAGCTCATTTTAAACAAATGTTTGGCATTACCTGCTCAACTCATATTTAAGTTTACACCCTTTCGGCTCCAAATAAATGGTGTATTGCTATAATTGTTGATGGTAGTGAAGATGTCGGCGTCAATCCTGAATTGCTTTCCTCGCTCTGTTCTTCTCACATTCTGTTAACTTTTAACAACACATTCTCATCCGGAAGAAGAGAGAAAAGTTCTCAAGCTAATTAGCTGTCGTATTACTTATTTAAAGGTAACTTGTTTATGTGGGAGCAGAGATATAAATTATCCAGCAGGCAGTGTCTTAGGGGTGTTTTGGTGAAGAGAGGGAGCTTTATTACCAGACACTGGTGAGGACAATTTAATGGCAGCCCAATTATTTCTCAAGTCGCTGCCGTTCCTGGTGCCAGCCAGAAGCAGTCGGCTCACACCCTTTTACAGCTGTAGGACAGAGTGACACTGATCCTCTGTTGACAGTCTGGTAGTGAAATGGGAACAACTGAGCTAATGGGGACGACAGAGCCAGTGTGTGTGAAGCAACAGTCAGACCTCAGAAGGAAAGGTGAACTGTGACTGGGATTCAAAGTAAAATAAAGACCTTTCATCAAATAAAAACTAAACTGTTCTTCCTAATGTCTTACTTTTATATTCCTGGCTACTGTCGTACTTTAGTAACACTAAGATTGATCTGTGAACACGTTTCTTATTGAACAACATTCTCAATTTGTGAATGACATTGTTGAGTGTTCATAAAAAGCAGAAGAAGTTAACGTCTACTGTAGAAAACAAAATCTGTGTTATTTTATAACCAGCAGTAAACAGGTAGGTTTTGGATTTCGTGTGTTAATTAAATTGTACTGCTTCCTTTGAGCAGGGTTTTTTCAAGGGTTTTCTTCTTATATTTTATCATCTACTTCAACTTGACTTGACATGAATATCAAATTGGAAAAACTGTTATTAAAATTCTATTTACTTTCATCTATGGGCCCTTATATTCTCTAGATTTATGTTTAATATTTACTTTTGATTTCTGGTCTTCTAATCTTCTAATCTTCATCTTCTAATCTCCATCACTTTCGTTTCTGAAGTGTGAATGAACACTGATGCATTATGAAAGGCACATTAGCCTTCATGACAGTAGAGAGGCACAGGAGGACTTGGAGTTATTGCCACATTTGTAGCACTGCCAAAACTCCGTGTCCCATTTGTGCAAAAATCCCAGAGTACAAACCATTACTCTAAATTATGAATTTATTATACTCAGAACCATATCCCCAAAAGTCCACTGACAATTTAAAAGACCACAGAGATTCTTTACTGCTTTTTTAAAAAACTAGATTGGTTTATCAGGCTTTATGCCCGTGCTGTGACGAATGATGAATACAATTACAGCAATTTCTGCAGTTTGCATTTTGGAAAAATATTACTGACCTATCAAATGGAAATGAACGTGAATTACGTTTTTAATTGATATGTTGGCCTATCATGGACATTGTGTGTAAGTGTCAACCTATTTAACATTTTATTCAATTTTTTTCACGTTTTTTTGCTTTAGGTCCAAATGTGTGTGTTTTTACTCATTTCCTGCACTTTTTGTTCTGTTAAAAGAACACAAATATTAGGGAGACATCATTTGGTCATTTGAATGAGACTGATGAGTGAAAAAGCCATTAGAAATGCAGCAAGGTCATGTCGTCACCTACAGTAATGCTGATCTCACTGTATTCATTCAGATAAACTGATGTACTTGTCTGCTCTACAGGTTTTGTGGTTATAGAGTTATACTCCATAAGTCATCTGGGTTTTTAAAGTTGAACTATAACTTCACCTCATGTCGTAACAGAAACTCATGTTTCAGAAAGAAAATGACAGCCATATCATACATTATGCAGTAACTTCAGATGATGAATGTAGAGCTTTATGTTCACATCAATACATTTATGAAAAGTGTTTAAAAATGTAAGGGCTATCTAAAAGTTTTAAGATGTAAAATACTAGTATTGAGGATGTTCTACAGTAGGATTTGGGAAAAATCAACGAATGTTCAAAGTCTCCAGAATAACCCTGACTTTTTTCCTGTTCTCCCTCAGTTTGGACGCCCGGACCACGAATAGACCGTCCAAGTTTACCAAAGCTACTGATTCAGCAACAGAATCAGTGATGAACTGGTTTCACTCAGCCTCTACTCTGTTGGTTCCTACGATACATTTGTGTTGGTACAGAAAACATATGATCAACAACTATATGACATCAAGCTTAAAATATCATTGTGGAGCAGTAAGGTTGGTCAAATGGACGAGATGATTAGTCTATACAACCATTACGTCATAGCAGATCCCTCTACCCTCCAGAATATCTATACTATTTATCTTAAGGCCATCTTTCATTCACACCTCCGTCCACTCCATCCTGTTTGTTTTGGAGAGTTGACCCCAGGTACAGAGGAAAATGGGCTAGAGAAAAGAAACCTGCAGTTTCATTACTCCAGCCATTCTTTTTAATACCCAGATGTCAGACTAAACAAACTGACATCTGGGAGACTGTCACATTTAGGACAGATTCATCAATCACAATCGACCTCCCTCTATTCTATTGGAGCTTTTATAGGTTGATTTGTGCCACACAGACCTGTACTCCAGTGGAAACTGATGCCAGACATGGCAGAGTTTCAAACGTCTCACTTTTAGAAGTTTTTTTTTTCACTCAGTAGGAAGGGAAAGTGGTTAGTGCTCTCTCCTTACAGCAAAAAGGTTACTGGTTCAAGCCCCAGTTTTAACTAGTGGCTCTTGTAGTTACATTTAAGACAATACTCAAAGAACCATATATTCAACATATTCAATAAAACACAAGTCTTCTCTCAGTTAAAGTTGAAAGAGAGAAGTCAGTGATTTTTCAGTCAATTATTTTGATTGTTGTGACGCAGCTGTAGCCTTTGAAACTGTAAAACTTAATTACATCGCCCACATCAGGTCAGCACTCAAATCACTGGGTCCTTTATTCATTTTGTTTATGTCTAGTTTATTTCATAAGCTAAAAGAAATTGTTTGTGCAGATATAAAAGCAAACTACTCTCGAAACAAACACACTACAACGTGACTACTTCACCTGTACTCTCTGCTATTACACACACACAAAAAAACTGGAGTCGATTATACACCATAGCCAACTTTAGTGTTCTGTTGAAGCTCTCAAAATGACAAATATATCTGCTTTAAAACTGATCATTCACTAAAACAACTCTGGCTAAAAGACTACGAAAAAAGATTGTCATTGGATGCCATGTATTTTGCATGTTTAATGAACAGAATGAATCTGCTGATTAAAATAGTCGCCCTCTCTTTGTCATTTTGTCCATTAAAGGACGACATGTGACACAGGATATTAAATAATGTGCTCTAACTTCTCCTGATCCTTGGTCTGCCGATGTGTACATTTTGGTCTCTACGTGCCCTTGTTATCTCCCTGACTGTTAAGACAGTCCTTCAGGTACAAAGTCAGCCCTTTTTATGCCAACGTACAGATTCAGGGCCAGAGGAATGGCCTTCAGAACCATAGGCTTGCATTTCAGGTCAACACTGTCTCTGCAGAAAAACGACAATGATATACATTGGTCCAGCAAAATTTCACAGCCTTTAAAATGTCCTCACATAATAGAAACACAGCAGCATAGAAAGTGACATTGAAATCTTTTTCTGACTGCAATCCCAGCCGGCTGATTTTATTTTACTGCACAATGTTAGACCTAAGACCTGATCTGAAATGCTTTAACTCTGAAGGACAGTAAGTCTACAGTGGATTATGCCAGAGCTCAGTGCAGCCATTACAGTACAACTAATCACCTCAGCATGACGCCATAAGCAAACATGCACCACTTGTTTATGTACATAGCAGTTGTGATGGCAGTGGAATAAAGTGACCATATGTGTGGGTCAGCTCTTCATGAATTCCTGATGGTGACAGAGCCCGGCAGGAGAGGATTTATCCGTGCTAACAGATGGGCAGGAAAAAGAGGATGGAGGCATCAAGCTGAGAAGGCCCTACTGAGCGTCTCCTTATGGGAGAATGAATTACAGACGTCTGGCAAAGCTTGATGTCAGGATGCATATTATCTCGCAATTGATTATTTTGAAATGCTGTTTCAAAGAGGCAGTGAAGGAAGAGTTGTATCAGGCAGAAGCCGACACCTGGGTGTGAGCTGCAAACTGTGAAGTCGAGATGAAGAGTGAGTTTAAAGTCCATTTCCCTTCTCAAAGATGGAACATTGTATTATATCGTAGAGGAAAATAAAACTACAGTCTTCTCTGCTGCCGTTAGGCACCGAGTTCAGATAACTGAAAGGCATGTGAACTGTGCAAATGACTGAAAACACAACATCATTATCAGGTTTCCTGTATACTGGTGTGAAGTGGATGTCTGCCAAGACCAGACAATGAGAGCCCATGACGGTAAAGTACAGAAGCAGATAACAAGGAGGAGACGTCACCGTCTGGTTTGTGTCACTCTACTGATTTTAACTGTTTATTGCACTTGGGTTTGTGGCACAAAAAATGTTGCTTTACACAATAACAGTCTAACACCTGTTAAAATTAAATATGAAAATAGTCTATTTACAATTTTTGCTAAGTAGCAGTATTATTAGTAGGGTTATTAGTACTATTTTGTTGATGATCCTTATGAAATTATTAAATCCAAAATATTTCATTGAGGTACAGTAAAGCATCTCACAATCTGTAAATATGGAAGATGAACCTGTTGAAGATGAATAATTTATTATTGTTTCTTTGTTATTTTTCTTAGATTTTGTCACCTATTTGTGTGTCTGTGCGTATTTCTCTTTAACAAATTTTAATTAATAAAATAAATAATAAAGGAATTGCTTTGAAGAAGATTCAACATTGTTGAATGAAAAAAACAAGAAAAAAACTGGCCTTGAACAGGTGAAAATATTCGCAGTGACGATTGGCTCATTTACCAACGTCACGTGTTTCTTCTGACTAAGCAGAACTGCGTTGCCATTCGTACAGTACTAGCCACATGAAGAAGAAGAATGATGAGATCCAATGCACCGGTATGTTAGCACAGAAGACTTATATGTGTTCAGAGAGTGAAAAGGCCGTCCACTCCTCCAGGGATAAACAGAGAGGAAATGCTGTTCTGGCATTTTCCGTGCAGTGGAGTCAGTCTGTGATGTATACGCAGATGTTTGAGTTTCAGATCACAAAAGTCTACATGGACCACTTTGTCTACATTAGAGCTGAATGTAATATTTAATTTGTCATATGAATCCCAGTAGCTGCTCTTGCTAAATTGATTTTATTAATATAATCCACATTAAAAAATTTAAATAAATAAGAAATTAATTTTAAATACTGCCAAATTAAAGGAAAGATTCTGTGAATTCTGTTTGACTTGTATCACAGCTGTACTTTAGCTTGATCAACTATCAGTTGATTCTTTTTACTAAAAGAGTTGCTACTGTACATGCTTCACTGGAATAAAACAGAGTTTAATATTAAACTCAGAAAATACTTCATTTTTTGGTTAAACTGAGTATTTCAGAAATATCTGCAATTACTCCCCATTTGGTGATCAGGGTCTAAAATAACATTTTTATGCACAATTACCCAGTGCTGATTTCTATAATCCACGATGATTTGGAAGTCACTTTGGATAAATAAATAAAGTTCTCTGAAGTAAAATTCGTCCCAGGACCAAAACAGCATTTCCATCTTTACACAACACATTTTATTTCTCATTCTGTCTTCTGGAAACACTTTCAGACTAACCTTTGAACTAGGAAGTGGAAAAAATGGAAGTCATGATGTGATTAGACAACAGCAATTCTTCGTATCATTTCCATATTTTACCCATTTGCCCAGAGAGGCAAAAACTACAGTTGTCAGAACAGATTAGTTCCTTACATATACAATTGCAACACATTTGTATTGTAGTAGAAAGGAAATGAAACATGTTTCTCAATTGCAACACATTTGTATTGTAGTAGGAAATGAAACATGTTTCCTGATTATTTACTAACTTCCCATGTTATTGCATGGACTTATACATTACCATTTTATTACTACTAACTACCCAAAATTCACCAAAAATATTCAAGCAAAGCCCTCCAGTTGTGATTGGATAAATGATTCTACATCCATTACTCCATATCCACCTGTACTCCCTACAGTAACTCTATCTGCCTGTAGGCAAGAAACTCACAACAAATTGGACTGTAGCTCCGTTTGTGTACAGGCCAAAGATCTTTACTGAGAAGTGACCTAACAAGACACCGTGAGATCAATCCAGCTTTAGCAGAAAAGTAAAAACAAGCAATATTTTCCCGTCAACCAGGTCCAATCAAATGTACAAGAGTTTCAGCAGTAGCACGCACCAAAGAACACTTTAAAACTCTGCCGTCTGTAAACTAATCTCAGCCGTGTCATGCCAATACATCACAATTACCAAGTCAACCTGAGTGCCACTGGAATTACATTGCCTCCATTACTGTGGAAATTCAGTGGTTTCTGCAGTAGTGTGTGGTTGTGTAAGTGTGTGTGTGGCCTTTGCAAATTCATGTGTCAGATTTAGACTTGAGAGCCTCTCAATCTCCGTGTCCAAGGTTTCATTTTTAATTACATTTCTCTTACATCACTGGGAATGCTGTGTGTATGTTGGGTCAGTGATGGTTCACGTCACTTCTCTGTGTGGAGCAACACTCTTTTTGACACTTGGGTTGTTAGCACATTATTTTAGGCAGGCTGCAGAGAGCGGAAACTAACTGAAGCTGTATAGCACAGGGTTGTTACAGTGGGGTTGGTTCACTTTGACAACACGGCTCCATCATTATAAATAGTTTGGATTGCAATAAGGATGGGAACATCTTTTCCCAATGATACTGATCTTCCTGTTGACTTGTGGACCACTATACCGGTATAAATGCATCACATATAAATTGTCTCCTCAGAAATGTATGAACTTTGCCAAAAGTGTCCAATATATATTTACATTAAGCTTTGTTGTATTGTATTGTAAAGCATTCTTTAAATGTAAATGTCCTGACGTTTTATATTGACTGACGTTTCTCTGCAGTATATTCAGCAGCATAATGCAGTTATACACTGTAAAAAAAATTCTTCCTTTAACATTTTTCATTCACAATTTTCAAAACTGGCTTTTTTTTAAATGCACCTTTGCAGTTCATTTAACATCCTGTGAGCAGCTACACAAATTTCCACCTGAACACTAAATCCTCCTGCCCCTGACATTAATCATTTTGTCTCTTTATTTTGACCTGTGTTCTAAAATGAGCCACCAATCCACAGGGAGGACGCACCACTGCAGGACACTTGTGATTCATAAGGCATCAAACAAGCAAACACTGCAAAACTTTCTTGCTTAATTAGCTTAAAAAATAATATATATATATATATATATATATGCAGAAGGTGACACAGTCACACAGGCGCATGTCCAAGTCCTTACTGTCGCAAGCTAGGTTCAGTGCAGTAGTTAACCTGAAGCAGTGAAGAGTAATGTGACGAGAATTAGCCAAGAGAACATGATTTGTGTTGACACATAATAACTGTGCGAACGCTCAGCTAAACTGAGGAATTACTCAAGCGTAACTTTGAGCCTGTGACATTCAAGGACACTTGAAGTGACAACATGTTTCACATCTTTTCCTACAGGCAAATTTCATAAAGCAATATGGCACCTCCTGCTGGCACGTGGCACCCTATGAACTTTATTACGAGGTAATAAAAAAGACTGGAGCACCTACAGATTAATGACACCTGAGTGAGGTGACATGTACAAAAGGCAGGTTTGTTACAAAGTTCTATCAATAAAAGTAAATAACGAGAAATATCTGCTTTTCAAATTCAGAAAATGTTTTTTTTAACTAAATCGAGGTGAAACTGAGTGGCAGACTAAGTGGTAATTATGCAAATACCGCTTGGATACGGCGATTTTGTAAAACATGCGTGACCTTGAATGCAGCAGGATGCGTTTGCAAGCAGCCAAAGTGACAGTTATTATGCCGTTTGACAAAGTACTCATGAATATCACAAATTATTTTGTTTTTTCTGTGATGTTTGAGCCAGCTTTTTCCCAATCACTGTTCTACGAAGAGCATTAGATCATAGATATTTGGCACACTTCACAGTAGTTGTGAAGCCAGCTGTGGAAGTAGCTTAGGTTCCCTTACTTTATATTAAACTATATACAAGTGAGTATTGAGGATACAAACTGATGTGTAGTTTTTCAAGTGCACATTCTAGATATTTTAAAAGAGCTAGTCAACAGTCCTTGTCGCTGCTGTCAGATTTTTTTACTCTTTGTAATCAGAGACTACTACTGAACAAAAACATATATAATATGCAACACTCAAACTCATATAAACCCAGGTAAAGATAACAAGTGGCATTTCATTAAACTTCCCCCTGCTGTCAGATAACAATATTAATATACTGCATCTATTCTATCACACAAATTACACTTGGAAAGAAGGAAATAAACAGCTGTACAGTCAACTCTTTAATCCTTTTTTTCCTCCAAACGTTTGATACTGTGACACCTTAGTTAGACTTCCTTCATTAAAACTAAACAGGTTAGAGATACATCACTGCTAGATGCTGGACCAGCATCTTTGATTATTAAACCACAAGAAACTGTCATTACTGATGTTTACTACTGTTTATTCTGTAGTAAACACCTGGTGTTTGTGTCTTCTTTTAAATTACCTGCCCTTCATGTAGTCACCAAAGTTAGAAAAGACACCTAAGGTTAAAAAACACACCTTTATCAGCATAAGCAAAACATAAAGAACAGAAGCCGAGCAGTGGAGATAAGAGAAAGTAGTGAGGTAAGAATTTCAATGACCTTAAAGCTGAGATAACACAATTTGATCACAGAACTTTGTGCTCTACTGAACCATGCACTAAGACTTATTTTATAAATCCTTACTCATCTATCCTGAAGAGCTTCTATTGGCCAGGACTGCACAGCGGAAAATCAATAGAATTACCAAGGTTGGAACAATCTTAGCCTTTTGGCGACTACAGATACGGGATTATACTGAAGATACCACGTATGGTTTTATCATATATTAGAGAAATACTAGGAGTTTATTTGGGGGGGATTATTTTGTTCATACATTGACATGCACTGGGTGAGAAATGTTGACATCTAACATGAATACGAAGTCATCCTCTTAGAACAGGGGTCCACAACCTGTGGCTCCAGAGCCATGTGTGGCTCCATGTATAAAACTTACAGTGCAGCGACATCTGTAGTCAATGACACAGTTTCAACTGTCAAATGTGTTTTTACAGAAATCTAGTCTGAGCCAATTGTACATACTCAAAATAATCATGATCACTGTCCTCCACTTCTTAACACAGTTAAGATTTTTTTTTTTTTTTTTGGCAGCAGTGCAGGTAACGGTAACAACTTCAGATTTACTACATTGTGAGAATTTACATTTTGTGAACTAGCCTCGACATGAGGTATAGTCACCTACAGTCAACTGAGCTGCAAACATCACTTTCACTTCATGGAGACAAACGATTTAAAAGAAAGCTGAATTAAATCTACCCTCATGTCAGTAACTCTCGGTCCTTGACCAGGGTCAATGTTACAGACACGTTAACACACTGTGATCTGCAGGGAATCTCAGGGATGCCTGTGGTCCTGATGAGCAGTGTAACATGAAGATTGGCTCATGGACACAGAGGTGGAGCGTCAGTTTAATGTAAACCTTCTTGGCCTGCAGCGTGTCCATTAATATTTATTTCAACCCTGAGGTCGACGTGTAGGCTTTAAAATAAAAAAAAAAACATGCTGCATTATGTGCAGGGAGGAGGAAACACTTCCATATTGATTTTTAACCTGACCTCCAGCGTTGGTATCCTTCACACAAATACACCAAAACATATAGACATGAATGTTTTGATAGAAATCACTGACTTTACTTCTGTTACTGTTACTCTGAAAACCATCTGACAGGAGCAGGGTGCAGCTGAGCGAGATGCCAGAACTGTTCCTTATGTTCTGCTCCAGCTTTGTTCTAAAGCGTGTTGTTTAAACCACAAGTCTGAATTAGTTCAACAATGGTGAGCGACATGGATGAGCAGGCAGTGGTTTGACTGGAGTAGCGTGCAGTTTTAAGAACACTTACAGTAGAGCACATAATGTTATTCCATCAATAATTCAGCAGCAATCTGGAACATCAGGCAACAAACGCAATTATCTTCTTATTTTTGTTAAACCCCATTATGGTAAATACTTCCTCAGCCCAGTTTTTGACCTGAAGAATAAAAAAAAAAAACAGAGACAATCTTGATTTTTGCCGAAGCAACCTCCAGCAATACTGCACATTTTTTTTAAAAAAAGGTTTTATTTTCCTGTTGTTTTTACACAACACACTCACAAATCTCTCTGCCAGAAAATCAACAGAGGATGGAAGCAGACCCTCTACACAAGAAGACGGTTCTGACCGTGTCAAAAGTGCATATGTGTGTGTGTTCCGTTTTCTCCCCATTTTCTTTTGGCGTTTACACAATTTTCTATCACAACTGGTATTGAAAGCTTCAGGGCTGGAAGGTGAACAAATGTCACTCATGGTAAATTGTTCATGAAGGACAGTCTGGGAGCATGAGATGGATCGAGAAAAGAAAGGATGAGATATTGAGTTAAAGAGAGGTCCAAAGAGGGGATGGCCTAAAAAGTGAGGCTAAAGTACAAAAGGACAATTAGACAGCGCTCTGGGGGGGAAGTACAGGATGAACTAAAGAACCTGTCAGTAAAAGTTTGAAAAAGAATTAGATGTGAGGGTGTGAAAAGAAGATGAAAGAAAAGAGAACTGTCAAACTTGGATTTGCTGCCCTTGAGGGCCAGACTAAAAAAGGTGTGTTTTTAGAGGCAAACGTGTGCAGTGAGAGCTGCAGAGGTACAGGAGGGAACTGGGATGTATACATGGGAGAGTGAAGCTCGGAACGAACTCTAAATCCCAAAAATATTCTGTGTAACAAAACCTCACGAACACAGTTTTGGAAAGAATAGGACACTGAAATATTCACAAACCGTGGCGTGCCCTCAGCATAAATTAGGTATGAGACTGATGCATTCGGATGCCTTGTGCTGGAATGCAGCACTAAACTGGAATAAATGCATCCCATTTAAATTGTCTCTTCTAATAGATGTGGACTTTGCCAAAAGTTCTCTCGTGCAGAGTGCATTTTTCATTTCCATTTCAAGTCTTTTATATTTGCATTTCTTTAAAATAAATTTCCTCAAGTTGACATTTCAAATTGGGAAGTTTGACTGTAGCATAATGTATATTTATATACTGTGAGTAAACACAGTGGCACTTTATTTAAAGACTTTGTACTTTTTACAGACCTTTTTAATGTTTGGGTTAAATAAAAGGAATGTTTTCTCCTGTAACTAAACCGTGTAGCTTTGTGCCTATCCTTATTACTCTGACATATGTCACAAACAGTTTTGTGTGTGTGTGCTTGTGTTTACATTCGTGCTTTTGTTTTCCTTCTGTCTCAGTGTTTAAGATAAGCCGACAGTCAGTAGACTTTGCCAATTAGGAAGCTCTTGGCTCGAAAACAGCTGAAGAAATTTTCTTCAAATTTCCAACAGTGCAGTCTGTGCAGGGCCGATGAAGCACTCCTGAAAAACACATTTCCACTTCAAAACACTAAAACAGGAGAAAGGATTTGTCGTCAAATCCTTTTGGACAGACTCAGACTTTCTGTTTAAGACAGTTAGAAGGCAGCACGCTGTTGATATGCCGGTAAATTGACAGAAGAAAAGGCTTCAACAGAAATATACATATATATTACATGAAATATGGCAACTGTCGCTGTCTTAGTATGGAGGCAATTTGAGTTCAACTAAACAGGATCTGCGAATATATACACAAATATATATGTATGTATAGTGTGTACATATATATGTACACACTATACATACCCCACCTCCTCATGAGGTGTTTGAACATCAACATAGGAGGTTGGTGTAAAAGACAAATTATTTTAAATTTGGAAAAAACAGAGCCAATCCATGGACTAGACCAAGAGCTGTGTCCACTTCCTATGCAGTGTATATTTTCATCAATGTCCAATGGGATGTGAAAGATAAGGGAGGCATTGAACAAGCTGTTCCACTGAGCAGACAAAGGAACCCTGATAGGAATCTCTGCTTTTGTTCTCTTCATATATCCACTGCACCTGTTTTGTTTCCACGTCTATATTTGTATCTCCACAAAATCTTGTCGGCAAAATGTATTCATAGTGAAAGTCAATTTCGTTAAAGCTTGCCATGCTGGTAGGCAACGTTCTGCTTCCTTTTCAAGAAAATAAATCCTGCTTTATAAATCAGAATTGGATTTAACATACACACACACACACACACACACAGAGAGAGAGAGAGAGAGAGAGGCACACACACACATTTAATCTACCGAAACAACACCCAAATACACTGAACCTGAGGTGGAGTGAGTGTGAGCCTTTGTTTTTTAGGTATTGAAAGATAACGTGCACAAACAGAGAAACTGGGTGGAGTCTCACTGGGTGGTGAGTGTTGTTTGGGAGCAGAATCCAGATTTCGTATTAGCCAGACAGTAACACTGCAGGACTCTCTAATGTCACTAATGATTTACAAAGGTTCAGAGACACACACACACACATGCATGCCAAACCTTTCAAGCAGCCCTCCCTCGGTGTGTGTGTCTCTTTTAGGGGAACGCAGAGCTTTGTCATTATTTACAATCGTCAAACTGACAAAGTTTAACAACAGTTGCTATTGTTGCCCTGACACACATAAAGCAAACTCTCTTCTTCCTGATCCGTGACAAAGTCTGCACTTGTTTACTATGTTGTTTTCTGAACCGTCTAAAATCCCATATATATGACATACACACTTTAGGCCCAAACTAAAATGTTATGAGTGTACAGCCTTGATTTTTAGTTTCTCACCATTTCATTATAGCATATATATAACAATCGAGCTGCAGCGTAGCTCTGCAAAAGGCCTAGCAACAGACCATAAAACACCAAATAAAAGATTATCAAAAAATGACTAAATGACTTTGAAAGAAATACCACCTTTAGTTGTCAAAATCCTACATTTTTTGCAATCAGAGGCAGGCGTGCTTCACTATGGAACCGCTAAAGTGAGCCTGAAATGTATTTTCCAGGCATGAAACTTACTCAATATCAATCCCTATTCAACATCCAAGACTCATTAAAGGCCCTTTTTTTTCAATAGGTCATTAAATAATGTGATTGAGCTCAATTTAGTCCAATCGGTCATGCATGACATTGGGTCAATACAGCAACAAACTCTCCTGGAATTCCCTGTAGATTTCTCCCAGTCAGAGCACCACGTTCCTAATCAAGTCTCTGATGGTTTCCATGTGTACACTTACACTCCCAGTGTACACTGGTTCTAACTAGTAAATAACAGTGACTTGATTATCTCACTTTGTGCCATGAATGCTTTGTTTAAAACTAAAATATTATATAATATTTCAACACCAGGGAGGAGGTTAACATGTGACCTTGGTTCACTCTCTTCATCTGTTCCACTTTATAGAACACAGAGATGTTGCGTTCTACATTTAAAATTTGGAATTAGGGGACAAACAGGAGGAAACAGGAAAACCAGACAAGGTATTCCCAAAAGAAACAATGTGCTGTCACCACATATTCCCAGTAGAGCTGCTAAAGCTACCTACATTTTCCGCCAAAAAGTCTGTGGTATTTTGCTGTAGTTTAGGGTCAAATGATTCTGATTTCACCACATACTCTTAGTATTCCTGACTCGCAGAAGTGTTAAATTCTCAGAATATCACTTTAAACTGATATCTCTGCTATCTTCCTGTGCCTGAGAGTGAACAGACATTTGCATGTTGTCAGTGTGTTCTGACCGAAGTACCCTCTCTTTATTCATGCATTCTCTACATTTTTATATGCAGCACAGTGCCTCTACATGAAAGGAGTCGTCCTAATTGGTGTCTGCTTTTCTATGCAGGTTCTGTTCCATGTTGCCGCATCAGGAATATGCAGAACATAATAATAGCGCAGGAGAGAAAAGCCATCACGACTTGTGTGTCTGTTCATAATACAGACCAGTGGACGGGCTGGAATAAACGGGGAGTGGGGGCGGGGGTGAAAATGTGATTATGACTAAACTGTCCCCTTCCATTTTCAATCTGAGTTATTCCATTATCTTGACATAATCCATCTAAGATCAGCTAATTCTACATTCAGGCCCAGACTCACGTCACATCACATCGCAGCATATCTCAGTCGGGTCGTTGTTTTACTCTTCAAGGACAGTCGTGGATAACAAGCATGAGATCAGAAACAACTACAGCATGGGGCCAAATACAACTGTGGAGACTGTGGCGATGCCAACCATTTATTCACCTTCTTCACTGCACAAACTGAAGCCCACCCTCTGTTTATGTAGCACCTTTACCATATTCAAGAAGTTGTCTGTCAGGATTGATGGGGCTGTGGTGACACTACGCCTGGGGTTGAAGATTCATCCTAGGCATGAGGTAAGTTAAAGGTGCACGCTCAGATACAGGAAGATGTTTTTTTAATGTGGAGAGAATTTATAGGAACACTGACAATAAAGAAGCAATTACTGTGTTATTAAAGTTGACAAAAAATGTTGGAGACCATCTTTTCAACATTCAACAGTCTCTCTCTCTCTCTCTCTCCCCCTGTCTCTCTCTCCCTCTCCATTGCTGTAGTTGCATTTTAATTTACCTTAAAGAGCTGCCAAAAAATACCTGACACTCATCTGTGACCCCATTGCCATTTTCTCATTCTGCCAGATTTTCCATCTCATGCCAGCAAAACCCAGCAATCACTGTTGTGTAAGTCTCTGATCTGGGACAGAGATTAATCTGCGTATCTCTTCTAACAACCCCAGGCCTAGGGCTGTGCATATTATTAGCTTTAAGACCTCTGTGATTTAATATCTCTTCACCAGATATGACTTCTCTCCTCAGACACACAGGGAAAGAATGAAATATCTATGACAATAACAGGGTGGTCTTTTCTGCTAAGCCCATAAATCATACATTAACAAAAAGTCAGCAGAGGAGGGACGGGTCCAAATGAAGTGATTATCACACGTTAGGGTTCGTCCTTGCACGTGGCATCAGACTTTACTGCAGTGCCGCCATTAGTGCAGCGAAAATGCACAGATTTTTATTTTCATTTTTCAGTCTTTTCTTTCAGTTCACCATCTCCGGTACATTTGTTAATTTCAACATGTAGAACTGGAGCTGTCAATCATTTGGATATCATCTCAGCGACTGACAGGTCCCACTCTGCCTGACATGGAAATGATGTAGTCTCCTGATCTGCGGCATCAATTCTGTCATTTTTACTGTGTTTACGTCAAAACATTGGGGTATTTTCACACAAAATACTGTAAAAACAATTATTTAAAAGTATTTATTTTAAATCAAAGTCATTTGTTTCAGATTACAGACTGGTCTCCACTGATGAGATGAACAGCATCACCTGACACTTCACTGCTTCTTTGGACACTGTTGTTTATTTGAATCAGCTGTGAGTGATTTTGTCCTTTTATCGATTTCTGTCTCTTTTTCCGACTTGAGTAAGAGCTAAGGACTTTAATATTTAAAATGTTTTCCTCACACTGTGTTGGTCTTTTAAACTTTTGTTTCTTTACTTCGTTGTTTTACCATGTGTCAGCCCTGCTGTCGTAACACGTGCATTCCCCTGGTGTGGGATAAATTAGGCTTTATCTTCTGAAGCTGAAACATTTCGGGGTTGACGATGGGTGGGGTTCTGTGATGAGTGGTGATGACTGATGACTTCAGGGTGTGGCTTCAGCCAATCCCCAAAGTCATCAGCGTACAGCCTGGAGAGTTCACCAATACATCACAGGGTCTCATACATCCAGTACCCAGAGCAGACACAGGGCCCAGTGTACCCAGTGTAGACAGTTCCATCATTTTCATTATTTTATGAAAAAAAAGTTTGACATTATATGCCTTTAAAATGTTACTTTTATCTTTGTCTCTGTGTCTTTGTAACTAACATCCTCCTGAGGTCTCTGTAATCACAGAGGCAGGAAACCCATGAGGCTCAGATACAGCCAACCATTCTCTTCTCTATGCCAAAGAGAGTGACTTTCTTTATCACTCTGAATACCCTTTCACAGCCGGGGGGCACCTACAAACAGTTTCCGCTTAGAAAGTTTCCAGCGACTGCACTGAGAATATGATGAACATTTTACTCTCTCTCCATTTCCCACACCTGTGTCACTTTCCTTCCTCTTTTAAATGCAAATTATTCCATTTCTGCACCTGAATGTATAGAGGCTTAAAGTGATTTTTGCACTGAAACCTGCAGGGAACGCACACACCATACTGTGGTATAATAGTTACACTGTGTTGCTCGGTTGTTTCAACCTAAAACCAGTTCCATCTACAGTATAGCATCATAAAATACAACCACCATTCATGTACGAGCTGAAGCTCAACAAACTTCTCATCTTGAACTCCAAACTGATTCACCACGGGGTTTTAAATTTTCAGGCAGCTCAAACTAAGTTTAGTTAAAGTAAAGCACCAGCTCAACCACTGCAGCTTTAATAAACCATAATATAATTCACCAAATCACAAAGAAGAAAATGGAGGAAAGGTAATGTAGGGCAACTTCATTCTTTGGAGCTGCACATCAAACAGAATAAGCCTGTTAAATGCACATATTACATTTATCAGGATATTCTAAGAAAAAAAATCTACTAATCTCTGCACTAAGCCTTGTAGCTCAGATTCTAGTTGTGGCTGCTCGTAGATAGTGGTACATATTTATTTTTGTATTCAAATTCAAGATTACCATTTGTCACAAGGTTGAACGCACACAGAGAGAAGACTGAAATTGACAGAGAAAAAAAAAATTAATGTCTAAAAAATATTCGTTTTATTCCCACAGAGCTTTGAAATGAACTTGATTTCAAGTTTCAAGTCATATCGCATTTGCTTTCCCCGCTGACAGAGGAGAAGGAACTCTGCGATAATGGGCAAAGAAAATAAATTGACATTTAAATAATCCTAATCGCTTTCTCACGAAGCCCACTGCTGAGCATCTCTGGGGCAAGGCAGCACGGAGATAACACAGCCTGCGACTGGGCGGAAAAAGGGTGGGAAAAAATGTGCCTATACTGTATCTCCCATCTAATATGTGCCAACTGTAATCCCTCTGAGTCCTTTCAAGATGATGTAAATGGAGACGAGTTTTGAGGGCACACAAAAGACAGAGAGACAGAGAGAGACAGAGAGAGAGAGAGAAGTTGGGTAAGTAGAATAGCTTCACTTAAGTTTGGTAAGAATTGTTTTGAAAGTCATGATATTCACCTCCTCAAAAAGCTTTCGGGGATAATGCTGCTGCAACATTAAAGTGCGTGCGACTTGTTTCGCTGTCATTAAAGTGGCTTAATGTTCACTGCCTAGAGTGGGAGCGTGTATTTCAGAGAAGGCACAGCAAATTGCCTCCATTATGCCTTAATTACTTATGAGTAAAAAAAAAAAACAAGCTAAAAAGCACACACTCAATGATACATAAGCTGTCAAAAAGTGGCCACCAGAAAAGCAGGAGAGTAGACAGTCTGACAGAAGCAATTGCAGAAGCAGCGTCTGTGACAGGAGCTGCACTTTCCTTCACCCTCCACACTTTCACTAAAAGCCAAAAACAGGCACCTGATACTTTGGAGTCAGGTCAAACTGCTCAACATGCAGTCCTTGGCAAATATTCAAGGTCAGAATGGAACATGAACTTCATAAGAGAAGCAGAAATCAGGCATCACGCAGCAGCTGCTGCCTCAGAAAATATCATTTAATTCACCATATGGTGCCCAGTGCTTTTCACACCTGAAATACAAACCCCAAAAACAGTAGGTTTACTTCAACGCATACATTATTTACACCAGTTGTTATTTAAGACGCAGCTTCCAGCGGGTGAGTCGAAAAGTTGTCAGACAGAAGATAGAATTTTGAACATTTTCTATTTTTAATAATTCAGAACTGTTAGGCCAAGTCTCCAAAAGCTTTGATAGGTTTCATCATTATAACTTTTCTTATTATGTTACCAAACTTTAACTCCATGCTATGTATTTTTCTTTTCCTAAAACTGAATGAAAAGTTGATACAAAAAAGTTAAACATTTAAAAAGTCTTTAATACTCAGTCACACAGGAAAATGAGACAGTAATCAATGACGTAGTAAAATACACTCAGAAGAGGTGAAAAAATAAATAAACAAAGTGGCCAGAAGCAGTCAGTTGACAACAGACAGACTCTGGAGTGGCAGTTGTCAGTTGAGGTGAAATGATTCAGTACTGTCATAAAAAGCCAAGTGTTGGCAGTAAAGTTAAAAGAAAATTGATGTTATTAGACAAGATTATTTTTTGCTGTAATGTTAGTGATTTATGTTAAATACTGGGCTGTGTTTCAAACCTTTGTCACTCAGTTGTTGGATGTTTTCAGAATGCCACAGCAACTAATGTCAAGGTCAACGATGCGGAAACGTTTTAACCACAGGTTAAGCAGTAGGTTTAAAAGCCATCTCGGGAATTATTCTTCAGTTGAGTGTCCATCAGAGTAGGAGGATTAGATGAATATAAAGAAACGACCTTTTTCTGTTAATGGACCACAGCATTTAAAAAAAACTGTTTATAGCACCCTCTGGGGACTGTTGGAGCCCTAACAAAGTTCTGTCTGTCACTACTTGACGTCACAGTCTTAAAGCTGAAGAACCATGAAATACCTGTGAGTTTTGGACAAAGAAAGTCACAACAGTACAGTAGTTAGAGGACCAGTTGAAAATCGGTGGCAAAAAAATCATGACCATGACTCTGCAGTCAAACCCTGACACCTTTGAGGCTCAGTAATGAGGTGAGTCTCCAACAACAAGCCTCTTGACCTTCTGCTTTCTCTGGGTTAGAAAAAGTCACAGTTTCCCTGTAATAAGATTCATTACTTTCTCTCCTGTCTCACTTTCACACTTCCCCTATCTGGGCCTTGATGTCCTTATCCCACCGTGCCACCCAGTGCTCGTCCCTCCTCCCTCCACCCTGAGCCAAAGGCTCTCGTCCCCTCGTCCCCTCCTCCCCTGAGAAGTGCTCTCCTCATATACAGTAGCTCCCTATTACTCATATTCCTTATCTTAAGCTCAAACCACTTACAGCTCTCCATTTTTTAATCAGTCTTCCAATGTGAACGTCTGAATATCAACCTGTCCTTTAACAAAGACAAAAAAAGAAAAAAGAAGTCAAGTCACGGAGTATATTTTTAAGATTTAAGAAGAAGAAGAAAAGACTGGAAATTAATATTCTGTACTACAGAATATTAGTCATTTCTTGTACAGTAACGAAGTATCTGCAGCTGTAACCTTGGATGAGTTATACTGCAAAGGAACAGAAGAATGTAACGGAGCCAGAGTGTGCCGTTAAATGAAGAGCTGCAGGCGACAGGCTGTGATTTGTGCGTTGTCAGCGCAGACACCCTCAGCAGGAGGCACTGAGGTGATCGGGTAATGTGATTTTAATTTTGAGGATAACATAATATTTCAGACCCTGGGTAATGAGGAAAATGTCAAGTTAACTCACGTCTGACAACAAAATGGTTTTTGCTGACATATTTCAGATGAAAGTTCTAACACACTGTCTCAAGATTGTGTTCAGACTCGCACAAGGAAAAACACCCAGACCTGCTGATTACCACAGGCAAATGTGTTCTTCTGTGACCAAATGGAAATTCAAGGCAAAGGGGAGAGTATATTTCACCAAAAGGCGATGTGACTCACTCTGCAGCGCAAATGAAGGTGATCACTCACTTAACAAAAAACAGATCTGGTACAAAGATGTGTGTTCCTCCCTGTGTGTGGAAGTAGGACACAAAAAGAAATGGCACAGATGGAAATTCTGCATCACTGACTCTGGGAAACAAACAAACAAACAAAAAAAACTACACAAACTACAGTCCATCCTGCCGTCTCCCATCAAGATCCAACTGTATGAGGTGTTTTTCTCAACCACGTTCCTAACGTAGGGGTCTGACTTGCTGTCAGAGTAATTAAACAGAGATCACTTTTACTCAAGGCTTTCAACTGCATTCTGTACACTGCACAGCTCTGCCTCCCACCTGTTTGTATTCAAATACAAACAGGCTTTCACACGGCAGCACTTTGCTTCATCTTTCAAAGGTTTCAGACTCAAATTTTCCTTTTCTAACCCCCACACAGATGAATACTGAATGGACCACGTTTTGTTTTTCAGATTATCTGGTGCAGTTTGACAATCAAAGGCTTTGGAACTTTACCTGACATGTATAGAGTTATTAAACAAGAATCTTCCATGGGGATAAGATAAAAGTTAGTAATCAAGGCAAAACAAAAACACAGGAACTAGGTCAAGTTAACACTGTACCCCTGGAAATATATATATTTCCCCTGTATATATATATATATGTATATATATATATATATACACACATATATATATATATATATATATATATATATATAATACAATACATGAAACTTAAATGAGTTAAAGAATGTCAATTAACATTACATTTATTTTAGTGTTGTCAACAATTAATGCATGTACAGCAGTGATTCCATTGTGGCATTTTATTACATAATTCAATCCGTGGAGGTTGAATTATGTTATCAGCACCCAGCATGAGGTTCGGACATCAGGTCAGACCCTTGACTCGTCTGGCTCTAGAATATTTGTTTTTCATCATTAGCTTCAGTCCATAAGCAACATTATCTCCATTATCTCTTTGACTAAAGAAAAGGGAACATGGATTATTCTAATGTGCTTAAATACCCCCTCTGTTTTATAGCGGTGATTGTTTTTTGATTTACAAACTCAGTTAGCTGGATTTTATATTGTTTAACCTTAGTTGTTCCACTCTTTAATACAAAGTGTCTCCTTACATATTACTATGGATTTAAAAGAGCCAGTACTGTATAAGTCAAAAACAAACAGGTCTTTTCTGTATACTGCTTCTTACCGTATGTGTCTCGTGGGTTTAATGACCAGATGTGTCTATTTTATGTGCTTTTTATTGCAGACTGTCTTCACTTTTAGCGACTGAAACAGGGTTTTACTGAATGTGTCTAAAAACATCTTTCATTGTTGGTAAAGCTGGCCCAATAAGTGACAGTTTGTGTTTTTATAGCTAGCGTAGGAGACAATGGTTAGTACACACACACACACACACACAGACATATATATGGATATATACAGTATGGTATGGATTTTACATTTCCCTGATCATACAGCTCCCTCTGGGAAGACTTTAGCTACACCACTGCCTTTATTGCCTACATTACAGCTACATTTGTGACTGAAGTCGACATTACCTTGTGCTCCATCGTGACAATGTCACATCTTTTTATGTTTCTATGTAATCTCATGAGGAAAAACTTTGAGCCACAGCTCCATCTGTAACAGAGAGATTTTTTGGCACAAGACTTTAAAAGACAGCCATACGGTAGCTTTCTAAATAACTGCTATGCAAAAGGAAACAAGACAAACAAAGTATTTGGGCAAATTAAGAGCAGGTCTTCACTAAGTCTTGGCAGGTGAGTTTTCAATGTCACCTATATATGCAAAAACATACAAGCACCACAATATTTAATTCTTAAAATTAATTAAATTTTTTAAAAAGCCTTTATGCTAAAAACAAGAAACGTAAATTTATCCTAAGAAAAAGACAAAAACAGCAGAAGCACATAAACACCAGGGGCTGTCGGTCTCATTAAAAATTCACATGTTCCATGTGAACTCTATCAAACACTAAACTATTCCCTTATTCAAGTCATCACCACCGCACGTGAAGGAGTTATCAGTCGTGCCCTGCGGACCAGACCGGCCACATAGACCATGAGCTGGGAGGTAAAGCAGTGACTACTGTGTATTCAATGTCACTGCAATGAAAACAGCCATCGTAAGAGTTAAAGTCTCTGAAGTTTAAATACATAGACACGGATTCATCTTGGAGTTTTGAAAGCAGTTCTTACAGAGCAGCTGAGGAGTAAAGTATGTGTGAAGCTACAACTCTGGGATTTTCAAACAGGGACTCAACACTGATCTGATGAAACACACCCTTTGAGGTTGTGCTGGCTGTACGGAGCCTGTCATGTCTCAAAATAAGTGCAGTCCTACACGCAGACACACACTAACTCTATCCCCTGCCATGTGGTAGGACAGTGTTGCTGTGTGGTCACATGACCATGCATTCATTTAATATATGTTCATACATCAAGAATCTGTTCCAATGTTCATTATAGTTATAGTATATAAAAAGGTGCCTGCTAATTTGTGCCTTTAAACAGTTAACAAGGTAAAGGCTCTGCTAAAACCACATCTTCCAATAAATATTCTGTCTCACAACACTGCGTAGTTTCTCCTTTGAGGCAGTGATGTGTTCAGAGGAGTCGCAGCTGAACGGACCACCACATTGTAAACCTACTGTACGTATGTAGCTGTTATATAACCACACTGGTTCCAACTGTTTATATTAGACCATATTTGCCTTAGATAATTAACAGCATGAGTTCTGAGCTGAGCTGCAGCCGTTGACTCTCTGATCCTTCTTCCCAGCTTCAAGTACAGTCGAAGAAGATTAAATCCTCCATTCAACACGATTTGTGCATGAAGGTCAACAATGAGCGGCTCTGCAGAAACCACGACCTGCTGTAGACCTTGTGCTCATGAACAGCACACACTCACCAGCAACTGTACAAAGTGCTCCCATGGTGCCTTGGGGAGCTGTGGGGTGTGTTGGTACAGCAGAGGAGAGAAGCACTTTAAGGCGCATGTCTTTTTGCTGCAGGGAGAGTTGCTGGAAAAACATCTAGTCCAGTTCCAGGCCTCGGGGGCAGGACCAAGCCAAATCCACCAGACAACGTTCCACCTTAGCTCAGCAATCTGTCGTGTTTTTCATCCTCCTCCTGCCTGGTTCAGCAATTGAACTACTGTCTTGATGCATTGATGCAAGGACTTCAAAGCCGTCGATACAATATAGATTGGTATTTTGTCAACTATCAGCTGTATTCCTATAGTAAAGCACTTTCTATGGCTTGTCAGCCTCAACAGTAACATTAGCCCTTCTTCTTACTATACTAGACCTTACATGTTTAGAAATCTTGATCTTAAATCACATTTGATTTTGCACTATTTATTCAGCTTTGACCACTTGATCCCTTTAAGGGGCAAGGTGAAGGGAGGTGGGGTCCAGGCAATCGTAATAATCATCGAGCAAAAACCAGGTACACCATGTAAAGTTCACCAGTCCATCAGAGGGACCGAGGCTCTAATTGACTAATTAACCTTTTCCTGAATCTACATCTTGACTTTTGGGCCGTGGCAGGTCTCTGGTTAAAAACCCACTCAAACGAGAGGAGAACATGTAAACTCCATACAGAAAGTCTGCTGTAAGGCAGTTGCACAAACCACTCTCCCACCATTTGTCCTCCAATCTTTTTCTTGTCATTCCAAAATGTTAAAAAGCACAGGCTCAAGGTAAAGCATCCTACTTCATCCCTGTGGCCAAGACACTAAATCTTTGTCACGGACATTGCACTGATGCCAAGGTGTCTGTATTTCAGCCCACTGCTTCAAGTGCCTCTGTCAGTGTCACACTCTGTGAGACGACCACTCAGTGTAGAGCCTTTGGCTCTTAGATCCAAGCGTCCACATTAACATGGGCTTGGAAGACTTCACTCTCAACACATCTTTTTTGTCACTGAACCGTGAAGAAAATCATCCCTTCAAACAGGATTTTCAGCCGGCTGCAGTGTTTGCGTTTTTTTACCATTTCCCCAGTGGGTGTGGTATTGTTGGGGGAGATGGAGCTGACAGAAGGGGGTCGGGTGGCTGTTGACATCATGAGATATTTCCCCCGGCATGGTGACAAACACCTCTTTTTATATTACATGTTCATGTGCCTGTCTGTGGTGTAGCTTTATGTCAACACAAATTGTACATTTGTCAAAGTGAATGTATATTTCTCCTATGTACAGCAAAGAAAGGACGGGGCATATTTAAAGAGTACAATCCTTAATTTAAAAATACATCTTTTAAGTTGTTGTTTTAAGTATGACAACAATAGCTATAATTAAGTACATTTAATAGCTTGAACTAATAAATTATGGCAAGAACTATTTATTATCAATTAAAAGCAAAAATAATATTGAAAATGGTTTGCATTTAAACAAAAAGATATATATAAAGAAATATAAAAAATTTGTAAGAGATTTAAAGTTTAAGTCAATGTAAAACATTTGAAATTTGATCTGTAAGATTATGCATAAGTAATTTTGATAGTACATTATTTTTACTTTTTATATTATTATTATGTCACATTTTTATTTATTTTTTTGACTCTATTGAATTCTTATTTTAAATTCAGCAGCAGAGGAAGAACTTTTTATGTAGATGAACCATGGCTGGTGAATATACTGAGCCAGTGTAAAAAAAACAAAAAACATTACATTTACAGAACGTATGTTCTTTAATATAGCCTTCCTGCACGTATTCTGGAATAGCATTCAAGGCATGCGACGCTGAAGTACGTTAATGGAAACAACGTTTGTAAAAGTCAGAATCTCTATCACGGACACTCTCTCGCACTCTCTCTCTGTTTCATTCTCTCCGCCTGTCTCTCATCCACCTCCAGGGCTGCAGCTTAATGCCATGCTGCACCAGTCTTCAACACTGTCGTCGAGACAGCAGTGAGCATTGCATCAGTAACTCTCTTCCCCTTGACTGTCAATAATATGCTCTGACAGCAACTGAGAGGAAGGCATGCAGACAAGGCATATACTTCATTTAGTCTTGTCAGGGATGCAGATGATACACACAGAGTACATAAATAAAACGCACCTCTTCCTCCCGCCCTGCCAAGACCATACCTTGAAAAGCACAGGTGTACAGGCACCTCCTCTATTCAGAAGTTCTGGGGCATTAAAACAGTACAAACCAAATGTACTGGCTTCCAACAGACAAATGGTTAAAAGGCTAAAAAATCTACGTATTCGACACAAACCTTTTGTTTAGAAGATGTGCATTAACCATCAAAGCTGAGCCGTTCTTCATATAACAATATTTTAAGGTTGTGTTCCTGCCTGGCAAATTCAATCTTAAACATACTGTTATCATGACTGCTTCACTGCTGAATAGTAGAGAGTAGTGTTAGTGCCAAGCACTCAGCCACTGAGCAAGGACGGACCCCTGACTAAAACAATACAACAGCAGATAAATTAAAAGTGCAGATGCTTGCACTCTACAGTAATTAAGAAGTTGTATAACTGCTACGCCAGACGTTACACCACTACTTCCTTCCAGTAAGTACCAGAGTACTGAGCTTCTCTCTTGATGCAAGTACTTCAAACATACTGTAAGTCAGGAATTTTCCACAAACTTCTGCTGCTTCCCCAACAAAGCTGCTGAGGTAAGACTGATGAAACAGAGCACAGTCTGTGAACAGTGTTGGCTGTTGGATATATTGGCATGCTCTGAAAGAGGGTTGTTTTTGATTGGCTACTGCCCTATTGATACTCTTAGTGGCCCCATTCATTTTCTGTCTTCCTTCATTGAATCTGTTCAAAGTTGGTCAAACGATGCTTCCAGTCTGGCACTCGACAAACTTCAAAGTCCTCAGAATACAGTCTTCCTCTTCACACCGTAGCCTGGGAGCACAGGCCGCCCCGATCACCAGCCCCTGCACATTGTCAGCAGGCTGCTGTCAGGGTGCTTAATGAACACCTTGCCTTCTATTTCATCAACCCTTTGGTCTGCTACTACGACTAAAGATTACATGTGATGATTGCATCATTAATATGCACTCATTTCCACACTAATGAGTAGACCAATGTCAGACTTGTTCTTTTTGTAGTGTTTTGTGCATGTTGCAAAATTACTGGATACTTGAACTGGGTTTTTTCCTTTCTCTAAATGTACAGTGTCCTATTTAATTTATCCTTTTAGTCATCAGGAGGTTCAAGTACGGCCTGAACCATTTTACTGTCCATCACAACGCCACCTACTGGGACAAATCCATAATTGTATTCACACCTTTGGTTACATTGAAAACAATTAACTCAACATTATTTCTTGGATTGTTGGAAGAAGCAAAAATAAAAAGAAGAAGTGAAAAGCTCCTAAAAATGCATCTAAAAGCTGCTAAAGTATGCAGCTTATCAGGAAAAAAATGTGGCAACCAAAGTCCAGCAAGTAAAGTATAATGACAGCTACGTAAAAAAAAATAATAATTATAATAATTATTTTCTGATCTCTCTTTGTCTCATCTCATCTACTCTTTTTCTTCCCACTGCCCTTCTTCTTCTTCTTCTACAACATTTTTCACCCAGACTAGTTTCTACCACTTTGCCTGTTGGTTTCAGCACAGCAGAGCTGAAGAGCTGTCAGCGTGCAGATTTACTCTCCCACTGCGGTCAGGGAACCATCCACATCACACACTGTGAGGCAGCCTTTACCTCCACGTCCTCCTGCAAGACACTGATAGAAGTGTTGCTTTGTTTTCCTGCTAGTGTTAATTATGTTGCCCAATTATACCATCACAGCACTGATGCGGGAAGACTAAATTAAAAGTGATTGGCTTCATTACAGTCACTTGAACGCTGCATAGGGTGCTTTTGGTTGGCCTGGTTTTAAGTTACTTCCCTGGTGAAAAACCCTGTGAGCAGCATGTCATTATCTCGGCTTTTTTCAAAGCAAGTGCAGCATACATTAGGCCAAAATTGAATTTTTGTTTCCATAAGAACGCATAGCATATAGATTGGTTGTTTAACGCCACCATGCAAAGTAGAAAGCCTCTTTTGCTTCCAGTCATTTTGCTTAGCTTATTTATACTGTGAGGCCGTCAGACAAGTCATTACCACTGGCAGACAAAGTCAAAAGGCATTCATTTTCCACGCCAAACAACCTGGGAGCCTGCAAACTGTAAAGGTCATAATCTACATTAATCGTTTCCACACTTCTAACATGTAGACTGTGATTCATCAGAATTGGTCAAATAACAGAACAGGTTCCACTTTGTGTTCTAATATGTGTAGAACAATAGTTTTGAAAATCAAATTATACATCTAGAAAAAAAAAAACAATAAACACATGTATATAACACAATTTGTGTGAATAACACAAACAGAGAGTTCTTCATTATCAAAAACTGCTGTCAGGAGGATGGATTTCATCTGCTACAAATCATACATCAGGCAACAGGACATTTAGATGAAATGTATGAGAAGCTCAACAATGTAAATGTATCGATTATTCACAGGATAACTATGGGTTAATCACAATTAATTGTAATCAATCAAGTTAAATAACATTCTTAAATGTGAAAAATAAGAGATGTTATTTCAAGCTCTAGGTGCTTCAGTGAAACAAAAACAATCAACTGTGTTAGAGAAAGAACAAGTGTACATTAGGTGGTGGGATTTTTGGAGGTATTGCAATTGTGTATTTTTGTTAAAAAGCAGTAAAATTAATTATTTTCCCAAATAAATCAACACAACGTGTTAATCCCGACATCTCTTCTCAAAAACACAAACTTTGAACTTTCTCTATCACTCTATCGATGCATTGATTCCAATTCCGATCAATCTGATGTCACGCCTCATTTACGCTCCTTTCGGGTCTTTTCCATTTCCATGGCCTATTGGAGAAGAAAACAAATATCAAATGTCAACAAACCCATTAGAATTTGTCATCAAGGGACTGGAAGTGTCCACAGAAAAGTTCAAAGTAATTAATTCAAGAGTTTATAGTCATACACATGTCAATACGCACTAAAAATTACACCGCTAACTTTACTGACAATTTAAAGTTTGGCCTTCAGAGCTCGGTGATGCAATCAGGGCAAACAACTTTCATCACATTTCTGTTCACATTTGTGACCTTTTCCTGCCTGAACTGTGCTCATTTCACATCAGTATAAACAGAAGGAACAGAGCAGATAGTAACAGCCTGTAACAGACAGATAACATTGGTTTTTTTCTCCTGTAGAAAGCACTTTCTGTCATTTAGTTCATATGACATTAAAAAAAAAAGTGATTCATATGAGGACAAAAATAAACTGTGAGACTGCTTCCACTTCTTCTTGACTCACACATCAGAGAAATCGTGCAGAACATAAATGTCCAAAGGATGCAGATATAAATCTGCCTCGGGCCACAACTGAATATTAATTGTAGCTGGGTGAAATGTTTTCAAAGTGTGACTTGCAGGTTTACTTGTGTTCCCTCAGCTCGCACATAAACTACTTGTTTTGATTCTTGTGTCCTGACTTTACCGTATTAGAAAAGTGTGCTCCAGTCAAGGAGAAAACGTTGATATTTAATCAAGGAGCCAATGTGAGTCGGCAAACAGTAGTGGTTACACATCAATATTCCTGGTTCATGTTTAATCACAGGTGCTGGCTGACAACAAACACATTCCCACAGTCTAATTCTTAACTCATTTCCCTGCACTCAACCTTCATGGTTAACTTAGTTCAAGTCTGCTAGTCCTCCAGTACTTTAAATGTCAAACCAGAACCTGACGGCTGTGGTGCAGTAGTTCGACCGGTCCATGTGGTTCCTAATCAACAGTCTGTGTTTTTTATCCATCCAGTTCTGGTCGTAACAAACAGCAGCCTGAAAAAAAAACCATCTACAGAGCCCAACAGTGTCTTTGCAGATGAAAAACAAATACTTTTTCCACCAATTTTTTCACAGTATAAATTTCTCATCAACTCAATTTGTGATTGACTTACAGTGGCCACACAGTGGTAAATGCGGTTAGCATACTGGCCTCAGCGCAAGATGATCATCCAAAAACATGCAGAATTGGAACCCAAGTTTACAAAAGCGTGCTGTAAATCAACTGTGTAATGTCTGCAACATTACACTTTTCTGGTCTCAGTTTGGCGGCACAGCAATGGTTAACAGAGACGGACGTCCTCCTCCTATACCTCTTCCTCCTCCTCCTCTTTCCTCCTTGCCTCAGAGACAGATGTCTGACAGGCCCAGTCCAGTTTCTCTCTTACCTTCAATCAAGAATGATTTTACTGATACTCTGCTGTTGTTCTATCCTCTGGTAAAAATACGTTAATTTAGCTTTCATTTCATTCTCTGTTCATGATTATGTTGAATTAATTTCTTATGTCAATACAGAAGAATAAATGTAAATCTATAAAACCTGTCAATGAAAATTACAATAAAAAAAATTCTACTTGGTCAAACTTTCCATCACTGTTCCTACACAAAAATTGTTGAATTTATTGCTACTCCTAAATTATTTTTAATACAACCAACCTCTGAAGACAGTCCGCCTCAAAAACGTCCTTTGTTTGGAGATTGTTTGGTGTTTCTTTTGTTTTTCACAGTAACTTTAATCCTACATGTTTCTACTTTATGGAGAATCTTGTCCTTCAGAAATGAATGAGAGAAAAAAAACACTTGATATCAGGAAAATGGGTCGAAGAAGGAGAAGAGGCTAAACAGGAGTCGGGGAGACAAGAGCTCTGGTTGGAAGGAAATCGATGTTTGTTTAATATGTATTTAGCCTTTTGGACAAACTCTCTGCCCCTCTTTTCTTGTTAGACTACAGCTTCTGCTGACTTTGTCCTTCTGTATATAAAATAGGGATAAAAATATGAGCCTGTGCTTCACAGAGTCATTGTGTTCAGTCCACTGGACAGAAGAACAAGGGAGACATAGGGACAAAAAGGAGAGGAGACAAGTGGAGATCAAATCAAACAAACTCATTATGATCCTTTTGGTTTAATCATCCCCCCCCCCCCCCCCCCCCACACACACACACACACACACACTCCCTCTTCTGTCCTCCACCCACAGGTTTGCTTGCATGTTCACTCGTCTTTGCTTCTCAGGATCCTTTTCTCTTCCCAGCATTTCTTCTCCAAACTCCTACACTCCTCTGCCTCTTCTCCTTCTGGCCAAGTCATCCCCTCCTCCATTAAATAGTGGTAAGCACTTTGTAACGCCTCTTCAATATGAGCTATGCAGCAACACTGCCCCCTAAAGGTTGAGGAAAGTTGAAGGAATCAGAGATGTCATAAAAGCTGAAGGGATTCATGGATTGAATTTAAAATTGTAAACTTATCATAAAAATATTTTTAATAAGTCTTAAATGTTGAAAGGTACCTTAATAAATACCAACAACACGTGTACAGGATATTTAAAATAAGATGTACAGTATGATAGGTACATAAAAATAATGTTTGTTTAGATTCGATTTGTTTAAAGTTTTATTTTAAATGTTAGAGAAGTGATTCAAGCTCAAACTTTCAAAACTCACTTCACATGTTTAACAGTCCCCCATGTGACTCTGGTAAAACTGTTGTCACATTAAATAAGACAACGGCCCAGTCAGCATCTGTGTGGCTGTAGGCTGAAAAACATGGATTTGTCTCCTAGTTCAATGTGGGAAACCCAGGCAAACAACAAATGCAGCTGAAACTAAAAACACTGGATCAGTGAAGTTCTTGTGCTCAACAGATATTTTCTGGACGTAAGAGGTTGTTTTTCTCTGCCTTGAACTAATGTCCTGCTCGTTTGCACTGCAGTCACAATCGTCAGGATTTCTGCAGGAGAGAAATTACCAGTTGTCTGACTGCATGAGTCCTTGCTACCTGTAAATCACAGACATCACGTATTCAGAGTAAATTCAGAGTCAGAACACATCCTTCACACCCCACAGTTTCCATCCATCACCACACCTTTCAGCCTTGTGATGTTAGGGCCAGCAGTGTGAAACACACCACCACTAACACTTTGACTTTTCCCCCAAATCAGAGAACTTTTCAAAAAATTTCATAAACTCTACTAAATCTGTCAGAAAGAGAAAGGGACTGCTTGCCTTTTCCTAGTAAATGTCTTTTCCATCCAAATTTATAATCCTTGAATGTCAGGTGGCAGCACAATAACAGCACAAGACAAGGAGAAAACAGAGGAATGGAGTCCACAGCCTGGGGATTATATACTGCTGTTGCCTTCTTGTACTTTTGTCCTTTCACTGCAATCTGGTTACAACCAAAGCTGAACGAATAGAGTTCAAGCTTTGCGTGAAGGGATTTCGTTTTCTTTTGTCCAAGCTAGGAAAGATTTTAGAGAAATTACAGAGGACAAACAGAGATGACACATTATCTCCATCATCCATCTTAATTTGCATCACAGCACCACAAGCACAGTCTGTATCTGTTAGCAACCCCTTTTATTACTGTTGATTGGAGACAAGAGCTGAGAGACACCAGTCTAATAGAGACTGGTTTGATCTGGCAGTGAATACTAATTTTTTTGGCCAGTTTTCTTTTTTTCTTTTGTTGCATGTGGAACATCAGAAATGTATCATTCAAATTGTGTCTTCAACTCAACTCTTAACTCTTACCTAACTTACTGTTTACTGCTTTAGTGAGATTGCCCCACTTTACAGTGCAACAGCATTTCACCAGTCTTTGATTAGGAGTGAGGCTGGAGAGAGGGGATGATGTCAGACTTCAAAGCTGTAACCTAGGTTACAACCTTCTCGACCAACACCATGTCAGGTTGACCCACTGAACAACTCTCTAAAGGCGAGTTTCTCTAATGTATGGCCAGTAAATGAACGTACGTTAATAAGAACTGGTGCTGATACATTACTATATCAGAATATCAACTACTGTGTGCATTTACACAGCAGTCATTTTAACATTAACTACCTTTGTGCAGAATTTTGGAATTATTGAAATGATAGAAAGCATAAAAAACCAGAAAGGCAACAGAGCATACGTTCAGCTCATCGGCCAATGAATGACAAGCGTTTCAACTGACAGCTTACAATCAGATTTAAACACACATTCTGAAAGAGTTTTAGTATTCAGTCTAACACGCTCTGCTTGGCAGACTAGCATCTGCCTGCAAGAGACAAGGTTTGGAGCTCCAGACTGACACTTCGTAGTGGGCAGGTATTGATGGCGTCAGAGAGTGTGTGTTGACAAGGCCCTATTTTCATAAAAAACAAACATAAATAGTCACTTTCCCAAATAAAAAGCCCCATTACTTCTCTACTTTTTTGGGTTTTACTGTTTAGCTGGCAAAGTCAGTCGTTTTATTGCCACCTACTGGATGTTTTTCCCCCAGTGGTAAACATAATAAACCATAAGCACTTTAATTGAGAGAAGGAATGAATAGCAGAAAGAAGCATTACAGCAGATTATGAAGCTCATTTTCTGAGGCTCATCAACATGTTAAAATGTTTTGGTTTGGGTTTTTTTAACTCTGTTGTTTGTCTTTTAGGACACTGTCATTTCTGCCACATTACATTACATTACATTGCTGTTGACCTACAGGGTACTGGTGGAAATTGGACTACTGTTCGAAGATAGGCAGGATGGAACAGCTGGAGAAAAGTGTCAGGAGTGATCTGTGACAGAGGAGTGTCAGCTAAGGTGAAGGGAAAGGTTTACAGGACGGTGGTGAGACCAGCCATGATGTATGGTTTAGAGACAGTAGCAACAGGCAGAAGACAGGAGGGGGAGCTGGAGGTGGCAGAGTTAAAGATGCTAAGATTCTCTTTAGGAGTGACAAGAATGGGCAGGATCAGGAATGAGGTCATTAGAGGGACAACACAGACAGGGAGGTGTGGAGAAAAAGCTAGAGAAGCCAGATTGAGATGGTTTGGACATGTGCAGAGGAGGGACAGTGGATGCATCGGTAGAAGAATGTTAGAGATGGAGCTACCAGGTAGGAGAAAGAGAGGAAGACCAAAGAGGAGATATATGGATGTAGTGAGGGAGGACATGCAGATAGGTGGAGTCAGAGTAGAAGATACAGAGAACAGGGAGAGATGGAAATCAATGATCTGCTGTGGCAAAAGGGACAAAGCTGAAAGAAGAAGACACTGTCATTTCTGCCCATAAATGATCCAACACGGAAGGGACAAAGCTGAAAGAAGAAGAAGACACTGTCATTTCTGTGTATTGGTGAGAGAAGATGCATCACAACAGAAGTGGTTTTACTTACAGATAATTGATGTGGCTTAAACTTTATTGCATTGACATAAGCTCTCACATAATGTCTGTTTGTTTTTCACCTAATAGTCGCGACAGATGGTGTGAAGCAGAGTGAGAATGTCAAATGACTCACGATCATAAAGTTGCCATGTTACGTGTGTAATGTATCAGTGAGTAGGACTACTAATTAGACAGTCTTGCTAGTGGCAGTGAATAAGTATCCAGGATCAAATCCCATGATTTACTCATTTACATTTCCCCCTGCACTTGGCTGTAAATCAAAAGACCATTTGAATTTTACAAATCAATGTGTTTCCTTTTTAGAATGTTAATTCATGCAAGCAGAGACTTAACCAGACCTGGAAATTAAGCGATGTTCTCTGAAATGTGTAAGTAATATTCAGATTTTAAAATGGCCTTTATTTTGTCAGACCATTATAAAAATAAGGACATTAAATAGCAGACAGTAATTTCACCTTGTTAAACTGCTGTATTTTCTCACCTGCTAATCTGTCATCTAAATGAATCTGTTGACATTTGCTGTAAATTATTTTAACCTTTGAATTTATGAAATTCAAGTAAAAAAAATTATGAACAAAAACTTATCATCACATCTTATAATTTGGATTATTTTAAAACAAGCAAAAATAAGTAAAAATACAAGGTTTGACAGATTGTTTGTAGCAATTAATGATCAAACTTAATGAATTTGTAGCAATAATTTAACTGTGTTAAAAGTGTGTTTTTAAAAGAGTGTTAAAAAGCTTCTGAAACAGCTTTGTTTATGTAAAGTGATTAGACGCAAATTAGACACTATTAAATCACCGTGTTTGTTATACATATAAATTGTAAATTCTCAAAAAATTGAGAAAAATGTACTTTCCACCCACAACAGAGGTCAAAGGTCACCCTCTTGTGTCTGTCACAGAGACCAGCGAGGTCAGCAGGTCTACAAAACGAAACCTGCAGATCTCTTCTAGACAGGGTAATAAAGAGTGACTACTGTGTGTGTGTGTGTGTGGTCCATGCCTTTAACAGAGAACTACAGTAAACACTGGTCAGCAGCTGTACAGCAGGTTAACAAGTAAGATTAACTTTAAAAAATAAGTGAAAAAGGTAATTAAGGTTTTAACTTAATTTTTTTATATTTTTTTTATAACAATCTCAAAAATTCTTCAACAGACAACTGAGCCGTTCCTTCCCACAAACTCGCTGTACACAGTGGTGTCGCAGTGTTAAACACTGACGGTTACCCTAATTATCATCTCCCTCCAGACAACATGGACCTGTGTGCTGTGTCATCTGTTCTCTTTGTAGATCTGTGTGACCCTGGGAGGATTAGGAGGTGACCCCAGCCTTAACACTGACACTGGAATGCAGCCTAATGAGACACACACACCCACACACACACAAACACAGTACACGGACACAGTAAAGAGGAGATAGGCAGTAATGAATATGATGCCAGCTCTAGTGTTGCCCCAACTATCCAATTACTGTCCGTGTGCTAAGGATCTGTGCTGTCAACAATACAGCTGTGGTGCTGCACTGGGGGCTGTGACGGAGGTAAAGAGCCGAGAGACAAACCAATCTACACCAGCAGTTAGCCCTGTGTGTGTGATGCATTTCAATTCAGTTTGAATTATTTTATAACAGTGTAAATACACAATCACATTAAATCTGTTTTTAAGGTGGAATCTGTATTGACCTTATGTGTCACAAAATGATTTAGAAAAACTAACAGCTAACAAGGACAATGCTAATAGGCCAAACATACTGTAACAGCCATAACACTCACATACTGGTTGGTGCTAAATGGTCTAAATATGGCAAAACAATTGATACATAAAATTTAAGTAATATGTAAAGCGCTCATATTTCCATTTGTTGTTTATTGTTTGCTTGTTTTTTCTTTGTAATGGTGTGGCGATATTTGCAAAAATAATCCAATCTGGACCGCAGGCCGGTCAGGCAAGTAAGTGTAATCTGTTTTCAAAAAGGTTTTTTTGTTTTTTGGGTTTTTTTTTAAACTTTCAAACAATGGTTTACCGTTGAAAATACTTGGGGTTTTTTTTACCGAAAAAGTTGCAGCCACAGTCCATGTCTCCTTTCAAAGACGTTGCCTTGAGTGGGAAGTAAATGGTTTTACATAGTTCTTCTAGAGTTAGGATTATTTACAGGTTACCTTCACCTGTTCACAGTAAATTTCTATTCCACGTCATTGCTCACATATCTCATTTACACAATAGCAGTTGTTACGAGCCACTCTGTCTCCAGAGCTGCAGCCACACGGCAGTCAAATCTCAGGGGAATCTTATCTGCTTTCATGACATTTACACAGCACAATGGACAAATAAAAGTTGGTTCGGATAACGATAAAACGTCAGAGGATCGTCAGAGTTATTAGGAGGTATTAGGCTTTATCATTTGGAAGTCATGAATGTCAGTAAAACATTTAACGGCAATCTATCCAAAGGCTGTAAAGATATTTTAGTGCGAGCCAAAGAAGAAGCTCCACCGTCAGAGAGACATGTTTTGTATTCAAAGTTTAAATTAGTGGAACAACTACAGTGCAAGTACTTTTCCTAAGTAGTGAATATCGGTGCGTTATAGCAGGTCAGTCACCCCAGCGAGCTGCCTTCTAAGTTTTATAAGAGAGAGTCTGGTCTGAAACATTTGTTGAAGTGAGGCAGTCATGACCTCTGGCAGCTCAACTTAACTAACCACGTAGGACACGGCCCGTAGCCAGTCTGCAGTCCTTGAATCGTTGCCAGGACGACAGAGGCAATGAAAAAGTCATCTGAAGTAGAAAGGTGGGAAAAGTTCTGTGCATTTTTTTTTCTTTGATAACAATGGAATGACAGGGCAAATTAGGGGTGACACAGTGCAACTTATTAAAATTTTATATAGAAATAGTTTAAAGTTTCTCTGGTGGAAAGACATTTTTAAGGTATCAAATATACGATCAGAGCAAAGTTTCAGAAATGTGACAGATAATTATAAAAATGAACTTGAAGTCAATGCTTCTCTTAATTTGGTAATATTTTCTCGGTCACCGTACACCTGGAGTTTCCACTGCTTATTGTCAGAGTAAACCAAGTATCATATAAACCTGAGATTCTGCGCTGTCCTGACACGATGCTACAAATGCTGACGCAGTTGTGAATGAAACTGTGGTCAGATGCAGAAGTGCGATCAGTAACATGACAAGAAAACAAAACATTTTTTAATCCGGGGGAGAAAGAAACCAGTTCCAGCCAGTGTACCTCATTATCACATCATCTGCTTGACTTTGAGCTGTTTAAGAAATGTTTCCAATGTGTTGAAACGTTTTCCATTAGGCACAAAATGTAGAAAATGTCATTTGCATGCACAAATGGGTCTTTTAGACTCATTTCTTTGTCTTCAGCACCGTTCCCCTTCTTACCCCTAGGAGTTTAAGGGAGGTTTTCTACCCCTTTAACAAGTAAAGGCTGCTAAGGTCACACTCCTATTTGCAGAAGAAACCTGGGGGAGCAGGAGCATGTGAAGAAATGGTTACACTAATTTACACACGCACACCTGGGAGCTGCCTTGTGTTATCATGGCATTACGCCGCAGTGCCTCCGAAGAACTGAGAAATTCAAGTTCACTTCACAGCGAGAGAGAGAGAGAGAGAGAGAGAGAGAGAGAGTGAGTCACTGCGTAAAAAGACAGCAGTGGCTGTTTGTGCCAGCAAATATATCAAGGTATTTTAAGGTTATTACACTTTTTACAATCACTTTAGACATAGTTGCAAGAGTTTGACATTGTTAAAAATAGCAAAAACAAAACAACCAAAACACCTCGACACAAAGTTCAAAGTGGTAACCATAGGTGGCGTACTACAGGATGCTCCACCCACTGCTCTTTGCTATGTTGTTTTTTGATTGAAATCTTGCACTTCTTTAAAATGTACAACGCTGACTGTCCACATACAAACATATATCAAACATTATATGTAGCATTTAACAAATCCTACTGGTTAATTTTGTTTTTCATTTCGTTAAAAGTGAATTTGCAAGCCTTCCAGAAAATTCCAGTTCATTACTACATAGTCCCAAGTAGGTCTGATAGGGAAGCCATCAGCGTTAAAACTGCGATAAGTCACTACTGTGGGGGAGTCGGATTAAGGGTAATGCCAAAAACAATTCATTTTAGTGAAGAAAGAGCCTGAGTATGTAAGTAAAGTCAGGCTCATAAATTTCACACATACAATTACAAGAATTTTTTTTTTTTCCCAGTGAAAGACGAGACACACGAATGTCACCTCAGCCCTATACCGTGTGTCCCACCTTTAGAATATACGGTTCTTCGCTCCATTTAATTAAGAACGGTGCAGAGTGTGTCCTTGTTTTCATATTCACGCCTTTTCTTTTCAATCTGCTGACAATCTGCTGGGAGAGCATTTCTTGAGTATTGCTTGTTTGGAATAAATCCAGTCTGAAAAAGCTAAAATAACTTTAAGGCTATCAACTTGATGGAAAAGGGTTGCTGTGAAAAGCGCCACTGGCGAAGTTTGCCTGCGGTTCCTGACATTTGGAAGATTCAGCCACTGTGGCAGCAGAAGGAGACTGGAGCATTAATGAGGAACACATTTGAACTTCTATAGGGTGGGCGGTTTTTAGAATGATGTGGCAAGGTAGATCCTAATTATAATGATTTCTAACACTCCTGATTTCTTTCTCCTCCAAACATCAAGTTCATCTCGATGTTAGGAATATAAAACAATGTCTTTGATCCAGACTCAGATGTTGTCACCTCTGGACCTGGATCTACACTGTTGTTTGGCACATCTCGGATTACCAAACAACAGAATAGCACCCACAAACATTTATCGCCTCCTTAAGTCAAAAATTAATACAATACAATAGATTTACGTTATCTTGTCATCATGTCTGACGTTGTTAAGGAAGCTGAGAGATGATAAACAAACAACAACGCCATAATATAAACGACTTCCACCAAGTGTGAGCTGCAGTCCACGACTGTCATTTCAAACAAAACCATTCACGATCTCTTTAATGGAGCTGCCCATTAAACAAATACATAAATGGAACGTGCATTAGAGCAAATGAAGACACGGAGGGCGTCATAATGTCTCAAATCACAGCACATCTCACAGTTATTATCTGGCAACATTTAACACCCAGACTTTTATTAATAACACTATAAAGAGAAGCTGAATTTGAAAAGGAAAAAATGGTCCATTCTACCAGTCCTGTTCACAGTGGTGTATGCAGACGGATGCAGAAAGAAAGACATGTAGCAAGTAATGACTACTGACACCCAGGCCTGGAGGTCACTTATAGCTGCTCTTAAAAAAAAAAGTGAGGAAAAATAAGGCTTTGCTGAGCAATTAGTTGAAAGCTGTCTCTCAAGCAATTTCATCCATGGTTGCTGGCTCAAACCAAAAAAAAAAAACTTTATCAGGCCTCTCTAAAAGTAGGCCAGCTTTAATTGAATCACAGAAACAGGGAAAGGTTTTTAATTTGTTCATCTCCAGGCAAAGCATGAACGGTGAGAATTCTTTAATTAGCAACGACTGCCATGGTGACAGATGCCTACATGACTTGGGTGATAATTTTGATTTACCTCAATCACGAGCCTGGAGGTAGAAGCTGAACATCCTACTTCTGCAGTTGTCTGCCTGCTCTAAAATTACTCCACCAAGCCTGGGATATTTATTACAAGACTGGGCCGATGCGAAATCCCGGTGCAATAAAGAGGATCTTTGATGACATGTAAAATCACAGCAACAGCACGGCAGATAAGCAGACAGGAAGTGATTTGATTCTGTTTTTGGCTTGAAAGTTAACTTTTAAAACCAGATTTTGTGAAAAGGCATAATTAAGTTTGACTTTAGATGACTTTGGCAACTCTGCAAGCTGGAGCAGAACATCACGGGGGGGTGCGGGGGGGGGGGGTGCACATGTCATTTCAGCTGCAATTACACAGATGCATTTTCAGCTTCACAGGTGGTCAGTCAATTTCATGCCATCATTACACAACAGGTCACTGCTTCAAAAAGAAAGTTGCAATGGGTTAAAGACAAAGTCCACAGAGTGCTGTTAATAACTGCCAGCCCACAGACATGCTGACGCAAGTCTGAGACTGACGACCTGTCCAGTGTGTGACTATTTCAATCTCTTACCTCTGAAAATATGTTCTATAAATGAAAGGTAAAACTAGATGGAAACATGAATGAAAACGGTGTGTGTTCTCATTAATGTTTCCATCCAGTTTCTTTTATTCAGAGCAGATTTTCTTCAGATGTAAAGTTTAACATTACTGTATTAAGGAACAATGACAATACAGTATGTGCGTCATCTTTTGTTGGGTAACACTCTGTCCTCAAGTTTACCTTTCAACAATTAAGAACAGGGAGTTTATGTTTAAATGAGTCAAAAGTTTAAAATAAATGAAAAAAACATTTCCCCAAGTTTCACATCTAGTCCACATTTTTTGGATGAGCTGTTTTTGGTGATGAAATCAGAGAGAAATTATCTTTTTTTAGAATAAATCCCAAAACAAACAGAACAAAGGAACTGCAATCACATGTAATGTTTCCCATCTGTATAAAACTGCATATTATCTCTCTGGTTTCATAATACACTTCTTACATACAATTCTTCCCCAGATAGCAGGTAAGACGCTGCAGGGACAATAATGGATAGAAAAAAAATGTTTTTAATAATGTCGAAAGAAATTGACAGTGAAATGAAATGTAACACTTGAAAGTTTTTGTTACTAATAAATAATGGCACTGCTTTAAAAAAATATCTTCCTGCAGATCAGCATTGATTTAGTTCTATGTCACGTCTCATCTTCGTCTAACTGTCTATCTGTGGAGTAGCCCAGGGCAGGCAGCAGGGGGAGTGGTCATTACGGACTATCTGAGCCTGCGTCTGAGCTGTACACACAAGGACAACTCTCTTAAGCAAACTAAGTCACCAACGTTGCTGATTCGGCCAAAATTTGAAACCCAGGGTTTCAACAAAGCAGCTGAGAAACACTTTGATGCAGGATTTTCTCCCAACCCTGGTAGAACTCTGACGACAGACATAACTAAGCGTTAAATCCTCTGGAGGAAAGAGACATATTCTTCTTGAAAGACAAGATATATAAATGTCCACCGGTGGTGTTCTGGAGCATGTTTGGACCTTGGCTGATCTCATAGAGATCGTCTGTGAGGAGAGGTCAAACATCAGAGCTTGTTTGTGTAATTAATTAAAATATCGTTGCTAATTATTTGGACAGATCTCCATATAAGATGCTATTTTCAAACACAGTGAACCATTTTAACCGCGACACCTATTGCATAACATTCATTTTATTTTGTGATGCACCCTTTTAAAGAGCTTAGCAGACACTATCCTGAAGCCATAAATTGAGTTCTCTCTCACACACGGTCAACAGTGGCGTAATCTTGTTTGCAGCACGCATACATTTTCAAAGTCATCGCAAGGACTACAGCAAATCAGAGCTGCATATACACAGATACCAGCTTAGGCATACTGCTAAATAAGATGTGCACCAACACGCTGGTTTATAAAGTTGTTTTTAAAAAAGTCAAGGGAGAACAAAGATAAACGGTAGTGTGAGGAAGAAAGGATGAAAAAGGGTGAAGGGCGTGGGAGGGTGGGAGGTTGAGGTTTGGGCAACGCAACAAATTGGATATCAGATTAGATTATGGGCTTGGATGCATTTTTCTGCACTCAGGCCTTCTCACTTTGTCACAATCTTTATCTGTTTTTCACCCGTCACACCTGACTGGGAGACTAAAGCGTGTGAGGACAGTGTGCATTTGGCTACAGCGAAATGCTTCATCGTTGGCCACCTTCCAGGAGACACACAAACATAAAAGCACACAAAAAGATGCACACACAGCTGACTTGACTTGCAGCATCATCTCTTAGCACTGGTCGGATATTTTTCACTTTTCATTTTTCACTCCACGGGGCTGCAGTGCGCGTGACCTCGCAAAAGAAAATATTCCCGGTGAGGAACTGAGTGGAAGTTCTTGGGCTTAAAATAAAAGAAACATATAAAATGCACTTTAACAGAAATCACAACATAATACTTTATTTTGGTGCCATTATTCACACTCTTATTTCACTCTTCTAGGAGCTTGAGTGCAGTAGTGGTAGGACCCCCACCTGCCACTAGAAGGTTCCTGGATAAAATAAAATACAACCTCAAAATCCTCAAATCAGAGATGGGCAAATGATATAAAAACTCAGCCATCAATCATTAACAGCCTCATTATTTAATTACATTATTCCTTCCACCTACTTTATATCTGATCAATAAAATGTCCGGTTCAAACCAAATCAGCAGTGCCTCGGTGTGAAAGACTCAGACTCAAAGACAAGAGTGATCAGAGCTGCAGTGGAAAATGTTTGGAATATTGAATTAGGCCGAACGCAGCAGAGTCAAGGTCACTAGCCATGCATCTGCATTCTCTGAATCAAGCCTCTCCTCAGGACGCACTGAAGACTTTATCAAGATTTGCTGGATCGTGACCCCAGTTTGCCTATCCATAGTTTTCCCACTTGGAGCAATTAGCTGTGAAATTGAGTGTGGAATTATATTCACTATCCGGGGAATTATAGATGCTTTGCATCGGACACAAATGACTAATTTTATAGGCTTGGAACTAAATAAATAATTACTATAAACAATCCCCCAAAGCAAACAATTCCCTAAGATGTCTGAGCGAGTTCAACAAAACAACGTGTCAGTTGTTAGTCTGCCTTAACAACAAGTCCCAAGGTCAACGAATACTTCAACATTAGCACTTCAACATGTCGACTTTTTCACTGGATATTTGATTATATAATGTGGGCGATAGACCAGCTATACATTCAAAATAATTCAGCATAAATGCTTATTAAAGGGCAATGCCACAATAAATGTGCCTGACCAAACTGAAGTCTAGAAGGAGAGGTTTGTAATAAACTTTATTAAGCTTGTATCTATCTATATTCTTTCTTGAGTAATCCTAGGGAAAATAAGATTAAAAACACAGAGAATGGTACACAATGCCCCAGATTTTTTAAATGACTGGAAGAACCACAACTTAAATCCCTACCTTGAAGGAGAATAGGACCAAATAGCTCATATTTAAACCAGAGTGAAAACAAGTTAAATATCCCATGGAGCTGTACCTGTATACAAACAGATACCTGGAGGAGCAGGAATAAAACGTTGATGAAGACGTGTTGGATTTATATATGAGTAAGTTAACTGAATTGTAAAACAGGAAAAATGACTACGAGTCTAATTGGGATGATATGTATTTTAAATCAACTACAACAATAATCAGGTGTCCGTGTCAACACTGGGTGAAGAGCCCTGTAATGATCAACAGCTGGATTCTTTCTGCAGTTCTGTCAGGGCCGACCTGAAGCCAAGACAGACAGCAGAGGTGACTTTTAAGCACAGAAAAGGCGTGTTTCGTCAAATGTGACTTTTAAGCACAGAAAAGGCGTGTGTTTCGTAAAACCGTCTGCACAGTATCAGTGTGTGATATAAATGAGGGGCATCAAACATTATTCATTCAAAATCCTTGACATGAAGTTTGCAGGTTGCCTGAGGCAAAAATCGTTTGACAGAAGCGTTGAAAGCCAGGCGTTTGGTTTCCATAAATGTTTTTCGCTCCTCAGACAAACATAACTCAGTCAACTTGAGTCTGTATGACAGGGAAATTACAGAAATCGTCTGTGTTAATCATGCAAACACTGACAAAGAGAGAATGCACACAAACAAGACACATAAACATTCCAGAAACTCCTGTTGCATCTTTTCACACAGCCCTGCTGTAATGATACACCGTCGGAGAGACTCCTGCAACGGATTATCAATTAATGTCATTAATTCAGCCAAACTGTCTAATTAACATTCCAAACCAAGGAGGAATCTGCTCTGCTTTTTGACCTGAAACACATACTGATCATCAACTGAATAAATAGTGATGACTGGATGCTGAAGTCATCCTGTGACGCACCCGCTATTCCAATCTCCATAAAAAGCTGCGGCTGCCTTGCGTGCTGCAGCTGCGGAGACAATCAGTGAGGCTGCTGCCACCGACAGTCAGAAAATGGTTTTCCTGTGCCAAATATGACAGCGTCCTGGATAAAAGTAGCCTCCGAGGTAGAAACGGAACTCCCCCACAGGCAAACTATTGTTTTCTTCATGCCAACCTCTCTCTCTTTCTGGGTATCTTGTTCAACCACACATGGGCGCACGCACACACACATCCAAGTACACGGTGATTGAGCCAGAGAGACACAGGAGGGATTTGCTCAAATGAGCTGCATTTGAAAGATGAGTGCAGAGTGTAATCCCAGCAGAAGGTAAATAGACTGGGGAGGTTTTATGGTGAGGCCGGGGAGCAGAGCTGAGGAAGATACTTCCTGCTGTGGCTTTGAAGAGTGGGGCTGAAGAGCACACAGACAGATAGGACGGGAGGAACAGGGTGCAAGCATCTGCTGTTTGGTTCGTCTGTTCTGCTGTCCTTCCGCCTGACAGTCTGTCTGCTTCTCAATCTGCTGATTGCTGTACATTTCCTCTCTTGTCCTATTTTCTTCCACTTCAATTCTGCATTGTTCTTCTTCTGACTGACTTTTTCCTCCATGAAGCTTAGATGAATATTTCATGAGTTCCAAAGTTTTTGCAAAAGCTTTTATGATAGAATGAAGTGAACGGGCTTTAGAGTAGGCTCATCCAAAAAAAGAAAAACCCTGATTGTCTTAACTGGCCGATAAAACATTTTTAGAAGGTAAACTGGAACTAAAATGCTGTAACCATTCCACAGCTAATTGACGCAGAAGTGTCAAAAATAGACACAGAGATTTGAAATATCATTGGCAGGATTTCCGAGGCTTATTCACCAGAGTTGGGGACTGGAGTCTGAGACTCAGACTCTAGTAGCACTTGTTTTACAAACAGAGAACACACCAGGTTCAGGACTTAAAAATCCTCGTGTCATGAAATCTAGTTCTGATTTAAGGTAAAATTTGTTCCAGATTTTTGTTTGCCATTTAACACTTTTACACATTTACTAACAGCAACTTTGCCAGGTCTTAAACTGTATAATTTCAAATGTCTTCAACTGATCTGCAGCTTCCAAAGCCCATGAACTCCCTTCTACATGTCCATCACCTTCTCTCCCTCAAATCATCTGCATTGCAACACTCTCACTCCCCTCACTTGGAGCTCCAGCTCTTCTTTTTCCCTGAAGCCTTCCCTCCATGCCCCCGCCCGCCCCCTCTCCGCCCCATCTTGCTTCATCTCTCACAATGTCATCCCCCCAAACCACCTCTCACTCTGTCAGCTGGGAGATCAAAGTATGAAGACACGGGGTCTTTAACCCACCACTGTTCCAGCCCAGTGTCCACATATTCATCCATACACACCCTAACATGTATGACTCACATCAGTGGGGCAGTGATTGACAGGGAAGTAACACATGGTGCACAACTTATGAGGTGTAAAGGTTTTCAACAAGATCAACAAAATCATTTTGGTTTGCTGGTCAAACCTCCAAAAGCAACTACTGCAGGTTAGACCACAAGAAGGGACGATGTGGTTTGTATGATGTTCTGGTTGATAGAAATTTTCAAAATCTTTCAACCACTATGTCTCTCTCTCTCTCACACACACACACACACACCTCCTCCTCCTCAGGTTTCAAGGAGAGGAGGAAAACGACAGGTTCTTGGCCACAAGTGCTGGTGCAGTCCATCGATGACTTAAATCCATGCATAATCACAATCACCGAAGGCTCTGATCTTTAATCTTCAGCCGATTCATTTTTGTCAATGCCTTTCATCTATATTCATTAGCTCTTCCAACTTCAAAACATTAGATTTCTCTCTCACACTGTCGAGGTCAAGCGCTCAGTGCTCGCCCACGTAAAACAGCAAACCGCGCCTCTGTCCGACCGAACGACCAATCAATGCATCCATCCATACATTAGAACAATCCTTCCTCACCGTATACAGCATTAAATAGTTAAAGACTGTTTGGGAGGAGGGAGAGGGGGCGCTGTCTCATCTCATTTTACTGCTTTGCATATAGTGAAAGCTCTCCGCTAGAACATTAGTTCAAAGTGGTTTCATCATAAAACAGGTGCCTTCATATAATCTGAAGAGGGAACATAAATTAGCACATTTATCACTCTTCCAGCAGAGTTACATAAGCCAGCTGCTGTTAAAGTTTGGAATCATTAAAAAAATATCTATGGAAAAAAAAAACAAGCTGAAGAAGAGCCCTCACCTTCTCACCTCTAACTGACCGGAGTGTTTGAGGATGAAAATGAAGTGTGAATGCGTTTCACCTGCACAGAGATAAATGTCTTTCAATTTTTTAATTAAGCAGAGAATTTTAAAAAAAGAATGTGACGCACACATTTTTATGACGCACATTTTGACAGAGAAGCTTTTATGTCATTATGATTTTTTTAGCTTCAATTTACCAACACCTAGATTTATAGACAGAAGATAATGAAGCATTAACGTAGAGAATTAGTCAGCCTCATCCACGTGTTGCTCATTGTAGTAATGAAAACAATCATTTCTGAATTGGAGCCATAACAATCATTTAGATAGATGTCATTTGTTCAACAAAAACTGTCTTTTTGAAACAAAAAACATAGTTAGTTTAAAAGAGGACACATTTGTTCAGAGAACTCATTTCCATTGTCCTACAGTTCACTGTCCTTCAGAACATCATTCTCCTCTAAAGACTTTCATCAAAAACATCCTTTATTTTAGCTGTATCCCACTGGACAAATGCTAAGCATTAGCTTTATCACTAAGGAACCGTTCATAATGTCAAAATAAACTGCAGCAATAAAACAACAGTTTGACAGCAAAATAGTCTTGGGACATTTATTATGTTCACTTTTTGCTGTGTTTGACAGAGATGAAAAAAAATCGTAGTGAAACAGAGAATAAAGCACTGACATTTTCATCCTTTTTTACTGACCTGGATGTTTTATCATCTGACACATTTAGAGTCTCACAATTCATGACTACAGGAGCCAACAGGAGACATGTACAGTTGTTTGTTTCACTGTTGCTGGCAGTTGGTAACTTTTGTTTTTTGTTGTTTTTTCTTTTTTGTAGGTTGTCAGATCCTCCTCTGTCTCCAAACACCACCACCAATCAGATGACAGCGGTGGGGAGTCATGCACAGCTTCTTGTGGCAGAGTAAATTAATTACAGCATGTGGACGAGCCAAACATTCATGTAGTCCGTGATTTGAATCATCTCTGCTAATGTCATTGTGGTTCATTCACAATTCACAAGTCATTCTTTTTGTAGGACTTGTCAGGATCCACATTATGCAAATCCTCTTCCTGTGAAGTTGTCAGCCAGGCGGCCCGGATGCATCCGTCGAGGTTTGATCGAGAATGTAATCACTGTTTCCTTCTGAATCATTTGATGTTAAATTAGCTTCACCGTTGTGTCAAAAACACTGGCTGATCGTTATGATTTAAAACATTGAATCTTTGGTTATTAATAATCCATCTTGTTTTTTTAGCACTAAAGACCAAAAGACTTTTTTTAATTATTTTTTCTTTGTGTTATATTGTCTGTTAATTAAAGGGGCAGCTCTATTTTTATCCACCTCTGAAGTGCCAACAGTGAAGGCGACTGTGGAAAATTGACCAACAGCCTTAACAACCTTAAGTTTTTTGGTTTTTTTAAACAGTATCTTTCCATCAGATGTTGAAGCTACAATTCTAAAATGGAAAAATGTGATCAAGTGTTCAGTGTCTAGCAACATCAGGAGGTGAAGAGGAGGCTGAAATGTTTTCTAAGGTCAGGTGCAGATGACTAACAGGCCTCAGAATGGCAGAGTTGAAATAGAAAAGACCTAGAACTTCAGCCAACTTCACACCAAACTATTTTCAGCCTGATTATCCTTTCATAAGCAGCTTTCCAATGGTTGGCCAATAACTACTTGTCCATCACCTGTCAATAGATATGAAATATTTGAAGGCTAAGCCTTAGAGATTCTCACAGCTCTCAAATTTCAGATCTGGCTCAGTGATGGCTCACAGCACTTCATTACAGCCGATCAGAGACCAGAACAAGGTGATCAGCCGACTCCCAGAGGTTCATCAGAGAGAGAAAAGAGATAAACAACATAAAAATATATGATATCACAGACGGCAATCCAACAATAAAAGCTCCCCCTGCAGACACGTCATCAAGCTTAAAATAACTCCGGTTCGACTGATCGATCCCCTGCGTCACCACCATACGTGTGTTTTTTGTGATACTTTTGAGACCTTGTTATTGTTCATGGAATAACATATTATCTTTGTCCTACAGATGAGTCATGGCTGTTTAAACAAAGGGATTTGCAAGCATGTACAACAACCTGAGGATCCTTCCCTGAAGCCTGAACACTTCTGCGGTGGTGTTACCATCAACAGGCAATTCCTTTTTGTGAGCCTGTTGTTCAGTTGATGCTAACCTGGCTATAAAATCATCGAACCATCTAGCTGTGATAGTTTGTAACTATCCAGAGAGAGATTTGTTTTATCTTCATCTAAAATATTTTTATTTATTTTATTCATGTTAACATATAGTATAATGTGATGGCAAAACAAAAAAAATGGCTGTGAGTGTTTTCTGGCTTGTTGTCACTGAGGTTTGTGACAATCTTAGCTGTTAGCTCATCTAACTGCACATCACCTCATTAACCACAGAGCTGTCCCACCTATGAACCACTTCATTACATATTTATTGATCCCAGCCCTAAGACGTATCGGTGCCAACTACACAAATGAAAATACTTGTGTACTCGTATGAGTTTATAAAAAAAATTGTACTATTAAAAAAAATAGGTGCAAACAAAAAATGAGGAAACCAAGGCCAACAGTTATGACCTCTGTCTTATCAATGTATTGCAGGGACTGCCTATTCATTAGGCTAGGCTAGGAGAACGTAACGGACACATTCTTGTGGATGCCATGGACAAGTGAAGGAGCAAGGGCACGAGAGAGGGAGAGAGATAAGAAGAGATTTAAGTTAGTTGAGGCTAAAAGCACTCCAGCTCCGAGGAAGTCGATAGGGTTGTGTAACTCAATTTCCTCCAAGTTCAGAAACATCATGAAGATAATGGATTTCTTGTCTAGGGAGCGGTGGCTTGGTGGTGTGCCGTGCCATCTGCACACACACAATTACTCACTCAGTCAATGGCAGGAACACTGCTGTAGACAGAGTTTATGTAGAGTGGGGGCAGACTGAAAAGTCTAAAATGTAGAAAAGGAAAAAAAGTCTCTGAAGAAAAGTGGGGGAGAGAGAAAAAGAGAGAGGGAGTGTCAAGAGATAGTGGAGCTGAAGGAAGAAACCCAGAGGGAAAGACGCCAGACAGAGTAAAAAATCCAAAGAAAAGTTGGAAACAAAAAGGACCAAAGGGATAAAAACAGAGAAACAAGTAGAAGATAACTGGAGAGAAAGAGGAAGTGAAGCCAGGAAAGTCATTCAAATAGTTTGTATGACAGCTTTGATCGAGACCAAGCATAGGGTCAATTGATGCAAAGAACATTTTTTTAAAAGAAACAATTGTAGGGGATTTTGAAAAACATTCAATGTTTTAATGTTTTCTCACTTGGAGATCCAGGAACACAGTTCAAACAGACGCTGATCAAAGCGGAGGGAATAACACGCAGCGGTGAAACAACAGAAGGGAAAAAAGAAAGAGAAAAGAAAGGCAAGAGAAGAGGGGAGGAATTTATCTGAAGGATTAAAAAGGAGCCTGAGGCCAATCCCAGAGCAAGGCAGTGTGATCAGAGAGAAGCTCTGACAGTTGGGGAGATTTAAATTCTCAATAGTCTTATATAAACGACGGAGGTTTTTAAGGTAACAATGAGTTCACTCTCACGTCTGTGACCCCAGATGAGATTTTTCTGAACCACCTGGAGCCTGATATAACTAATTTAGTGCATCACTCAGCCATTACACTAAATAACCCAAGTCACACACACCTGCAGTGATGTGTGACCAACAAGCAGGTGCCTGCCGGCTCTGACTAAGTGACAAGTATTAAATCGCTCACGATGGACCCTCCGGCCGTGACTTGGCCGTCACCGTGGCGTGCACCACCTTTCTTCTGCATTACCGCTCGTTTCATATCATGACTACAAAGTTAACTTAACTTGGTTCAGCTAAAGGACCAACAGACGACTACCTGCATTGCACAGATGTATTAAATACAACTGCATTGGTATTCAGGGGGTAAAGCAGAGGACAAACCACCATGATTTATTTCTTCCATCTGCAGACAATGCTTTTTTAATTAGAAATCCTGCCCAAGAAAAGCTTCATTTGTTCTTACAATGTCTCCCAAAGGAGCAGAGTTTTTACCTCCACACATTTTTACTTACTCAGAGCTCATCTAAACATGTTGTAGTACAAAAAAATAAATCAATTACCTCTCTGTGCACACTAACACAACATCAGTGCTTTCCACTTGTTCTCTGTTCCCACCATATTAGATTTCTGCTCGACAGGGTAGGAGCATTTCTTTACACCGTTTCTTTTTAAATGGTACATTTCCCTGTTGCACCTGCGCTGCTTCCATCTACCTGCTAAGTGCACTGTAAACAGCAAACTACAAATTGCTGGAGAGTTCATCAGCTGTTACACTATGTGGGTCATTCACCGGGGAGTAAAGCAGAGCAGGAGCAGAACTGAAGGAGGGGAAGAAGGGGAGTCTTTCTGAACTGTTCATCCATGACTGACACAGGACGTCTGAGATGTGAGTCATTCATGTGTGACACAAAAATGTGTTGAGTTCCACTCGTACAAAATAAGACAAAAACAAGGGCATTTGAAGGTCGCATAAACACAGAGACGTAATATAACAGCAGTGTTTATGAATTAGTGGCACAGCGCCCTCTGACACCACAGGTAAATACTGTGTAATCATTTTGATTTTTTTGTATTTTATTTGTCTGCCACGGAAAAACAAACGCCTTCTTTTCCAAATGTACACAACATTCAAGCCAGACTAAAATAATAACAGTGTTTTACACTGTCAATTCTTCCTTTAGTGAAATGTTTGATAAAAATAAAGAATACTGTGCACGTAACTAAATGGCCAAAATACACACTATGGAGCATGGTGTTGTCATTGTCACACTTTGAGGCTGTTTTTCTTCATCTACAGCTTTAGTGATAATCAATATTAGCACAAACACTTTAGATGTCTTCTAGAAAACCACCATCTTTATATGTTTATATCTTAATGTTGTTTTAGAAGTTTTTATATTCTGAAAAACAATCCATTTCCATCATTCTTTTACATCAAACAACTCTTCGTTCTTGTTTTAAAATAACAGTTACAGTAGAAGAAAAAATATAGAATTTAAATATTTTCACCAATTAATCAAACTTTTTTTTATTATTGTGTGGTTAGATTAATAAAAAAAACAGTTAAATGCAGAAGTAAAATGATCCAAATATCAAATCTTTTATCTCCTACTTCACTTGGACCAGCATGGGAAAACACTTGACCTTCAAACCTGCAGGTGTTCAGGTTCAGACCTAGAGAGTCACAGTATGACTCCGGTGTAACCTTCACTCGACAGTCTGTTGTGTATCACAACGGTCTCTGAAGAGGGCTGTCACTTGTGATAGAAAGGTCCTGAAGCAAAGGGGGAAAAAAGAAGTTCAGTCAAGTCTAGATTGAGGTTGCACAGGTGGGCAGATTTACAGCAGCGGAGATTGAAGAAAGACTGGATGTGAACTTTAATCTCCTAGCGCCAGAAATGAGAAAAAGTGGAGCCTGGTCGCCACAGGCGTCGGCAGTGATGAGGTAAGTGGAACGAACTATTGTACAGAAACGGTGGAGCTGGAGATGAAGACAATAAGATGTGAAGATAAGTGGGAACATGAGACGCTTCGACTGACCTCCAGCTCCTAGTTTGTTTTGAACCTATACAACCTGCTGTTTCCTAAATTCTAGAAAGCATGCTGACATTTTATTCTCCTTGTCGTCTTTTTCCTGTGACTTCCTACACTGTCAATGCTAATGAAAAAATGCTTCCAAAATCACTTTTGTTCAGGGAACAACTTCTTCAACATTGCACTGAAAAGAACTTAAAAAAAGAAACCTCTGGCAGGTCCTGAGGATACAAGATACAAAACCTTGTAGCCAAACCTCAAAGACAAGAAATGAGAAGGAAACAAAAAGCAAACTCATATTTCTGAGCTTTAAGGGAAAATAAGAGATTTTTTGAGTAAACCCCCAAAAGGAGATAGACATGTGAAACGCCTGCATCATAGCTCAGCCAGACAATTTGAGCCTCAGACCTGATCTGCCTCGCTCATCACAGCATGTACAGAACACACTCTTCCAATCGCAGGCCTATTTAAACTGCTGCATTCCCCACTGCTCTCTCTACCTGTCATTTACTGAATCCCATTTCCATTGCTGCCTCTTCTTTAGCTGCACACCACCACCCACCCCAGCGCCCACCTGTGGGCCGCTCATATCTCATGCATGAAATCAGCAGGGAGTGATGAAACTGGAACCTAGAGGCCAAGCTAAAAGGTTCTACTGCTGCTCTGCAGCTGCTGTTACATTAAACATTTCACATAAGCTGCCGGATATGAATAGAGTGACTACTGTACTGAGGCACGGAGATAATGAGAAGGAAGGTTTCAATTTTAAAATTGCTAAAAGCAAAAGAAAGATATTTGTGAACAAACATTCACCTGAGTAGATAAGTGTTTTTTTATTGTTTAATAATTGGATTCATTTATTTAAACCTAACCTTGTTCATACCAGTCTTCACAGACTTGGAATTAAAGCAAATCCATATCTGTATCTGTACAGATACTGCTGCACATGTTTCAACTTTTCTGCCTCCACTATTTTGTCTGTGACTTCTTCTACTTCTTTTCTCCCAACTCCTGTTTCCCTTTTTTAATATCTTTCTTATAGTAAATCTAATTTCTCCCTCAGGTTCTCTGCCTTCTCTTCTGAGTGATTAAACTTTAACTGTGGGCCCTTTTGCAGAATCATATCAGAGGCATGACTGACTACAGCCACAAAGGAATGATGTCAGCACAGTGGATTAGGAACATCCATGAGTGTGCATGTCTCCACTGTGGATCTGCAGGTTTTAATCATTGCAAAGTGAAGGTTAAATAACCCGTGCTGACAACACTTTAATAAACCTCACAAAATTCCAGTAGATGAAGTGTGATTTAAAAGCCAGACCGCTAAACTGGATGCTGGCTTGTTAACAGGACGTGGGTGGTTGATTCAAATTCACCAGAACTTGAGAGCTGGAAAAGTTCCACTTCATAAAAAGGTTGCTTTTAAAAATACCATTCCTGAAGTTAATTAACCTTAAAATGTTTCAACCGGGCTGCAGAGAGCAGGAGCAAACTGGCTTCACTGGTCACGTCCCAGGTGTTGGTGTAAGGCCAGGATTAAAATAGAGCAGTGTGATTTATTGGAGCTAAATACCCATGACTGACGTCTGGTGTATATAAAAATATATAGACATATAAAACGCACTATATACAGCAATATATTACACATCAATTGAACATTTGAATAGGATGCATACAGAGTACAAAGTCATGTCACATACTTTACTATACATAAGTGTAATTTAAAGCCCGTTGTTGAAATGTACTCTAGTTTAAACATCGTCATGTTACAAAATCTTTGTGTGACATGACAAAAAAAAAAAAAAAAAACTGGACGCAACTATTGCGTATTAACAGAAATGTAAAAAATGTAGATAAAGTGGACCACAAACGTGCCGCAGAGTGGGGCTATGTTTTTTTAAATTAATTATTCAGAAATACACAATTTTATACATGGGTCACATCACATCCCCAGTGAGCCCAGTGTCACACTCATTTACCAAAGTCACATAAAATACGCACCACAACAAATGTTATTGCATTATTTCAGCTCGATACTCAAAAGTTAACATGCAGTAACCATTTGCCAGAATATCTGTTTCACGAGAAAAAAAAAAAAAGAAAGATTAACCGCATTCACAAGTGATGAGGAAACATCAGTATCTTCTCTTGCGGAATGATTACCATTGAGTGTGAGCCAAGTGAAAATGACATCATTGTAATTGTACAGCAGCCATAACGGTACAGTGAAAACGCGCTCTGACGACCAAATCAGTTTGGCCACACATCCAAACACAGCGACAGAAAAATTACACGGCCGATAATAACCTATCATTGAGCAGCCATGGGAAAGGGACCCATCCATCAAAGCCCGATGACAGCTGGGTAATTTAGACCGCAGTCTGCCTCAGGCCCCGGCATGTTGACTGTGGCTGTGTGTACGAACACGTATGTGTAGAACTGTACCGTACCTCGGCACCATCTTCAACCGCTCGTCTACTCCCCTGTGTGTATCGGGGAAACGAGGGTGTGATAACGTTCGATCCCCCAGCCACTGGCAGGTAATGAGAGCTTTATGTCTTTTCATTATTTGGTGCCTGACAATGTAATCACAGGGAGGCCAGTTGGCAAAGACAACTTAGATTAAGGGGCGGCGTTATATTGCACCACAGGTGAGTGGCTGTAGGCCTGCTCACCTCAGACACCACTGCTGTGGGTATCAAAGAAAAAACACAACCACAGATCTATGATCACAAACACAGGGAGAAAGTGCAGACAGAAGAGTAGGAGACAAACAGTGACGAGTGACAGGGCGTTCATCTGCAGCTCTGCTCAAATTCTAACCACAAGCAAGAAGGAAAAATACAAATTCAGTGCATGTTTGGTGTTTGCTGCCAAAGACAAAACAACACGACCTGCGTCTCTTTTGACTAGAAACAGAACAGGGCTGCCTTTGTTTGTCTGTAATTTTAAGGTTATTTGCAGGAAAAAAAAAATAAAAATTGTGTATAAAATAGACAAAATTAACAACTCAAGTGCACTAATAAATTCATGAAATTATAAATTAATTTAATAAGTTTTTATTTCTAGTTGTTTATAGACTATATTCAGCAGTGCCTCTACTTACAGTGAATCAAAGTTATTCAAAGTTATTAGAATTCTAAATGTTTCAAATTTTTTATTTTAATTTATTATTTTCAAATGGACTATGTGAGAAAAGCACGTCTTCCAGCAGCCACAGTAAATCACACTGCATGCCCACTTGCTCTGAGGTCAATAACAGGAGAGAGAATTGTTAAAAGAGACAGAAGAGAACAAATTAGGACATTTTACGAGGAGATGAAGAGAGATAATAAAGCAATACAAATCTGCCAGCTTGAAAAGAAATGTGACAGGTTTGTAAAAAGGATTACAAGGCCACGAAAGTTAAATGCTGCAAGTTTAAAAAAAGAAAGCCTCTGCCCGAAGACTCACTTAGATCTCTGATAAATTTGGCCTGAATCTCCTCCACTGTGGTTTGATTTCTCTCACGCCCCGTAGGAAAAAGTGCTATACATTAAAGATCGCACTTCTCTCTCTGTGTTTTTTTTCCAGTAAGAGAAAGGCAAAGGCTAGCCAAGAGAGAAATGGAGTGGACACATGAATTATTAGTCTTACATTTTTCATGCAGGTCTCAGTGACAGACCGGAAATTGATCTAATAAAGTGAGAATTGGAACGAAGGCCGATGAAGTAATATGCAGGTGAAAAAAAGTGAAAGATGCTGTAGTGTTTAGGGTAAGGTGGAAAAACATTAAAAGTCACACATCAAATTAAAGACAGCGTTTTACTGCCAGACTTAAAACTAATAGAAATTAGGAGTTTCAAGGTTAATGGGTGAAGATGCTGACAGTTCCTTTTAGGAGGGAACAGGGCGGACAGGATGAGGAATGAGCAGATGAGAGGAACAGCTAAGGCTGAGCAGCTTGGAGATAAAGTTGAAGAAATGAGGAGGTGAACGTTTGGACATGTGCTGAGGAGATAAGGAGGATGAATTGAACAGTGACCATTAGAGATGAAGGCAGGAGGAAAAGATTCATGGACCACGTTACTGTAAAGACATTAAGACGGTTTGTGCTACTGTGTAACAGACAGGGTGAGATGAAGACAATGTTCAATAGGGAAGTTAATAATCAAACAGTAATATTAACGTAGTTTCAGTTGCACCATTACTATTCTGGATTGTCTTTTAATATAAATATTGAAAATAAATTAAGTGAATAGTGTGCATCAAACTGATAAATCCAATTAAAAAATAATAAATTGACAACAATAAAGGATAAGTAATAATAATTCCTAATAACTCATTGAGTTCAGATATTTGGGTTTTGTAAGTTAAGTGCCTTGAAGAAACCATCTCTGAACTCTATCCTTTGGAGCTTTATCCTCGATCTGGTCCCTGGTACATGGCAGGTATGTTAGTGCATGGATGTGCAGAAATACTGCTTCATTATAAAAAAAAAGAAATGATCATATTCTTTGTCCACTTCTTCCAGTCAAATCTTGGGAAGCCACGGTGTCTCACCAGGCTGTCACATGTACTGTCCCAAATACTGCTCTGGCAAACAGACTATGCTAAAAAAGCAACTACGGAATCAAGAAAAACACAAAGGGTGACGTGGGAACATAAGGGGGAAAAAAAGGAAAAATAAGACCACCCTGCCATCCTCCAGGACAGCTGAGGCAGAGATGGGTTACTCTGAAAAGCAATAGAGGGAAAGTGAAATTAGAAACTTGAGGAAACAGAGAGGATCTTGTTGGCAACGACACTTCCTCCTGAGACGGTCTCATCTATTTGGGCTGTATGACAAACATGTTCCTTCACAGCCACGTTCATCAGGGCAAAAGGAAGAAATGTTGAATGCACGGTGAATCAGCGCCATCTCTCCCGCTCCTGTTCACAGCCTTATTTTTCTTATTCGCTCCCTCACACATGCACTCATCTCCCCACGGATGCCATGTCACTGAATTGAAGAGAGAAGCATTTGCATTTCTCATCCCCAGGATCTCCAGACTCACATGCTGATTCATGTGACAGTGTGTGTGTGAACTGTATTCATGAAGTCAGTGTGTTAATATTCATACAGATTTAAACATGCTCACAAGCACGTCATGTTTCTTTCCACATACTGTATGCACGTGCAAGAACAAACACAGCGTGGATGTGCGTAGTTTGTATTTTGACACATGTTGTATAAAGTGGAGAAGAGACTCTCTTCTGCCAAGATCTTCTGACATGGAGCTTATAGTAAACAACACAGAGGGAATCTTCCTGTTTTGTTTTGTTTTGTTTTTTAAGCAGGAAGCTCTGAGGCATGACAACAACAGAAAGGTGAATAAATCCTCCTACCACTCCAAACAGATACATGGATATCTTGAAAAAATGCTAACTCGCACTTCTCTCTCTGTGCCTAAAAAAAAAAAAACAGTTTATCTTCAACATGAAAAAACAGGTTTTGAAGAAACTCCAATTAAATAAAAAAAGGAAAACTGTATTTCAGTGAAGCTCAAGAATATTCTACTCTAAATGTTTGTTTGAGTATAAAAGGAGCACCAACCAAGGGGCAGGGTCAGCATTTTTTGTCTTATTTTTAGTCAACAGTTGTGGTAAGTTACACATATTTTCAGACGGTTTAACAAAAATTATGTTTTGTTGAAAGACTTAATACTGTTTTTATTAATCTATAGCCTCACACTGTGATATTTTCTCTTAAGACTGTCATAACACCAAAACCTCTCTGGACCTACACAGCACCCAGTCCCCAACACTGAACGTTAACCTGTTAGTTAGGAGCCCCAGTCAAGTCTAGTCAAGTAGTTTAACCCAAATGAACAAACTAAATGTCGGTGTCTAAGGAAAGAAAGTAGAAGGAGATAAGTCCTTTCATCTCACTCACCATTTTATCTTCTCTCTGCCCTGACCTGTGAAGCTTCAGTGTTTTAATTAAGCTCATTATTCTTTTGGAAGAAGGTTAGCAGGAGCACAGAGGGAACAAGAGGGCAGAGGTGAGAGTGTAAGGGCAGGAGAGGACACGGAGCACAAGAGACCCAGTCTGAATTCATTTCTGAATTTTGGGCCTCAGTGATATTCTCCCATTACAGTACTATTTACTTTAAGTAGGCTTTTATACAGAAATGATTAAAGCAATTATCATTAAAGTTTTTATTCATTATTTACCGGGTTTAAAAAAACATGAAGAGTAAAAAAGGGGGGGGGAGAAAAAACAAAAGTCAATTTGTTTTTTGTTTTGTCAGCGCAGTCTTCAGCATAGCAAATAAACCACTTTACCATGAAAGCTCTAGTAAAAGAAAAACATGTCAAAATAATACAATACATCCAAAAGTAATGATAAGTTTCAGCCAGAGACGTACAAACGAAACGTGTGTAACCAGTCTGCACAGGGAGGCTGTAAATATCCTGAGAAAAATTAAGGTACTTTGTCTCAGCTAGTACTTATGTGTAAGTCAGATGTATGAGGAAACAGACGTTAAAGTAGATAAAAACTATTCAGAACAACATTTTCCACAAATGGTATTTTTGAAATAACTATTTATTTATATTATTTATTATAAACCAGCCTGTTTGTCTAAGCACATTTCACTGTGTTGCTCTGAATTTTAAATTCATGTTGTCAACGATCTGAAGCTTTAACAGCAAGTGAGTCACAGAGGTTACAAGAAGGTCAAAACCAAGTCATCTATAACAACATTGTCACCATTGTCCATCCTTTCTTCCTATCACACTTGCACCATCTTAACGACTTTGTGCCTTTGAGCATTCATCAAAGCCTGAGCCGATGAATCAACCGTATCGCACGTCATCGCTCCTGCTGTGTAATAATTCGGGATCCATGATCCAACTTACACACACGCACATGTACACACAGACACACATACATGTCCTCTCCAACCTAGACAAAAAACACATTTGCTGCTGCTGCTACGAGGCTTCCAGCAGTTTGTTACTGAGGCAATAAAATGAACAGAAGACAAATAGGCCAACCTGCTATTACACAACCGCAGCTGTAGCGCTAATAAGCCCACGGCTCTTGTTATCCAGCAGTGGATTCACAAACAGGCAAAAGCCCCAAAGCCATAGACAGCGTAAGCTCCGAAAGCTAGAAGCGTCCTTGTGTTTTTAAATTGCTCGGTTTAATGGGCAATTCCTTTAGAAATATGCATAACCAAAGCTTACAATCAAAGTAAACAGTAAGACCTCTGACATGCCTAATTTAAGACAAACAAAATGACTGCCGGTTACAGAGACTTATTCTCACTCGCCATAAAATTCCTGAGTCATTCCACTCACACAACAACTCCACTACGTCCAACTGTCATGAGCAGCAGCAGCAGTTGTCCAAGCCGTGCAGCATCAGGGTCTAATGACCATTAGACTTAGAAGTAAGTGAGAGGTGTAGAGTGTGCACAACTGATGTATTCTTAATGGAGATTTCACTCTCATTCCTGGGCACATCGTTAAGCTCTGCTAGCTTCCCACCACAGTGACATCTATCCAATTACAGCGTTTGTAAGACCAATTCATTAAAATGACAATCTGACTTTGGGAGTGAGGCGTTTGTGGACGAGGTGGGGGCATCTGCTGGCATAAAACTTTACCACTCCAGGGTAAAAGTCTTTATTCATATACCATACGACAACTTGGGAACGTTGACATTCACACCAACAGCCGTGCAGGTCTGTGTTGTTGGTGTGTTTGCCTCGCTAAGTCAACAATTCCCTTCGCCTGTCACTTGATTATCTGAAATTCAAACCACCGGTCAATTTGTAATGATCTGTTTCTCTACCAAAGAGAGGGTAGCGGTGGACTAATCACCATTAATCATGATTAATCAAGACCTTTTTCCAGTTTAGTCCTTAGACGGCGCAAAGAAGCAAGTAATTCTCAGGCGTGACAACCACTGTGAGACTTAGATGGAGGACATGTGGAGAAATGACCTATATATTATAGTTCTTCTTTTTTGTTTAATTTGCCTTAGAACTTGTGTTGATTTCTTCTTTTTTGTTTAATTTGCCTTAGAACTTTGTGACCTACCCTTGTGTTGATCTCTTGGCAAATGGAGCAATTGTTAATCAGTTTAGATAATTCTGACTGAAAAAGTATTTTCACTAAAATAAGTTACATCTATGTAAGCGTCAGCACCTTGCTGTTGGCAAATAATTTTTTTCATTGTGAAAATTAGACACAATGTAAAAGGAAGGAGGAGGAAGAATTCATGCATTCAGATTCAGATTTACTTTGTAGACATTTTGTGCACTAAATGTATTTATTGTTGACTGCCATCACATCAATGTCACTTTCTAATAAATAAATAAATAAATCTTTAACAACAATTTAGAGAACTACAACACGACCAACGTCTGCACGTGTTGGGTTTTGTATTTCTGCCTCATCTCAAACCAAGCAGGATGGGTGTGAGGTAAAAACCATGTCTAAGTCTGAAACTGCTGATGCATGCACAAAGCTGAATGAATAAACCGCACTGCTGCTCATACAATGATGGAAGTATGTATTGATCGTCAGTTGTCCTGAGGTCTGAGGGCATCTCCATGCTGTGGGGCTGATGCTGACTAAGCAGTGGGGCAAGATTACTTTTTCTTGGCCACACCGAGGGGATGGCACCTTCCCTAAGCAATTTGGCTACTGGCATTTGTAACTAATCACCCGATGTGTGGCAATAAACATTTGTCCTGCTGGACATGTTTTTGGGATATGGCTCAACTTCACCACACTTTGGAACAACCCTGAATTGTAATTTTCACCCCCAAGATGCTTAACGGCCGAGTAATGTGAGTAGAGACAGTCTGACCGTGCTTTGAGGTTTAATATCACAAAGTGATTCCTCCTGCGTGCAATTTCACATCGTGTGGGCTGTTGAATTAAAGAGAAAATACACAGAACAGTGTGTATCAATAACACAGTCATTCATTTATTCTTTATCTTTTGCGACTTTTATTCAGTTTGAGTGACGTTCTGAACTGAGGGCCAGATCCAAACACCCAAGATTATGATTATGCACATATTTTATTTTATTTTTATGACAGAGACATAAGTAAAGCATCTGGTTGTTGTTTTAGAAAAGAGGAAGTGACATCACTAAAGTGCAGTGATTCAGGTTGACAGGAAATGTTAAAGGTGGGACTTTATTTGACTAACATGCTAATTCAGCAGCAATTCAAATGATTAAAATGACTAACTTCCACTGGTCTCCTTGACTGTTTTATTAGTTTAGTTTCACACTCCATTAAATTTGTACTTACAGTGACTGGCACTGAATTCTTTTTTTGGCTGCAAACCACTTAGCTACACGCCCTTTTTTTGTTTTTTGTTTTTTCCCTATACATTATAAGATTGTTGTGGCTGGTTACATTCCTAATTACTGCACCCACTTTATGTGGTCCACAGAGGAACCTGCCTTTAGAGGCTACAGTATATGAGCCATATCACTGCTGTCAAATTAGTGACCCCTCTCAGTGACTGTAATAAAACTCCTGCAGGTCTGCCTTTTATGATGTGAGCACTTTCACACAATGCAGGGCAGTGGAGACCTTCAAACTCAGTTGGAAAGTTGAAACTGATGGATTACTACGAGTCCTCCAATCAAACCATAAGGTTCAAACCATAAGGTTCATACACCATAAGGTTTTTGACAAGATTCAATGTGCGACCACGGCTCATTGTGTTTGCTACTGGCTTTGCTAAATGGTTTGGCCATCACTTGCTTTGTCTCCATTGTATTTTCTGGAGGTGCACTTGGTTTCAACAGCTATTAAAAATCCCACAGGACTCAAGGTCAAGAGTCAACACTTTTGCTTTACAATGAGAGACATATAGAATGAGATGAGAGATCAGCTCTGAATAGTCGAAGGCTTCATTCAGGATTACATTGTAAAGTTGAGATAATGCTGTGTTAGTAGCTGAAGGAGTGAATAAGACAGAGGCTGAGGGCACCAATGTTGACACCCATCAGGTCTCCAATCCCGAGTTGTTTTGTTTGTTTGTCTGGGTCAACTTCTAGCCTTAGTGTTAAGTTTATTGATTCGACCCAGACAACAGATTGAAAGCTCCACAGTGACACTATTTTCTGGTTGTCCATTCCTTTTAGACAGGTGGTTGGATAAGAGTGCAATTAAGTTAAGTGTGGAGCAAAAGAAAGGAAAAAGAAGCAATTAAATAGAAACCAGGATGAAAACAATGTGAGAAAATAAGTGGGAAAACGCATGACATCAAATATATGTAATAAAGATAAAGGTTTCAGTGTAGTGTGCAAAGAATACATAATACATAATTTGCCTCCAAAGAATATAATAGTAATTTGTTTAATTTAACTCTTGAATAATGCTGTTCAGGCAGTACTGTAAACAAAAAAGTTTACACAGCACTGCACAACATACGGAAAAATTATTCTCACACCTAAATAAATAAATATGTGTGTGAGCAAAAGAAAGGAAAAAGAAGCAATTGTAAGTATGTAACTAATTCTAATTATTTAAATTCTTAAATAAAAACTTCTCATCTAACCCTCAGCCTGGATAAAGAAGAAGAAAAGTCTTTTAGGTTTACTGTGTTGAGGGGCTTTTCTGGATCTATTGTTTTGTGATTAGCCATGCAGGAAATGAAAGGACAGTGTTTAGCAACTACCTGTATAAAGGAAGCTTCACAAAGGAGTCTCCCCCAGGAGCTGGAGTCGGCAACAATGAATAAACAGCTAAGTTAAGCAGTGAATAATTGGCCACAAAGGGGCCAATACTAAACTTAATTTTAAAAAAGCTTGCATGTATTTCAAATAATTTAAGTATTTGTTTACTAAATTGGCTACATAGATATTGGTACAGAGAAGGAACAGAGCCAGTGATCCTAGACTAGACTCAACATGTACATGACAGGTTGTTGGGGACATAGAACATCAAATAGGCAGTGCAGAGTAAAGGAAGTGGGTCAGAAGCTCTGACAAAGGTACCTAAAAACTTAAATAAATAACTACAAAAGTAAAAATAAAAAAAACATCTACCAAGTACTGGAATATCCGGGTTGAGTAAAGTTTTTTAAAACTGGGTCGATGTCACTGAAGAAATCTGAGTGAAGGGGCCAACCTTTCTCCACTCACATTCTCAGGTGTCCTGCTCAACTCAGATCAATGGGAACAGGGGATGACTTCAACTGATGACATCTTAAAAAATATTCAACTACTGAAAAAAAAAAGTATCACAAGAGGAAATCACAGCAGTATCAAGAGACCTGCAGGAGTCAAATACATCACTGCCTTATAGTTCACACCCAGAGCAGTGCAGAAACCAAACTACTGTAATTCTTTTCCACTCTCGTTCACCTTTACATATCTTTATCCTCCGAAAAATCCATCTGTCTCCACCAAACTGTCGTGTTGATTGATCTTAGGGATGTAAACATTTCCGCACAATTAACAGTAACTGCAAATCATAAAACAATCTAGTCCAACCTAATTTTCTTTCCCACTGTTCAGCCTAATTCAGCCATTACTGAGGCATAATCAGAGCACTTTAATTCCGCTGTATGCTCAAGTCATCAGCGTGAGATCAGTGGATCACTTTCTCATGCCCCCAAGATGAAGAATAATATGAATGCTTCAATGCTTCAATATTTTTCTCATTAAAAAGTTTTGGTGTAGGATTTTTAGTAAAGGCTATATTTCTTTAGACAAACTATGTTTTAAGCAAATTGCTGTCCTGACTCCTCTTTTCATGCATCCTTAATTTTTGAGGATTCAGCAGCTTGGTGAAATCAAGAAAGCGAATCGCTGCAGGCTAGCTTAGATTCCCACGTCTGAGCTGCTGCTGAGGTTGCAGTCTCCTGGACTTCCAAGGATCAGCTGGTCCCTCTGTGGGAAATTCGGGGTCCAACCTCTCCCACAAACATCACATGCGCTTTTACAATCAGGTGCCCTTGACACTGGATTACACATGTGCCAACACAGTGCATGTACAAACAGCATGTGACTTGGATGGAAAACCTACAAATCCTTTGAGGAGCATTGCGTACATCACCAACCCTGGTTTTAAAAATGAATTTAAAAAAGGAAGAAAATCTCTTTCTCTGAGCAGTCAGGCATTGATTTTCCTGGCCTTGTCTAATCCAAGATTTCACATATAACTAAGCATTAATTAGAAATCAAGACCGAAGACGGTGAGGGAGAGCGAGGGCACTAGACTCATGTATTACATAACACTAGGCTTTGAAAAAGCAGTTTTAAAGCAAGACCAAGGTTGAGCAGAAGGAAACGATGAGCAGAATCACAGATTCATCAACAGTCTCTCTTTTCCTGACCCAATGACCTCCTGTAAACTGCATTCTCTCCTGACTTTTTAACCTTTTGTTCTTCTTCTTTTTCTCCTCTCTCAAAGCTGCTGATGCTTTGGATATGATATGACATCATCTGTCTCTTTGGAGTGAAGCCCCTGAAACTAGAGTTCTAAGAAGGTTCAGTTTTTTTTCTGTTTTGATGTAAACTTGATCGAGGAGAAATGAGAGGATTAATCTGTGCTCTCTGAAAAAAAGAGGAGAAGAAGATGCCATGCCACATAACCAACACCCATCTATGTTCTTAAGGGTCTGTGTGACTTTGCTTCCACCTAATGGATGGATGCAACACTGCATAAAGACATGGGAGGGTGAGGAAGAATCATTAGTCATGCATCAGTGAGGATGCATGAATATTTCAAATCAATGAAACCCTCTTCGTAATGAGTCAATAATGTAGGAAACGCTATTGGAGGAAAAACACTGTTGAGCCGTACTGCGTTTTGAGAATTTCTTTTATTACTTATCTCTGGATTATTCACTGCTTGGGAAAAAAGTTTGTGTTCTTATTTTACTGCGATTAACTTTTTTTTTGTAAATGCTCTCATTAGAGGGAGGAAAGATAACAATGCAGTTCACCCAGAAGGCTCATAGAGTACAGTAAGTGTACCATCAGACGCTACATTTAATACAACACAAAGTCAAGGTACAATTATCAATCAATTCATATTTTGCAAGTAGTATGTCAAACCTGGCCTTAAAGCCAACATATTTTGGTATAAATACTCGTTTCTCACTGGAAATTCCCATCTCCCTGTGTGGTCATTATGAAGCTGAGCATGGAAGTGCAGTGGAGCAGGAGTGAGGAGTGGGAGTGGGCAGATTTTGGACATTTGGTATGGAGCAAGACTTTTATAAAGCAGTGAGCATTGACCTGTGGCCTCGAGACGTTAATCAAAAAGTGAATTTATGATCAAAAGTCAAACATGTGTACAGTATAATCAGTAGAGCAGCATTCCACTGGTTAAGTCCTTGAGACTATATTGTGTCTTTATACCAACTCTATTCTTTATACCTCAAGTACCTATAGTGTACTTTTCTAAATTGAATGTCAAATGAAGACGTAATGTTACACTTAAACAGTTTTAAAAGACAAAAAGAAGAAAGAACAGATATAGGAGTAGACAGGCAGAGTTTTACAAGCCCTTCCATCTCTGACAACATCCAATGGGTTCGTGGCCCCAAGTCTCAGTGGACAGACACTACACTCTGAATGCAAGTGACTTTGTGTCAGATTTGACACTCTGAATGCAAGTGACTTTGTGTCCCCTTACAGATTCTTTCAAGCATCACCAACTCCAGGCTTAGTCACTCTGGAAGTGAATATGTCAGAACTTGACAGCCCTTTAGGCTGCAATACTTTTACACTATATAAATGTGACAGAAGGCAAATTTTTTATTTTGCCATTGTAAAGTGAAGATGATGGCTCCGAGTGTTGTCACATCTTTGTAAAACAACGTTCTCTGTCAAGGAATCTTCTATCGACTTTTTAGTTTTTTGAGAAACTCCTATTGTAACAACAGAAACAACAACAAGGAAACTTGTGCCGCTTATGATTTGTACATGAAGCACTTCAGAGACAAGAAAGGAATTTTGTGCAGATTTGCACTCATTATATCCAAATGCTAAGTGTGGCGTGGCTGCCTCTGGGGCCAAGCATGAAGAAGACTGTGTCACATGGATTCTCCTGGTTGGCAGCAGCTGCCTTTTTCCAATTAGACATGTATGTGTGTAACTGCATGTGTGTGCTTATTCATCTCCAAACTAATACATCTCAGCTCTGCTAACCTCCCGGGGCACATGTTGCCTGAGTCTTGGAACTCTTCTTAAAGGGCTTCAACACAAACGCACACACACTATCCTCACACTCCTATATCTCCATCGCCCTAATATCTCCATCCTTTATCCTTTCACTCACTCGGCTCAGAGTGGCCTTAAGGCAGACAGACGCACACAAACTTGTCAATTCAGATTTAATGTCATCTAAAAATGGAACAAGCTGGTGTCCAAAAGAAGAACAGAAGAGGACAGGACGAGAGACAAAGAGCAGAGACGCCATGAGCAAATATATATAATATATATTTATAATCTGATAACTAATAATTATGTCCAGTTTTTAGTGTTGATATCTATACGGTTGGATAAGTATTTTACTGCTGTAACTGACCAGAACTTTATGCAGCTTTTTCTTTTTTTAATTAGTTGCATCTCCTTCAAGCTTTTAACGAAGCCTTGAAACCAGTCAGTGTGATTTAAGAAATTGATTCAGATTTTAGTCAATCAGACAACGATCATTGCAGCTCGTGTGTAAATGGATTTTTGATGACAACCCAAAATGAATAAGGTGTAAAAAGATTACTGCAAATTACAAATCTGTTTACACAGGTAAAACAATCACATGCTTCTGTTTTTGTCAGTTTCCTGATTAACTCATTTAAGGTGCCCGAGCAGAACATTAGGAACCCAAATGAGTTTATCCCCTTTAAAAGGATCTTATATTAGATTTAAATATTGATGAACTTGATTGCTGCCAACTCTAATATTGTAATATTCCTCATATTTGCTTTCACACCTTTTGGGATGATGAGTTTTTTAATGTTCATTATTGTCAAGAAAATTAGAGCAAAGTGGCATAATGTTCGCAATACTGGTCTGTCTGTCTCAAAAAAAAAAAAAAAAAGGAAACCGACTTTATTTTTAACCTTTTAAAAAAAAGGGTGGATGCTTGAATAAAAGCTACTGTGCTGCAGAGTTTCCTGCCAACATTTTTTTCTGAACTTCGAGTCCAGCTAAATTGACACAATAAAATGTGCACGCATCAGTAAGCAATGGGAAGGTTGTGTGCCAGGTTTGACAGCTGTGTTTGTGCTAAACCTGTGGGCAATGAGACCACAGCCAAGATGCCAACCCATCCTGGCTGTTAGTCTAATTCAACCTGATTCCACACAAACGCACACACACAACCAAACATATAAATAAATATCACACTTTATACACAAACAACGCAGGAACCTGCAGAGCAAATTAATTTTTAAACAAACTTCCTTAGATTCATGCTTAAGTTAAAAAAAATGACAGAAGAAAGTTTTTGTTCTCTCTCTTATTTATAGCCCCCCGTGACACAAACAAAGAACAAAACAAAACAAAACAAAAAAAAATCGCACAAGACAAAAACACCTGAAAATAACATCAGTCTGCTCCAAGGTCACAGCCTATGGTTCACTGTATTTCCATTTGAGTGTTTTTGGTATGGCTATCTGCTACTATAATGGCTGCCCAGAGGGGGTAGTTGCTGGATGGATGAACCCATTTCAATCTCAAAATGGCCGACCTCTGTGACCTTGTCGGAGGGTGTCTGCAGAGACTGAAGAGAATCCCTACATGCGCGACACATAGTTGTAAGTGTGTCTCGCCTCAGATGCAGTGGAGAGTGGAGACACGGAACAGGATGAGACACGGAGCGTGGTGAGCTCATTTCACATGCTTAAATACACTGGTGATCAGGCAGATGCATCAATATGCAAGCTCAACTAAAGACTACAGTAAAGAGTCATGGAGGTCAAACAGCATAGGAGTTATTATAGGGCTCGCCTAAAAGCTAAAGGTCGTACTCTGTTTTTGTACACTGATGCTCGTGTAACCAATATTATTATTAAAGATGGGTTTTTACCAGTAGTGAGTCTGTGAGCCAGTTTGTCTATAAAAGAAAAATGATGCAATATAATACAAAGAAAAAAGAGGTTCAATAAATAGTGCAAAAAAGACCAGACTCTACTGGCTGCCAGGGTTGGTCAGACCATTTATTTTAATTTGCTTGTGTGTACACATCTTTATAGTAATTTTCAAAAAAAACATCATTTGTTTATATTTTTCCTGATTGTGGGTCCTTAAATTTATAAAGGGAGCTTTCCTGAAAGCTAAAAAAAAAAAATCCACCTTCCCTGCATCCCCCAAACACTGTTGTCTTCTGAAGCCAGGATTTTTTTTGAGCTGAAAGTGGCTGCCTGGTAATGTGGCAACTGTCAGCAAGAAGAGCAGGGTGACAAGAGTGATGTTCAAGTCATTGAACCCAGCTCTTGTGGTTTGGCCTTGGGAGATTTCATTAGAAAATGAGGGGCTTTGTGTGACAAGCAGATATGAAGGAATCTCAGATGGATGGAAAAGGTCAATTATGAAAACTGTGACTGATGGCTGAGGCCCAGGTAAATAAGGCTGTTTCCCCTCAGACTGACACATCACAGTCTCTCTTCTATAACATTAACTCACTCAAACAGGCCAATCATCGACTAGTTCATCAGCCAATAACCCTTAACTTTCAGGGTCCTTTCGGGCCGTACATGAGAGAGAGCAAAACTAAGATGAAAAGTCATTGTTCTATCTGCAGCGGTCCAAGCCTCCCCTGCAGCAACAGCTTTGGCGTTTACTCTGTTGAATTTGTCTTCTGGCACAGCTGTTTCATGAAGGTGCTGCCAATTTAGAGCTTGGGTTTGGTGTATTGTCACACTCTCCCACCTGTGTCTATGCTGGCATGCTGAGTCTGGCGTACATTGTGAGACATGTTTGCCTCTCCCCAGCTTCATGTTTCACACTTTGAAAAACCTGCCTCATTTGAGAAGAGTGATCGTTCCAACTGTGCAGACTGTGGAGTGTGACGTAATCACCAACATTTATAGAGCAGGGCAGATGAGAGAAAAAACAAACAAGGAAAACAAGGAACAATAGTGAGTGTATGAGTCATTAAAAGGAGATCGACCCAATTTAATCAATCCAGTAAATCATTATTTGACCAAGATATTTTATGCAAAGCACTTGATTTGTATCTTTTAACTGTGAGGTTCATTCATCTTACATTTTTGTCATTCTAGTCATTAACATAAAGATAATTGTGCTGATCTATTCACGAGGACACCTTATCCTCTATATTTATTGCCTTGGAACATTGTCGTCTGTAAATGACAGGCTGTGTATGATAAAGAACCTAACAGCTGTTCAAAATCCAGCAGATCTTGAAATTGTGATTAATTTCTCTCACATAATATTAATTGGAATTCCTGATTGCCCGTCTGAGAACAATAACTCAGTAATTACTGTTAATTACTACAGACCATAAGTAATCCTTTGTTGTATTATTTCTTTCCTCAAGTGTCAAGCTCCAGGTTAACACATGCTTACATTATTGACTGGAGCCAACCCACAGAAGAAAAGCCATTTCACAATTATCAGTTTGGCTGCAGTTAAGATGATTTAAAATGGCATTTTGACCGTAAAATGTTAATTATGCCATGTTCTGAACTTCTCAATTGTGATGCACCCAATTCCTCTCTCTGTTGATTAATTACATGAGCAGCAATTACAGTAATAGGTTTAGGCTATTCATGACAGGGGCCTAAACCCGCCTTCACACTCGCCGATGCCTGATCTGCTTCACAGTTTTGCTGAGGAATTGGAGTAAGCAGGCAGCTCGTCACTAATTATGCCACATATATAGTAACATATATACATACATACATAAAAATTCAAGAACAAATGAAAACTAATGACTTTTAAGCAGCAACTGTATTTTTGTGTGTACAAAGCAATACCAAAATGCAGCCATAGTGATTCATCTGCAACACCAGAGCGCTGGAGCGTGGCCGTTTATCAAGACAGGACTCATCCATAAACATCACATGGAGACATGAGGTGGAGTTATTGTAGTACAGTCAATTATCATGGACCATACAAACCTTCATGTTTATGCAAACATGTGGCACAGTTCCATATCTGCACATCATGTTTTGCACACAGCTAATGAGTAACAGCAGGAACTCCCTGCTCTGCACGTGCTGCTCAATAATCAGGTTCCATCCATTGGGCTCAAGGTTAATTGTGTTCCTAAGTAGCATGTATATGCAGCTGATGGGACACGTTTGTGTGATTGTTAGTATGTGCATCAACTGACACGTCACATCAGCATCACAATTAACGCCAGGATGTAAATATAACAGCCGTGGGTACGTTTACGTCCACACCCGGGAGCCTACACATCGACAAAGATTCCACTGATAAACACCCAGCTGTGTTACTGCATACATAATATTCTCATGTCAATCACTTTAAGGTGGTCCAACCAGGAGAAGACAAACTTTTAATAAACAGCATTTGAATACACAACAAAGGCAGTGAGTTTTTTCCTGTGGAGTCTTAAGTTCACTGTCACTGAGAGGCACAGTTTGTCTCTGCCATGTTGACCAGACAGCTAGCTATGAGGCTCATTAAATCCATTTTGTATGGTCTCACCAAGAAAATCAATTGTTAATGAAACACAGGCTGACAAATGTTTGGCCAAGTTTGGATTCATTAGTCAGGAATTGGAGTTAAACTCCCTGAAGGAACAGAACTCCTCCTGCCAAACAATGTTAAATGTTGATGAGTGGAAACTAAACAAAACTTTTACTTTCTTTATTTTAGGACCATTGTGTGTCCAGTTGAAACACACTCCAAGTACACAAGAACACCTACATTAATGTGATGTGAGTCAACAGTCTGTATCACCAGACAGCCTCCATAATCACAAGCCAAGTGTAAATGCAGAGCAATATAACCACTGCACCACCATATCGCTGCAGCCAAACGGGTTTCAAGAAGACGATGTAAAAAAATATTCACTACATTCAGATATGACCCATGTCTTTGACAGCTACCTCAGAGTTCTATCCATCGTCTACATTTACTTTAACCATAACAGGAGGTAACGGCAAAAATGAATGAGCACCAAGTTTTCAAATTTTACACGTTTTTGATACATGTACATTCATTTAAACCAGTGAATCCCATATTTTGGCAGAAATGTAAAATGAGGTGAGAGTAAAAGAGCATGGGACAGATGTGCCAGTAACACACTATAGAAAGTTTGTCAAAAAGAGGTTCCTCATGATGAGTGTGTGTGTGTGTGTGTGCACATGCTTGGTTTGTAGAATCTTTATATTGAGCAGTGGCACAACAATCTATCAAGATTACAAATGTCAACAGAGAAAACACTGCCCATTTCAGTCGATATCATTATTTTTTACAGCCAACTGTACAACAAATATTTGTTCTGACAAGATATCAGAAAATGAAATCTCTCTAACAAGATAACGACATTAGTTCTTTGATTCCTCCTGTACAGAGTTACTGTATATCTATATAAATACACACACACACACACACACACACAACATAGAGAGAGAGGCAGGAGAAACCCGACAGCCCAGGAGCCACCGGTTCACTGCCTCCTTAAACTTGTTTACTGTATTCTACTCCCATTTAAAGCCGCTTAGTCCAAGAATCCACTCCCTGCTGGCCATCTCTCCTCTACTCTGTCACTGGCTTGTTTAGTTTCTTACTCTCTACACTCTCTAGCACTCGTTTAATTTTATGACAGCACTTTTCCCCCCACCTCATCATTCTACCTTATTCACTAGTCATTTAGTAAAGCCTATTAGAGACCATTGTCTTTCAAGAGCAACGACCAGTCAGACCAGCGCAGTGCAGGGAATACATCACCATCTGCAGGAGAATGAGTTGTTGCAGCTTTTATTCTTTTTTGCAAATACCTCCAGGGGACGTAAATATACAAGTTCTTCCCACAATGCTCAATTTTCTTACACACAACCACGTATATATGTATATATACATCAACATACGAGTGCTGTGGTGGAACGGATTAAACTGGTATCTTAAAGCCCCACTGTACTCAACATACAGTGATCTGGTCTAATCGTTATCTCTTCTGTTGAGTCACTCATAAACAATTCAGGAGGCAATAATCTTGTTTTTTTACTGCACTGCCTGACACCTGCTGCAACCACAGAAATGTCATATTTCCCCTTTACAGTGTCAAAGGATTTATTTTCATACTAGGAATTTTCTGTGTGTGAGTAATGAAACTGTGTTATTCTTGGCGTGCTGTTAAAACACTGTCATACTGTGTGAGGTGTGTACAGGTGCAGCAAATGTGGACAAATGCACAAATCGGTACTATTCCCTGAGGCCTGAGCATATGTGACCCACATAGAGATGATGATATGAATCTGTAACATTGGACCCCAGAACTTGTAGCATAAAAGCTGGAGTGAAGCTGATAGGAAAGCTTTGTTGACGTTTCTAAAGGGTGAAAGGAGCACATCTCCCCCGTAGGCATGGCCGCTACTACAAAAGCACAGAAGAAGAAGTGATCAATACAGATGAGGAAGGTGAACGGGATCAGAGATGGACCTGAATGCCTCCTCTGTTTACCGTTAGTGCATGTGCATATACGTTATGTTCTTCCTGTAAAAGTCCTTTGGTGCAGCGTGTGAGAGCCAATGCTGCCATGACTGTCCATCACTGCTATTTGAAAACATTGTACTTTCAGTAAGCGTTCAATTACCTATGTATTTATTCATAATGTGCAGTTATTATAAAGGCAACAATAACAGGCTCTACATTATTTCACATGAGACAGTGTAGCAGTGACTGAAGCCAAGAGGAAGAGACGAATTGATGCTAAGCGGCCGAGTGATCTTTGATGTTAAAGAAACATCAGTGTGACGATGCAGATGAGATGAAAGATCTTTTAAATTTTTTAGAAAATTAGCATCTCACCTATTTTTAGAAGTACTCTGAAAAATACAAAAGGTAAACACTGCAGATAAAACATAGTTAGTACCCAGAGGGTGTTTTGTTTTATCTGAAATCACTTCCAGACTGAATCAAGCACGTGATATAAAATTATTCAAGGATTGGTGTTGAGGAAGTAAACGTTTTGGGTTTTTTTTAAGAGAATAAAAAGGAGCATCCACCAAAGTCTGGTGTATGCAGGCAGGGATGATCTGGACTTTGTCAGATTTCTCTATTGTTTCGACAAAACTATTTGTTGCTGAAAATGCATTACCTTTGGGCTTTTTGGCAGAACTGCATTAAAACCCATGGTGCCAGGGGTTGTACATGTAGCCACATTGGCTCAGGCCTTCTGCTGTGGATTGTTGAATGTATGTGTTAAACATAAAGGAAGTAAATACTTCTTATACTAAACACTAATTTTAAAACTGTGTTGAACTAAATCTTCTAACTCTCAGCTCTAAAATGCTGCTTCTGTGTGCTTCGTAGAGCAATGTAGGTTGAACCACCTGCAGCGTAACATAAGAAGATCACAGTGGCGGACTCTAGGAGAACACCTCCCCACCCCCCTTCATGTATTTATCATGTAAAGATGTAAAAAGTGCTGTAGCTACAAATACACCAATGTACTCTCTCTCTCTCTCTCTCTCTCTCTCTCTAGGTCATTCTGGATAAACAGAGTAACACCTTTAGCAACAGAGGCACAACCAGCATGACGCACTGCAGGAAATTCTTTCTTTCAGTCCGTCAGTACGAGTCTTTTCACTGCTGAACTGCCAAGGATGAGTGAACATGAAATATTTGATGAGTGAAAAGTGGAAGGAAAGGATGGTGCAGGATGACTGCTGCAGGGAGGGAATGATCTAACTTGGCTTCTGGGCTTGACAGATTCCCATGTGAATCTATAAAAAAAAGAAACTGAAAATAACAAACACCACCAGAAGGTGGTGCATGGAAGGATTTCTTTTTTGTATATACTAACGCCCCACTCCTGACCTTGAGGTACACAATACCAAGATCCCAAGGTTTTTACACATGCTGCACACTTGGTTTTGCATTAAACATTGATTGCAAGACAGTCAATCATAGCAGTATTTTTCTCTTAAATGAGCATCCGGGAATTCATTCTTCTGACTGTCCTTGAAATTCTGCAGAAATTTAATTAATCCCCACAATCATCTTCAATCGGCTATAGAAAACATATAGTACTTCTCTCAGACAAGCTTTCCAAATTAAAAGTCAATGCATAAAAATTGGGAGTGATTTCAGGACAGCTCCACAAATTCTCAGGTGCCCATCGCTCACCATACGCCACACACACACAACTCTACAACACATTGATTATGCTCTCACTGCGGTCTGTTTCATGTCACGTGTAATCACTAGTTTTTAACTCAACTCAACCAAGATTAGCTTTGTCTGAACCTATAAAGTATCAGTACAGTCATTTCATAGACAAAAGCTTTTAAACTTGCAACCGCAGGGGTTGAAAAGGTTAGCTCTTTGTCTATGTTCAAACCACAGGAAATAATAACTGCTGAATACATTATATTATGTAAAACCGTATCTTATCACTGTGGCAATTAAACAAGATGTCTTAGGAACAAACATTTAGCCTCCAATAAATGTTGCATTCATAATCTGTCATTTGCACCGAGGCATCAAAGTGATTTACTGGTGATAAAATTGAAATGCACCAGTGATAATGTCGGGCTCATCACCATTAGCCATAGGGGCCACTGCATCCATGTGTGCCACCATCTTGTTGAGATGCATATTACAAATACAAATATTAGCTTTGGGGTTATTACTCAACTGCCGCTGCTTTGCCGATTCCAGCTCTGTTTTATGGGAAGTGTGATCATGTAGTAGCTCAAGTTATATCAGTAGAGAAAAAAACATACACATCTAAAACACAACCTTGAAAGTGTGAAATGAAACTGTGACTGAGAGCTCACGGTCTTCATCATTCAGGACATAGTCATAAAGGCTGTCCCTAAACAACTGGGACACATCAGTGGCTAACAGGCTAATACAAGTGCAGACATTCTTAACGTTTCAAGGACATTTTATTTTCTTCCAGCTTCATTAGCAAAGGCCTGTCAGCCATCCTCAGAACTTCCCTCCTGTTCTGAAGAGGTCTCTGATGCACCACTCAAGGCCTCTTATTAGTAATAACAGCTGGAAAACTGCACACGAGTAAGGAATTAAACCCCCACACACCTTTAACAATGCTGTCAGTTCTCAGTGCTGTACTGTAAATACACGCTTATCAATACACACAGTAAAACTACTCTGTCATTATTCATTGAAAGCCTGCCATACATTATTTCACAATCTGAGAAGTAACAAACATCTGCCGACTTTTCATGAGCCGACTGCAGCGGTGCGTCCTGTGCTGGCAGGTAATGATTTTAAACAAACAATATTATGATTGCTCTCCTTTCTTGTTCGCTTTCTTTTCTCTCATGTGAGTCCTTTTCCTCATTTATTTTTCTTTGTCGTTGACACTATCAGGCAATTTGAAAAATTGCAGCCATGGCACAGCCACAAAAAGAATAACAACTGCTTCTCCGACAGCAGACAAAGAGACACAATAGTCAAATATTGATTTGAGGGCAGTGGAAAGGTATTTAATTCCAACTCAGACAGAACAAAAAGTGTGAGCGCAGGGAACCAAAGCGAGCACCACCACCTGAACTGCACATTCTCAGATTAATGGGTGAGCACGCTTCACTCTGAAAATCATTCTATTGAAATTCAGTGAATGGCAATGCTGTGGCCCGTCTGGGGACTGACCAAGACGCCAGAAAATGGGCCCCATCTCCCCTGGGCCGCAAAAGATCAAGAGAAAGTTTTTCAATGTTTCAAAATGAGTTTTTATTTTGGTGAAAAGGTTCAGTAAACACAATTGAATCAAAATTAAAAAGCTGTGAGCCAACAGGAGATGAAATGAAGCCAACGAGTAAAGTTTAGAGGAAAGAGCTCCATGTTCACAGTCACAGACGCAAAGAACTTTGAAGGAGATTTTTAACTGAGTCAGAAAATGAGTGAAGTACGAGTGAGATCCATGCAGCATCTATATTGACCAAATGTTTTTCAAAGATCATTACCCACCATTCATAGTGACATATTGTTGATTACAAGGTTCACATTGGTGAATCATTTTAAAAATATACATGACCGCAACAATATCAATAAAATATGACCATTTGATATCTATTTGCTCTTCAAGTTAAAATATAATTTAATTTTCTGCCGTGGCCAACAAGATTATAAGTATTATTTTCCAAACTTCTGTAAATGTTTTTGTTAATGTACCTCCTGACAGCAGTCTATGACGACAACCTGCATGATGTTCAAACTGAGCAGCAGATCCTCCGTCTTTGTCTGTGGAGGATATCAATTCAGGAGGTAATGTCTTAAAGAATGAACACTTTCTCTGTTTCCAAGGTAACGCAACAGGACTTGAAATTTTCCTCCGTTCCTATTTATTGCATTTTACACCTTTACACCTCTCTCTTCTCCAAATGCAGACAGGTGTTACTTACATGTATGTGAAATTAGAGAGCGTGACAGAGTTGAAGATAAAGGGGATTTTAGATTTTAGACAGATGTGGTGGGGTCATAAAAGAAAGAAACAAAAGTGACAGTGTTATAATGGATACAGTTTGTATATTTCACAGTGGCCTCCCTTTGAATTGAATGATTGAATTGGTATAAAACATAATCCATAATGTAACTAATTATTCTCACCACTGGTATACAGGCCAAACAGGAGTCACAACAGGCAGAATAAAAACACTCGTGTTGGTTTTTGAAGTAATAAAAGCATCTTCACTGAACCCTCGGAGACAGATGGTATGAGGAGTTTAAATCACAGGACCCTGATGGTTGGCTGACTGGAGCTGGAGCTGGAGCTGGAGCTGACTTTGGTTGGCAGACATTTTCTAATTCCAGAGCAGTGACAACAGTCATCACAGCGTGTGAGGCAGAAGACGGAGGGAGAATGAAAATGAGATTCTGACTGAGTGTTGATCTTGAGGCTGATTACAGCAGCCAGCCAAACATGAGGACGTGCCCATAATTAAGAAACCTAATTTATGTAATCAGGCCAAATGTAATATTGGTAATCAGCACTGTAATATGCTGACTTAAAACACCGTATTCCAAGTCATCATGATTTGCAAGCCTAAATTTTGTGTGACTTCTTTGACAAAATCTTTTAATAGGTTCAAATTTAGAATACATATCAGCACCTCTCATGTATTTAGGGAGTTATTTGAATTCTTCAGAGAACTAGCCAGAAAATCAGAAGTCATTAAATGTTTTAATTTTGTTTAATGACTGAAGTCCACAAGAGACACTTGTGGCTTGACTACGTTTCACAGCATTATTACCAAAATCTTTTTTTAAAAAAACAACTTCTCTATTTTCCTACCCTTGACCTCTTACACAGGCCGATTTCCATGCATGGATGATCACAGATGTGTCACACTAACAGGCGGGCATGAAGTGAATAAATCATCAAACAAGTGTACACAGATGAGGCGCCACCGACATGAAATGCAGTTTAGCCACTGCTGCTGAATAATGTATTCTGCTTCATGGAGTTGGGATTTTGTTCTCTGGTCATGTTTTCTCCTCTGACTCTCAGGAGATTTGGTGCTTTTAATGTGGCCGTGAACTTTGACCTTGAACCTACAGTCATGCTTCACCACAGCAGGTTGTCTTGTGGTGATAAAGGTTGGTAAATCAGCTGTGATGCATAATGAAGAAATGATTTTCAATTCTTGGTAAAATGTGTAGAGGGGTTTGTTTTATCCTCATCATAAAGACCTAGTATTTGACCTAAAATCTTATAAGTCATCTTTTATTCAGGACTCTTGTGAAAGCCTCTTGAAAAGATCCCAGAGCTCATCATGGAATCTTAGTTGCTTCTTCACCTGTTTTCTGCTAGTGTTTGTTTTTTAATGCCATTCACAAAGTACTTGTAATCACGGTCATGCTGGGAGATTAACCCACTGATGAGAAGGCTCTTCCTAGACTGCCCTTCCTGCTGCATCTACGCTCTGTAATACTAGACATTTATCCTTCAACCAATCCCGGCCATCAGATCCGTAGCATCTACCTACAAACTAAAGATGGATTCCTGAGTAAAAAATCATAGAAACAAACAAACAAACAAACAAACAGGAGTGTTCTGTGGCTCATACAGTACACATTACTGTGAATAATATTAATATTAGTGCCATCTTGCACTAACCACTCACATTCCTCAACCTAAACTCTCTCTAAATGTCCTCCATTAAATGGAACCCATTTAGCCCAGCCAAAAACAAAGTAAACGTCCTTAAAAATATACAGCGGTGTAATAGAGTTTCTCCCAAAACATATTGGAGAAAACAAATTAGCTTCCATAATTTGATGCTTCAACCGGACACTAATCAGTAAACTTCTTATCAATGAGGTCAAAACCTGCTTAATACAATTCCTAAGGGAATTTTTGATAAAAATCTAAGAGTGAAGAAAAACAATTTAGATAATGCTGAGATGAAATGCAAAAAAAAAAAAAATTCACTTACTTCAATTCAACACAAGGGTTGAAAGTTTTGCCAAACATCTTAGTAGCACAATTTAAAGATTTTTTATGGATTATAACTCATTATTTTACAGTTAAAATGCCACAAACATTAACAGCTGTTTTGTATAATTAATGCTATAATAAAAAAAAATCTAATTCTGAAGATTATTTTTATACAAATGTACCTCAAAGACACTGTGTGCAGCTGCAGAGGACACATGTTCTCATGTTCTCTCAAAAGCCCCTGTGACACGACTGCCTGCGTTCCTGTCAAAACACAAGGATCTGTGTGGTGAATTCTGACAGCCTGCCTGGGTTAAAACTTTGAATCTTTTTCTCTTTTGTCACACATAAGAAACAAACGTCGAACCAAACAGATCTGGATCTGCACATACGGTAAATCATTATACAACCAAACTTTTTGTGCCAAAGAAGAGCTTACAGACAGTAAACTAAGACTTTGTGACAGCCTGTCACTGAAAACTTTCCTTTTCAGCCTCTCAGCAATACATCTCTATTTTTACCCACACGGAACCTGGAAGCCTCGCACACAAAAATCCAACTTTTCACCTGCAGTCATGAAAATAATCATTAGTCATCACCTCTTCCACCGGTCTGGTATGGTTCACGCCCCCACATTTTGTTAGCCAGTTTGATGAGCTGTCTACCGTCACCTAGTCACATTGTCATAAATATTGAAGAAAAAAAAGGTACATTTTAGAGGAAGAGTTACAATCATTTCACTCAGGGTTTTTGACCTTGCTATTCCTGAAACAACAAGTGACCTACGCATGCTGTAACACAAACAACTGGACTTAAAACTGGACTATTTTCTTTTGAGAAAACCCTTTAGCCCTGGGAAAAACCAGTCACACAGGATGATGTACTCACAGCACAACAACATTTCTAATTATTTGATAGAGGACTGAATATTAACTGAGGATGAGCAACAGTCCTGAACACAAATTGTGCCACTACAATGTTCTCCTTTTGGATTGTGAACTACATTCACTAATAATTTTCATCAGACATGTATGAGTATTTACTCGTCTGAACAGCAAACTTTTTCACACTCTTCTTTAATGTTTCAATGAACAAAGCTGCAGGTGACTGATTCTACACAGACACAAGTTTGATGCATTTTAAAATAAAGCTTCACAGCTACTATAAATGCTCCCCCCATAATCACTACATTCTCCTGACGGAGCGCCCTCTCTCGCACACGGAACCTTTGCTTCCTTTTAATTTTCCCAGCTTCCAGCCCTTTGAACCAAGTGGTGCTCCAGTCATTAATATTTATTTTTTCCTTTACATCGCTTTGATAATAGGGTCCTTTTAAATGTTTAATTAGTTTGAGTCATTAAACAGTAATGCTGCCGTTTATGATTCTAATGTACACATTATTGCACAGTCTGTGTGGGAAATGACCTGTACGCTCTCCAACACTGTGGCCTCATTTCCAGTGTTTTCCTCATTTCTCTGCTGTCCTTGTGTTGGTCCTTCAAATAAGCTAGTTCAGTTCAATACTTAATAGTCCTTTTAATCACAGCTGCTAATCTTTATCAACCCATCCTGCTTCGTAATCCCCTCAGATTTAAAATACAGCAATTCTAAAAAAGCTGATTTTACCTAATGAGCTCAGTTTGTTTATGAGCCAAAACATGAGCAGGGCTCTGTAAGGAGTTGTAATACATTACAGAAAAGACATTAAGCAACTTTTCTAACTAACAGGGACTAAAGGGAAGTGCAATTAAAATAAGTGATGACATTACAGTCAGTCAATACGCTCATACAGAACAGTATATACTAATGAGTCTAAAGCATTTGAAAATCTGTCACAGTCTTTTGTCGACACATCAATACTACGATGTGTCTATGGAAATAAATAATATAATACCATATATTTTGTTGCAAGGTTACTTAATAATAATAAAATGGGAATAATATACCAAAAGAAAATGTTATGATAGAATGCCATAAACGCCCAATTAAATTTGATTAAATATATTTTAAATTTCATCCATTAAAATTTGATATTTTGTTGCCTAGAATCAAACCAAATTTAATTAAATTTTCTGTTGACTAAATTGCGTCAGAGATCAGAGCTACATCTAAAATGGCTGTCAAAATGAACTGTTTGGGGCTACAGAGCACGGACGAGATACAAATGCTTTTATGAAAATTCTTTAAAACCATTAAAGGTTTTACACTTTTAGGTGTAGATTTAAAAGTACAAAAAGTGCTGGTGGAAAAACAAGTCCACTTTCTATTCAATCAATAAAGTCAATACACATTTTTCCTGCTTATGAACGAAAACAACTCCATCTTTCACAATACAGACAAATTATGTAAACCACGGTTCCAAATTAAAGGGAAACAGATGAAACCTTCACAGTGGAGGCGACGCTGCATCACACAAGTATTATGTTTAAAAGTATTAGATTTTGTCTTTGAACAGTGTGTGTGTGTGTGTGTGTGTGTGTGTGTGGAGCAGCCTGTTCATCCACGTTGCCCCAAAGCTCCACATAATAAAGTCTGGTCTGCAGTCGTTCCCACTCACCAATCACCACAGGTAATACTCCAACACCATTGTGACCACATCAAAGACTTGTCCCATTATCTTCCTGTTACCACTGCTCACACTCTCTCCCATGTCTCTCTCTCTCTGACAACACATCATCCCCTCTATTTATGGACCTTAGACTCCTCTGCTCTCATCCTCATCACATCATGAAGCACGGACGCCTACCCATTAAGGCTCGCCGTCTCAAAGGAATCAACTTCTCACACGCTGCGGTGGAACAAACTGGAGGCATATGTGATTCTATTTGTGAAATAAACATTAGTGATGAAAAAAACCTTTGTCAAAGACAGAAATGTTCATCATAGATCCACATGGCACACATTGTACTTTATGAGTTTGTCTTTTTTTAGATTGCAAAATCCATAAACATTGCTGGCTGCACTGGGCCGTGTATGTTTTATGAGTTTGTTCAAAAGCATCAGCTGGCTCATGAGCTGGAACTCCATGTTCAGTCATTTTATACTGAGCTGATCCGACATCGCCATAAAGGAATGATACAGCTGCAGAGGAATCTGATGATATTAACGGTGTGCATGAATTTACTTGTTGGTGCAAATGCAACAGATGTGCAGAATACCTCCTAATAATTTGTCCATGTGAAATGAACTTAGCGATCATCAGACTGATGTGAAATCACTGAGGTGTAAACAGCCGTTTCCTGCTCAGGTGTGGGTTTTATGTGCGGCTGCGATGTGTCAAATGATTCAGTTTTAGGAGACAGTTGGCCAAATGTTTCACATCGAATTTTCACAGCAAGAAAACAAAATGAGGTGATTGAGGTTAATATTTAAAAGCTATTTTTGTAAACACTGAACGACACTTTCAGAAACAGAGTACGAGATCCTCAACTTGTGTGAAACATACAAAACTACTACGAGTTTTACTTCGTTATTTCCAAAACTTTAAAGACAGTTAGAACAATCTCTAACAATTCAATAATAACAGAAAGTGTAATTCAACAGTGTGACACTTCTGCTTCCAAAAACAAGACGTAGTTTATACATGTCACGGAACACATATTCGTCGACTCTTCATCCATCTCAGATAACTGGAGAACTTCACAGCAGTTCTCAGGAAATGTTTTTTGTTTTGTTTTGTTTTGTTTTTTAAGAAAATAATATTTTTTTAAAAGTGAACACTTCCACTGGACTTTTGAAAGTTTTCACATTATTTTACTGTAAACAGTGACTAATTTCTAAGATTGCAGCCTCACATCTGACCCCTGACCCACAACTGAGCTACAATGATGAAAATCAGTGAAATGTGCCATGAAGATCTATTAAAACATCCATATAAAAAATTAGGACTGTCTCACTGATAATGATTAATCACGATTAATTTAGAGGAATCAACATACACAAAAAATGTTCTGTACTGCATATTGTCAGAAAAGTAAATAAGAGGATGGACAGTGGAATTATGGGAAATACAGTGTGTGTCATTTTGTGCATGTGTTAAATTGCCCTTAAATACTTAATCTGATTAATTTCACAAATCCATTAACTGGATTATTATTAAATTAAATATATATATCTATTATTTATACCTTATTTACCAGTACTGCACTTACTATATTTGTACGGTGACAGTGATGGTGTGACATCATATTTTCTGCAGCTGCAAGTCTTATAATAACAACTCTAACAATTCCCACTGAATTGTAGTATGCCAAACAAAATGGAAACACTCGAGTGGAGTGAAGGAGCCGTATAACTACATCAATTTCATGCTCAGTCTCAGGTGATACAACTGAGCAACAAATAACTGGGCGTTGCAGTAAAATGACACTAAACTGTCCCAGCTACCAGATAGTCCTCACATATCAGCCTTTATGCTGTTGGTGTGAGAAGCAAATGAATGATAAGTGATGCATAAAATGAGACTTGAGTGGAGCCGAAACACAGACAGCCTGAAGCTGTCACTTAAAGGGAGCTTGGCAGCATCACAGCTGAGACAAACAAACAGGATGGATAGCATTAGCATGGATGAGTTCTGCTTGAGGCCACTGCACCACATCCAGTGTGTCTGTGTGTTGCCTCTCGTTACCTCTTCCCTGGTATAAGCGCTGACCTTTTCAGTACTAGCTTTTCTCAGGGGACCAAAGCTAATGAGGCAAAACCAGCTTTTTGGGACTCTGGTTGAAAATTAAATGAAGATGTGAATCGTAGTTATGTTAATGTGAGTGTTGGGCATAAACAGGCTATTTTGAAGATTAAATTAAAACAGTGTTCCAACAAGATTAGCCTGGGGGGTTCTGCGGAGGGGTGGGGGGGTACAGCATTCCTCTATGGCTCCATTTATTTACACATATTGAATGATTTCCCTGAACTTTTTAAGGTTGGAATGTGTGCAAGAGAAGTTAAAATCATCAACTTGCAGGAAAAAAAAATATAGGTTTTGGAATCGAACAAATCTTCGGCTTGTTCGCAACAATGCATAAGGGATCTACTGCTAACCCAAGTTCATACTGTTCACCGAGCTAGAAGACGTTAACCACAGGATGGGATTGTTGTTTTAGCACTTTGAGATGAGTTGGGATGAAAACAACTCTTACGTATTCATTGCTCTGCTCTTAGATCCACTGTTTTACTAAAACTATATTTATCGATTTAATAAATTCCATTTATCCGACTGGTGTGTATTTGTGTTGAACACTACTGAAGAGACCTGGAGACGGAGGACTGAAGTGTCTATGACTGTGGAATCATCTTGTCATTATAAAAATCTGTTTTCAAAAAGTCTGGATTCAGCTTCAAACAACTGTAAACATAAAAATTGCTCTGACACTTTAGACATTCTCAGAACGAAGACCAATTAAAGATGACGTGATGTGACGACTGGGTTTTCAGGTTAGTAAAGCCTACACTGCCGGGCCAGGTGTTTTCTGACAACTTAAAATACTGCAAAAACAAGCATTTCATCTGTTGCAGTAAATTAAGCAGAGAGGGTTGGTGAGGGTGGATGTCTGTATTCTACTCTTCTCCACCACTTGTAAATGTATATTCAAATTCTTGTGCGCGTCCATCATTTTATTAATGAGCGCCTCCTAGGCAGGTTACTCTAATGACAGCTAGTGCTCTCCTCTTCACAGCACAGAGAAATGATGGTGGCAGCCATCTAATTATAAAGTGAGCCAGTTTCTCACGGCTTGTGGAAAGACGAACATGAATTGTCCTGAAGAGTTTTGTTTTTTTTACTATTATTTTTAATGTTAGCTTCTTTTTTTTTTTTTAACATCATGGCTCATTTGCGTTCTTCTTCCTCCTAGATATTTCCCTTCACCTACACACTGGCCACCGTCTTAAAAATGAGATATTTCCTGCTGGTCGTCTTCCAAAAACTAATGACATTACCAGTGGAGTTGTCATGGTTATTTAACTTTAGCAATGACTTATTTAAAATGCACATAGGGAGTGTTTGTGAAGTTTGAGAACAAAGTTTTCCTGCAGATATGCATTCAAAATATAAATAATGTAACATCATCACAGTGGTAATAAATAAAAAAAATGAACTGATGGGGAATAGGTTATGTTATCTTAAAATTTAAAAGTATGTATTCATAATTCTTTTCTGGTCTTAATGACCAATTAGAGCTCTTGGGAATACATTGTTATTTGCTTCTGGTGCATCATCATTTAGGGTAACTACATTCAAATTCAACTTTCATCTGTCTTCAGGGTCATTAACAGTCCAAAAACCCAACCCACTGTTTTAGTTCAATCACAATGACTACATGTTTATCAGAAAAACAAGCCATCTCCTGGCACAGACATTGTTGACTCAGTGGTTAAAGCTGAACGTCAATCAGTCAGTGTACCGAGCTAAAATACATAAATGATCACGTTCAATTTTTTTCCCCTCACTTTTCTGGGAATGGCTCACCGAAGGGCAACTTGCTTTCTGGCATCTGCCCCTTCAGAGGAAACATTATTCCCAGCACCACTTCACAGCTTCTTCTGGAGAAGTCTAAACCACTCCCACACTAGACAAGAAATAAATCCCTCAGCGGCTCCTGTGTCTTCCCCGGTGTTTCCCAGTGGAATTAACCTGGAAAACCTGCAATCAAAGCTATCCAGGACAAACCCCAGATGATGCTCCAACCACCACAATAGACTCCCACTGACACAGAGACAGGAGTTTTCATCTGAGATTCCTGAATTGATTACATTTGCGGTGTGTACAGAAAGGCTTTCAGATACGCTCTGTGCTGCATGAAATCTATTCATTTTGAGCCACACTTGACCACCCATCCAACCGACCAACTAAATTAATTACTAAACCACCTCCACTTTAATTAATAAGAATGGATCATATGAACCAGCTGCAGTCAGAGTGTTGTGCAGCCACTCCTCTTCTTATCTTTGTAAGATCACATCAAAGAAGACCCAGACATCATCACTGATGTTTGTCTGCACACTGCAGAATCGTCACCATCAGGACCGTTATTACACCAGTTTTCATACATGAACACACTCTCATTGTCCACAGTTATCAAGGCTGCTCATAATTTGCACATTCAGCTGAAATTCCACCCTCAGAATCTTCAGCGAGGTCAAGAGAATTCCTGAAGAGCGCCCTTGCAGGTATTGCTGCGTTGATGATATGTACAATGGTGGACAATTAGCCCTCAGTAATGATTATTATACACTGGGTGGTTTCCACAAAGCAATCTAACGCCATAAATTTTAATTTGTCTAATGCCTGAAGTAAATCCACCCTCAATACTGATTAGGGCCTAAATTTAATTCTTCACCCAAGGTGCTATACCGCAGAGAAGTGATTTAAATGGAAATTTGCTTATTTCTTTTTAAGCACTTTCATGAGGGTTGTGATTTGAATTTAATTTCAAAGTGGAACGGGCGGTTTTGGCTTGACTCAGCAGAATTAAACATGAAGGGAGCATCATATTTGGACATACAGTATATACAATGTTCGATGACGTGGCGGTGCAGGAATGGAGTTTAACTGTAAAAGAACTAATTACAGAATTAAATGGCAGCAGAGAGGCAGCAAATGTAACCAAAGTGGGAGCCAATGTTCATGATGCAGCGCCCCCTATGGGCTCAGCACCAGGCTAAAATTGTGCCAGCAGACACTTACTTATGGCATCTCTGTCATTCCAGCTGCTTACAGTATATTGTGTCGGTACCTGGTGAAGATTGTTTGCCTTTTCACCACCATGAAATGAACAATACGTCACCTACAGATTAACAGCCTAACTTCATTATTTTATTTTATTCCAAGCAGCACAGTTGCCTACTTGGTTTGTTTTTTATCATTATAACAATTCTTTTATGTTAAAAGAAGACAGCGAGAGAGGACTCACGTGGAAAAGTCTAACTCTGACAATGAAAGATATTAGTGTCAAGAAATTCCTAGGCAACAGTGTGTGTGTCTGTTTCCACCTTGATTTTATTATATAATATTTCCTCCCTTTGTACTCAGGAGAGCTTTTTTGCAGTAATATTAAAGACAGCACACCTCCAGCGGAACCATACTGCCCCCTGTTGAGAAGAGACAACGCTACCGCTTATCCAACGTTTCCCTCCACTCTGTTCAATCAAACAGTAAAAGCTGTGACAGCATAAATGCCCTGCAATTATAGATATAGATAATATAGACAGTGGCGACATTAATATTGAAGAACACAGGCTGTACTTTCTTTTTCTTTTAGCTCTGCTTCATTAGAACATTGTTTTATTAGTAAGATATGCACCCTGTGAAGTAGTACTACAGTAGGTTGTCAAAGTACCAGTGCTTTGACTAAAAAAATAAAATATACTGTAGACCCCAACAAGAGTTGGCCTGGAAGCCTCTTAAACAGTAAAACATGCACCAAATACTACTGCCCAGGGAACACTGTCCACGTGGTTAAAGAAAAGCTATATGTATGACTAAAAAACTATAATTTGACATTTAAAAGAAAATAATCAATACAAAGTAACATTTTCATGTTATCATGAGCAGAAGAAAATAATTTATCTGGATGAAGTCACATTAGTAGTAGTAAACTAAAAGGTCAGGTGATACATTTAAATGAACTTTTGTCCCAAACTACATGTATTATTGTCCGTATTCTTCTGACAGTTTATGACTAAGCACTCATTACTGAAGCACCAATAAGAGAAATGGATTTGTGACGTCAGCGACCATCGTTTTATCTTCATCCATTAAGCCACATCAGACACACTGACGTTCCAAAGTAATAGGACAATCTGCCACCTTTCTATTAAACAGACCATGAAATTGAATGAGCCGGCCTCAATGTTATTATCTTGATGTTTCCCCATCTTCAGTGTACGACATTTATTATGACACGAGAGCAGAGAGAAAACACAACAATGTATTCTTGTTATTTCGCCACTGACTGGTGACGGATGTCAAGTGACAGGCCGCTCAAATAATATATAAATATATTTGCAAAGTTCACCATTTAATTTGTCGTCAGAAAAAAAAAGCAAGGCCTTTGTCTCCCCTCTAGTGGTAGAATGGTAAACTTTACATTATTTAAAAAATATTAATACTCAGTAATAATTACTGTTAGCTGAATGAAAGTCTGCGGATGGGGGCCTGACGATTCAAGCAGCATTTTAATGGTCATCCCTCCTGCATGTGCATTATGGGAAGTCGATATTTGCAGACCACACATTCTGGTCTGATAGCCAGGAAACACTTCGTAATCCTCTTAAATAATTGTACTGTGTTGACTCTGACTCTGCAAAACAGCGGTGTCCCTCAAATATATATATAAGAATGGCTTGCATTAAAATGGTTCCCCAAATTTCTAAATTTCCAAACCACAACCATAAACAAGTCAAGTCAAATTGTTAGTAAACAAACAGACGGCAACAAAAACGACACGCAGGAAACAGCAGCAATAAATAAACCTGGTCATATACAAGGTGGTAAAACACAGCAGGACTCACCAGTGAGATGCGGAGACGTTGGGAGTCAAAACCAGCCGTTTTCCATGAGTTGTCAGTTAGGTCTGTTTACGGCACACGTTATAAGTCAGTTAGTTTGCAGATTATTCCCTTTGCTTCGGTCTGGTCCGGTTCAGTCAACCTTAAATCTTGGCCTGTCACGTAGAAAACCTTCTTCATTTTGTTGAGGGTGTTAGTTAAAAATTATCTTTTCAATCGACACAACCAACATCGCCCTAGCTGTCAGCAGCAGACCTAATTAGTACCTAAATTGCTCTCACTTGTGTCTGAAGTCAACTGGATTGGACAATTCTGCTATCACTCTGTCAACTTAACTCAGTTAAATCAAATCTCAAATATTCAGTTTAATATTATAGTGAAAATGAAAAATAAATGTTAAAGGTTGCATTTCTAAGTGAAACTATGCTAACTGTTTTTTTTTTTCTATTGGAATTACAAATATTAACTCTGGCAGGTGTAGAAATTATTGGTTTCTCAGATAACTAATTATTTTATTAATTAATATTTTCTTGCTTTCGTGTTGTATTACCTGCAAAATGAAATACAACAATGTATATGAGGTTTATGTACAGTATATGCCACAGGTTTTGAGATCCTGGAAACTTGATGATCATTTCAAATGCAAAATTCGCTAAATTTTGAATCCTGGATTAGTTAAAACTCCATCTTGCGAACAGGACAGTACATGTGCCTGTTTTAGATACTGTGCTCATTTAGGAAGCTCCAAAAATGTTACTTTGTGTTATTTTTACTCTACGTTCATGGAAATCATTTTTAACTTTTCACTTTTCTTCCATTAAGATAAACCTGGCTAAAACAGACAGATTATTAGAGTCAGGAAATGAATTTCCAAACAGGATTCCTGGAAATCTCAGCAGCCTGTGTGAACTGTTGATTCACACACGTACTGTAGGTTTAACTAAGCTGATGTAAAGGCAACAGTACGGGGGAGGGCCTCAGAAGATTAAAAACAATGAAAGTCATCTTTTTTGGCTGCAGCATACAGTGATCAAAGTGTAGGGACATAAAGTGTTCAGCCAAGTGTATCAAGCCTAACAGACAGGACAGAGTTGGTTCAGGGGTGACACTGATTTATGCTGCAGAGCAGAGTGTTCTTTGTCTGCACGGGAGCAGAGGAGACACAGAAGGTGTGCAGACATATAGTGAAATCTTGTTAAACTGATCAGAGCAGACTCGGCTCAAACCGACATTTAGACGTCAGACTGAACCTTTGGAGTCTCATCTGTTTCACATGCAGGATCCAGGTGGTTGAAGGCAGTTCTCTCTCAGGCGCTGTAAGTCCTTTTTGTAACTGTGCACCTTTTTTTGAATACATAGTACTATTGTCTATAGTACTATCTTGATTAGTATGTCATAATAATATAAATTTTAACTTTATATTTATGCAGTTTAATACATTAAATCTTCGAGAGGAAGCTGGTGGAGCGTTCTCTGACGTTCACTCCATTCCAAAACAGACAGTATCTTATTGATAAATGTTCTGTCATTTATTTTATCAATAGAAATGTATATATATATGTTAAACTACTCTTTAGTTTATTGTGATTTAGTAATGAAACCCTATATAAAGTTTGTATGGTTCACAAAGTGATTTTTGTTTATCTTAGACTTATTTAATTTAATTTAATTTTTTTTAGGAGAACACAGAAAAAGCCTATCACAGCCAGAGCTGTGTGAAACAGATGCTGATGTTTCCACTGTGTACCATCAGGCAACAGATTTATACTCACAGCCATGAATGTCAACAGTTTTCCTCTCAGCTGGATTCCCAGAGGTGATTAGAGCTTGATAGAATGTAAACATGCGCATTGCTGCGCAAACATCTAAAAATATGTCAAATCAGCACTAGCAATGAGCTGATATTGTGTGTGAGACACATTTACACAGCATTAGAGGGAATGAGGACATGCACAGATTACCCAGAGAGCGTGAGAGGCTCTGGGAGAGACAGGAAGATAAAGACAGGGAGAGGAAAAGAAGATTTAGGCCTCAGAAATGATAAGAATACACACTCATCTGTCAATATCTACACAGCACTCAGTGTTCACAGCATGAAGTAAAGACAGGCCGATTTCACGCAGAACACAATCTCCTACTGTGTCCCTGCTGACAATTACACCCTGTCCACATGCAGATATGCTGCGCTCAGTCTCAGTCCGTGCTATCATCAGCCTGGTTCACAGTAGTCGGCCGTGTGACGTGACCAAGGGCATCAAGCAAACACTGGATGTTTGCTTGATTCGGTTAAAGGAAATGTGTTTACTTATCAAGTTGTGTCAATATGGACAGCACGTCTGAATAACACTTCTGTTTTCATATAAAATCCAAAAATAACATGTTTGAACAGTTTTACAAGTGCCAGAGAACTGTGAAGTATACAGGTGTGTTTTAGTCTCGTTTTTGAGCAATAAGCAACAAGTAGCCAAGAGTAAAAATATTTCAGAGTTCCTGTTTGACTATTTGTGTAGAGATCACATGTACTGTTCATTACACTGAACAAGTTCACAAAGATTACATTCAGTTAAGCACAAAAACTACTAGTTGGTTGTGTGTGTTTGTATATGACAGCCCCACGATGGAAGAAAGACTGGTTCAGGGTGTGAGTTTATATCCTTAGTAATTCTGAATAATATAAAGTAGATAGATAGATATGTATAAATGTAGTGAAAGAAGAATGAATTGAAGAACAACAACATCAACAACCAGTAAAAGAAGATTTCACACAGCAAATTAGTGTAGGAACTGTGGAAAGAAGAAGATGATTTAGATTTTTAAATAATGCTTTATTAACAGGAGGTGTAAAAACTGTAAAGCACGAAACAATCAACAAATTAATTTAGGGAAATTTTAGTTCCCCGCAGCCGCCTGGAACAGAAGAAGATTTCGTGTTTTCACACAGGGACAGACCACAGGGTGGGCCGGTCCTTGATGCTGTGGTCCGGTGGAGACCAGACTGAGGCTGAAGCTTTGTTTCTACAGGATCACAAACAACATTGACACATTTGAACAACAGTGGGCTGTTGTTCCAGGTGGCTGGCAATGAACTGCATTTTGCACAGTTCCTACATTCGTTTGCTGATTGTAACTGTGTGTTTTACAGTTTTTACACAAACTGTAAAAGAAAAAGAAGACAAAAACCAAACAAGCATTGATTAGGCTCGTTGAGATGCACTTTTTCAGGATGCATTCGTTATTTAACATACTCAATTGAAGTCATCAGTTATTTTCAACTTCACTTTGTTATGGAAACAGAAAAATCTTCCATTTTCAACAGAAGCTCGACCATTTTGTGTGTTGAGTCCCGTATGTCTGACCCACTGACACATTTCTGTGTTGCAGACCAGGTGACGTCACCGGGGCGGAGCCACAGAGGCTAGAAAACAGCAGCTGCCTCCAATCCTGGCTGAATTTTTGTTTTTTTTCGCTTTCTGTCTTGTTTTGCGCTTATTTTTTGCCAACGCGATAACTAACCTTAAGCTTTGGCATAAGTTGTTCGGATTTTTATTTGTCCGTTTTAAAATAATGCGGCTGCTTTGCGTATTTCCACCGCAAAACAGCTTTTTGTCCCGCGCTCGTTCCCTCCAGCAGTATCCTGGTGCTTGCTTGTTGTTTACAACGAAAATGGACTGGATTTAGGAGGAGAGGACAGAAAGGAAGAACCGTATAAATGCACCTGCAGTCTAAGACATACTGTGCTTTACATATCGAAGAGGTGAGACGTGACCTGCAGACAAAATAACAAAGAGGAAGACAAATGTCTGTGTGCTGTCTGCAACAACTGTGCAGGAGGCTGCTGCAGCAGCTGCAGCTCATTATCCCGCCCAGATTGTTTTCACTTCAGCAGAAGAAAAAAAAGTATCTGATACACATCAAAACTTTTTGCTTTGTGTTTTTTTCTTTTTCTTTTTGTAAATATTTTTATTTTTGTTGCCGTTGTGTCTCGGAAAATGGCGATGTGTCCGCGTCGCTAGGTTTCTGCTCCCTACTTGGTTTCTTTGTCAACAAAAACAGTTTCCTGAATTGTTTTTTTTATATATAAGCTGGCGGCTAAAACTGACTGTCATAGTTGTTTACGATTTGTTTTGGCACAATGCCTATCTAAGAGAGCCTCGTCGTTGTTTTAATTTAAGGAAAGTCTATAGTAGTTTTTAAAAGTTTAGTCTATGGTAAAGATGTACTGTGAAATTCATGACTGCACAAATTTAGTCATTTCAAAAGTGTGGTTTGTGGACCCGGTGTGACCCTACAACAGCGTTTGTGCCCTTGGTGAGAACGTTTTTTGTTGTTGTTGTTGTTTTTCTCTGTTAGGATAACCCTCAAAATGTTTTCCTAAATGTCAGCACATTTGGTCCTCTAAGCAGGCAACCTTCTGTGCTTTTACCAGCAATTTATCAAAAGCCTCATGGACACATATAGTTTTGTTTGTGTTCATAATCTAATCTTGTGCAGAAAAGCCCGCTTCATAATCTAATCTTGTGCAGAAAAGCACAAGATTAGCTGAGTTCCCCCAGGGTCACCACACACTGTTTTCTTTAGCCACTCCCTTTACAATGGCTCTCGACGTGTTTTCGCTTCTAGGTGTGTGTGCCCTTGGAGCAGCCTGGCCTGTGTTGTGACGGCCATGAAGAACCCAGGAGCTGCCGAGAACCACCGCCTTGTCACCCTGCTCCAGGGTGCTCTGGTCCGAGAGGCCCGCCTCTGGAAAGTCCCAGTTTTCAAGAATGGATGCCTACAGGTGAGAGTTTATGAGCTGTCCTGTAGGTGTAAACATATACACAAACAATGTATTGATTATTTTAGTTACAGATGTTTATGAACTTTTTTTGTGTGTTTACCTGGGGTTTCTTTTTTTTTTTTTTTTGGTGTCCATACAGGGGGCTGACATCTCATCGTCCCAGCACCAAGAAATGATCCTCTGGCTGGGAGAAATGTGCAGACTGTTCCAGTTCTGTCCTGAGACTTTTGCATTGGGAGTCTGTGTCCTCAACCGCCTGCTGTCCTCTGTTAAGGTCAGATAAAACAAATCCTAAAAAAACTCTGATTAGTGTTTCAGTTATATAATTATTTGTGACAGTAAATGTCTTTAATGTCTCAACCATCAGGTTAGTTTAGAGTTTGCCAGTGTGTTTACTAGTTAATGTTTAATTCATTAGTAAAATAGTGGACACCGTTTTGACCATCCATACATCTGTACAACTGTCATTCACTGTGACCAGATTAAAAAAACCACATTTCACTTGCCACTTAACCCTGTCTAAAACATATACATGGTTTTGTGTAAATCTGTACTCAGAGTGCCTTAATACATGGTTTTGTGTAAATCTGTACTCGGAGTGCCTTAATGTATGTGTGTATATACTGTGTGTATATATATATTGTTTTTTTGTATATATGTATATATATAATTTTTTTTTTCATTTCCAGGCCCAACCAAAATACCTGAAATGTATTGCGTTCACCTCACTGATCCTCGCAGCCAAAATCAATGAGGAAGACGAGGTGAGATGTTCATATTGGGAGACAAACAATTACCACATTGGAGACGGGGTGGGACAAGAAGGTGCACACTGACTTTGCTGATATTTCAAAAACAATACATTTATTTCCATCCCTTGTCCTTGGTGTCTGTTTTGAACAGGTGATTGGTTCTGTTAAAGACCTGGTCGTTCAGAGCGGATGCAACTTTTCAACAGCGGAGATACTTCGCATGGAGCGGATCATTCTAGACAAGCTGCACTGGGACTTGTACATGGCAACACCAGTGGACTTCATTCACATAGTAAGTCTGACTGGAGCAGACAGGCGGGGCAAACAGAAAAGCTGATGTTTCCTGCCTTGTTTAACCGGACCTGAAGTAACAGACCATCTGAGAGGAAGGTGGTTCTGTGAGTTCAAGTCCTGGAGCCGTACAGAAGCACACAACAAACCATCATGCTTGCATAAACATGGTATTAACACACACACTCACACAAACTTTTACCCCTTGCCCTCCTTACCAGCCCGTTCTTAAACAATTGGTCCTTGTAGAGATTGTGCATATAATTAATTTTTACTTTGTGCGCTTAACAATTACCTGTGTGTTAGCCATCTTGGATTATACATAATTCTGCCAACACAATCAAATGAAACAAACTAGACATTTTAATGGCAATTGGTGGCAGCTTAACTGCAGTGACAAGGATCCAGTGGAATATTTCTGATCTAATCATGAGCCAGAGCTCCTGAAGGATGGCAAATTGACTGGAAAAAAAACCTTCAACAATCCACAACTTTGCCTAATAACCCTGCTTATCACGATGGGTGATCAATAATTTGCCAACAGTTCAGTTCAGTCCTAACTGAACACACGATGGGGGGGAAACACTAGTTAAATGTGAATGGAGTTGATATGAGAGTCCTCACTACAATGGCTGTTCTGCACACCAGGCCAAGGCACTTCAGATTAATTCAAACCTGCAGCCTCATAATGGAGACTTGAACCCTGCTGCCACCAGAGGTGTGTGTGTGAACAGAAAAATCAGCTACAACATCATACTTTAGAACCTTTCACAAAACTAACAATTGGGTGTCATGTTTTACGTTGTTGTTTTCCCCCCCATGAGCATGCTGATGTCAGTGTAACACAGTCATTTATGGCACAACACTGTTACAACATAGTTTTGTAAACAGGACTTTAAACCTCACAGATCATTGCCTAACGTGGACAGAAGCCACAGACTGAACCACTGACACATTCACAGCCCTTTGTGCAACAGGGCTGGACTGGTAAAGATCTCAGTGAGAATGGAGTGACTTCATGTTGAAATGGCCAACACACAGTAGCACTGGGCACAATAGTCTGCATATAAAACATAAACCTGTTCAGTGCAATCATAACTTTTTTTTTTTTTACATGTGCAAAGCAAAACATTGACTTGTGATGTTTTGGAACATGACTTGTCCAGTGACTCGTCAGCTCCCTGCTTTGGTTCAGGCTGAAAAACCCTCGGGATGATGTTCACTTTCACGAGTCATTTATCATTGCAATTTAATTGTAAACAACATTAAGTGTTTGAAGTGTTAATGGCAAATTTAAACCAGGCAGCATGAAGTGGGACAACTTAGCTATTTCTTTTTTTTACCATAAAATTATTATATCTATCTGCAAAAAAAGTGAAGTTGGGTTTCCTTAAAGCCACAAACCATAACCTGTTCTCCAAAAGTGTTCTGGCACATTTGCAAAAGAACTGAGTGGATTCAGGTGTGTGTGAACGTTACTGTGTGTTCTCCCGACACTTAACAACCAGTCATACAAAATTCAAGACTTACAGTGACGTGACATATTAATAGTGTATAATAAAATAAAGACATCTTTTTATATTCAAATAAATATTTAACTATACTGTTTATATATCTACTTAATTGCATCCACCGGCCCTGCAGAAAAAAAACCTTCAAAACTCCTCCACCATCACACCGTGACATGAATATGTGACATTTAATAGATGATTCTGTTTTAAATCTCAACCTAAGTGAAACACACTATATATTATCCTTGTAATCAGCTGAAAAATGTTCAACCTGTGATTTAAATTTTACTTGATATGTTTGTCCTGAACTGCCAGTTTTACCTACTGACCTCAGAGCTTCACCACTGAGGAACGTTCACTTCTCTTAAGACCAGTGATTTTTTTTTCCTACACAGAAGACAAATGTGTACAAGGCAATTCAAAGAAACACAAAAACCAAGCAGACGTATTTGGCACATGGTCATTAAATAGGCTAATTAACTGACACAGACTTGATCTTTGTCACACTGACCCCTCGCCTCTTCTCGGGAAGCGACTCCTGCCACCAAGTGGGAGCACAGAAAAGCACTGCACGTACGATACGATACAATAACTATCATTCCTCAGGCAAAAGGAGAAAAGGAGAGATTAACACCTGATGAGAATCTGTTAGACTGTACGGTGATGTGACTTGAATGGTCAGTTAACTGCTACAGTGTTCATGATGGATGTAATGAGTGAGGGACGAATGGACAGAACAATGACATCTTTGTTTCTCATGTCCTCATCAACCTTCGTGTTCCCCTCAGTTTCACGCCATGCTCGTCTCCGGTCATCCCCACCTCATTCCGTCCATTGGGCTCGTCTCCGGCATCTCCGGTTGGGATGCGGCCACAGACCCCCGTGGGCTTCCTGCAGTGTCAGTGCCTCAGAAAAGACCACCCGGGCTCCAGGCAGCATTGTGGACCAGGCAGGTGCAGCACTGTATGGCCTGCCACCAGCTCTGGCAGTTCAAGGGCTCAACGTTGGCCTTGGCCATCATCACCTTGGAGTTGGAGTCGCTGACGCCTGATTGGTTCTCTGTGTTCACCGACCTGCTGAAGAAAGCACAAGTAAGAGAAAATGCATAGGAGGAAGATTTGTTTCTCTCTTTAGTCACTACTACTAACTCTAACAATAAGGATGTGTAGAAGTAACCAGAAAGCAATTACAGTTGTTTCCTGCTGCTGCACTGGACTAAATACAATTTCATGAATGTTCCTTGTGACTGCTGCTAAAGTCAGTTTTCCCAGACTTTGTGTACTTGTGTACGTAGACAACACCTACCTTTTAATTTCTCATTTTGCATCTCCCTTAAAGGTTTTTGGCAACTAGAGCCTCTGCTTCATATTTCAAATGTTTGCTTTGACCTAATAACACCTGAAAGAGCTTCCGTTCACATTTCGTCTCCCCTCTGTTGCAGATCAACAGTGCCGAGTTCATCCACTGCAAAGAGTTGGTGGACGAGTACCTGCACAGCCTAGAGTTCTCCCTGCCAGCCAACGCCATCTACATCTTCGACAGCTCCCAGATCCAGGAGGACTCAGACGAATATTACGACGGCTTCCGGTGCTTGTATAAAGATGAAGAGATGAACCCGGGTAAGGAAGAGAACTGTGTCAAAGGTCTGGTTGAAACCCAGCCAAAAGATGTCTCCCCCTGTCCACCGCTGCACCCTGCTGTCAACTAGCAGACATGCCATCCGTCACCTCATCCACCCTTCTGGGTTTCACACAATTCCACTGGAGGTGTATTTAATCAGTCATGTCAGTCAGCCATTCAAAACCCAATTAATTAATCATGTGACTCCAAATCTGATAGTTTGTCGTGTAGTTAGGTTATAAATGAATTAAGCATAATGGAAATCAAAGTCATTTTTTCCTCCAAGCTGCAACTGTAATAAAGTGACACAACGATAGACTGAATTTTTGTTAAGTATGAAATCGATATAAAATGTACCCTGACTTGTGTAAACAGACAAAGTTTTGTTGCCGTAAGAAGCAGTACGAGATTTTTATTTTATTTTAAATGTCATCAAACATAAAAAACGGAACGATCTCCCAAATGCACTTACGGAAAAAAAATTACTTAAAGTTAGAATCACTCATTTGGGACAACTAGAGATATTTCATAAATATTCCGATCATCTCTGGCGGTAAAATGCTATTTCTCTTCCTATTTATTTTGTGCACTTGTCCTCAGTCTACTGTGAATCTGCCCATGTCCTGATCAGTGTTGAAGGCCTCAGAGCCTGGGAGCTGAATGTTTCCTTTGGGGCAGTTTTGTTGGTCCATTTAAGTTCACCTTTACTAATGATGATGTTGATGCTGCATTTATGAAGTGTGTTAGAGGTCGAGGCATTTGTTTGTGAGGCATATTGGTGCTCAGGTTCCCACCAGAGCCAAAAAGCACTTTGATAAATGGAAAGCTTTTTTTAATGTTTTTTTTTTAAAACTAATTATATATATTTTTGATCCTTTTTATTTTTAATCTTTTTACTTAACCATTCTGTTTTGTTTATCTATATTTTCAAATGAATAAAAAAAGCTTTAATTTCTTGACTAATAGCTACAAAAATATATTTTTAATTGCTTCAGTCAGTTTTACTTTAACTGTTAACATATCAAACATGCACCTTTTGGGAGATATTTAGAATGACCTTGGTTTTTTGTTTTGTTTTTTACGTCAAGGTAATCTGAGTCGTTTGTTAGGATTACATACTTGAAGAGAAGCAATAATCAGAAACGTTACTGAATCTTTGACACGCGTCCACAGAACCGTCACTCCACAGTCAGACAGCTGAAGTGTTTAGATGTGGATCAGACTCTTATTTCATGTCTGACTTGAAGCTGTTTTACTCTGAACCAGTACTTTTGTTTTGTTCTTTGTTTTTTTATTAATATTTCAAATGTGAATTCCTGTTCTTCTACACGGTTGGTAAATAAGCTGTAACCTGGATGCTGCACCAGTGACCAACATACAGTATGTTTTTCACCCGACTCCAGATATTGAGGCAGCTACTGTAGATCTGACTGTTTATGTTCAACACAGAAATAAAGCTACAAATTTCAAAGTTCCCAAGTGTCTGTTCCTCTCCATCATGTTTGCACCACTTCCTTCACCTTTATCAAGTACACTAAAGTATACACTAAAATTAAAAGATACAAGAAATCAGTGCAACATATTAGAACCACCATCAGGTCAACAACCATACTGCAGCCAAGAAGAAGAAACTGCAAGTCATTTTTGAAGCCACTTTGGTCCCAGACC